>NW_017729031.1:107344370-107345193 GCF_001723915.1 Gavialis gangeticus
ACGTCACATACTTAAGTTTCCCCGCTACATTAACGTAGCTAGTGATCACATGTACACCTGCATGATTGCTATGTTGCCATAGCACGCCATATGGCGACATAGAACATTGCTACATTGTCACAGGGTGATGCGTAGAAGCACCCAGCGTAATTCTTAGATGCATAACTAACAAATTTCAAGCAGAAGCTACATTCCCCCTGTATTTACTAGGGGTGAACCAATAAAGATGTTTTTGGCTGATACTGATGGCCGATGATACTGATCCGATAGATGATTTACAGGAATGCAGTCCGGCAGTGTAGAGAGCAGCATCTGGCCAGTAAGTCTGTGTGGGGGAAGGAAAGAGAGGTGGGGTGGTGGGGCAGATCAGAACTCCCCATGGTAAGGGATGGAGTGGAATGGGGCAGGGGCAGGTGCTGCCCAGCCAGGGCAGTGAATGAGACCCTGCAGGCATCTTGGCTGGGGCGGGGAGGGAGGCTCCCCACCACTGTGTGCACCCCCAGGGGAAGCACAGGGGGCATGTGAGCCCTGGATTTGTGTATGGGGCATAGTATTTACCAGTAAATTCACTGGTAATGCACCTCTAGTATTTACCAGTAACTTCACTAAGCGTTGCTAGGGCAGTGTCCTGTGCTGATGTCTGCACTTCAAGAATGATATTAAAAACATGAGAAGAGTTCAAAGAAAAGTCATGAGAAAGCTGAAAACATGCCTAATAGGGCCACAAGATCAATCTGTGCAGCATAAAGAAAGAGAGTGTGAAAACAAGATGACTAAGGAGCAACCTGTGTAGAGAACAGAAACATAACCAGAAAGTTACTGC
>NW_017729031.1:107350193-107353741 GCF_001723915.1 Gavialis gangeticus
GCCCCATGGACTTGTACAGATCCAGCTTTTCTAAATAACCCGTAACCTGTTCTTTCACCACTGTTGGCTGCTCACCACCTCCCCAAACTGTGCTACCAGGTTCAGTAGCCTGGGAGCTGCCCTTGCCTGTGAAGACAGGTGAAACAGGTATTGAGTACTTCAACCTTTCCTGCATCCTCTGTCACTAGGCTGCCTCTCCCATGTAGTAATTAACCCATACCTTCCCTGATCCTCCTCTTGTTACTGCCTTGGCAGTTACATTAATAGGATTCCAATACTACTAAAAGGACAATGACTGCACCTTCAATTTGCAGCAGCTTTCTCCTCAAAGCAACCCCCACACACCCCAACTTTCCTTCCCTCCAGTGGCAAACCTGGATGGAAAGTGAAAGACCAAAAAAATACAGGAGAGCTAAACCAGATGTGCACTTAAAAAACAAAGCCAAAAAACTATACAGTACTCACTCCATCTCATATACAGTGACAGGTAATGTCTGCTCCATCAGGGAGAATTTCTTGGTTTTCACAGGTTTAATTATTGGCTCTGAAAGCAAAACAAAATTTCACAGTGAAAAAATTGTTCTTAAAATGCTGATGTTTGGCGACATTAACAGACAATATTAAGCACATTGCTAGACCAAAAAAAGTGATATTTAAGGTTGATGACACCACTTTAACTGCTTTATTTGGGGAAGATCAGACATAACCGAAACAGATTTTCATTTGCCTTCTTTTAAGATCTTTTCAGCCACAGTTAGTGCGTGCTCTGCACATCTCACAACATAATTCCTCCGGCATTTGTGATGCTGCAGAGATGCCTCTAGGCATCTTTAACAAAGTGGAAAGAGTCTTGGGAGTTTGGAGGTTGAAAAGGATTTTTATAAGGCAAATTAAAACTGGTAAGGAGCCAAATATTTAGCTCATTTGCAGGCTCAATTCAATTTCCATTATCACTTTTTTTTCTTTAAGAAGAGACTTGGTTCTTTTAATTTATGAATTAAATTCTTCTTTGTTCATACTCTCAGTAGAATTTCTATTAAAATGCCAAAGACAAAACAGACTGTCTGAGAAGATGCAAGTAATACCACCACCAGCAGGATTTCAGAGCCTTTCTTCCTTCCATGATTGCCAACAGAAACCTTTCCTGATCAGACATCTGATTTACTGACCATAATTACTTACCAGTGAGAGGCTGTGTATCTTCTTCCTGCACTATAGTCTCTACCTCAGGCCCATAGACCTCTTCTGCAGTGGGATAGTATTTCTTATCCTCATGCAGTACCACCTCCATTCCAGGGTGATCTTCATCATGGTCTCCCATATCGTCATCATCGTCATCATCATCAAGCTGAAACCGACAACAGAAATACTTTATCCACCCAACAATCTCAAAGCGCTTTTTAGATGCTGAGATCCACAAAACCCCTTCTAAGGTTTGTATTCTGAACCCCATTTTAGGATAGAAAAATGCTTCTGGTCACATATCAAATCATGAGCACAGGTGGAAGCCATACCGACTTACACCAAGATTGGGACCTGCTCTGGGACTGAATATCTCTAGCACTGATCAGAAACAGGTCCAGACAGGGGTGCTGACAATCTCTCCCAATTTTTATTTGACGGCCATTTTCCACACCTTAAATCTATTCCACAGGCTACTGCTAAATTCACTGGATGGGAATGCTTTAGGAGCATCATTCCTACATTCATGCAGGTGGTTGGACCAGAAGGTGCCCTGAAGTCCTTCCTAACCTTGTGATTCTATGCAACCACAAGATGTTGCCTTCTGTACATGTACACAGGCTACCAAAGTTTTGCCAAGCAAGCAGCAAGCCAGGCTACCCTCCACGTCAAAGCACAGTTGCAAAATACAGCGCATGAAATTCTAACTGTATAAGAATCTGAGTGGTAAACTGGTGACTATTTTTCATGTGCCTGTAAACAACACTGAACCACCACACCATTAGGAACATTGTTCTGGGTCATCAGGTGCAGCCCCTTTCACCACGCAACATGTCCTGGTGACCACATCTCTACTCTGGGGCTATAAACACTACTTCTGTCTCTCCATTATATCAGGAGGCAAAGCCGATACGCTCCTTTAGGGAGTAACCAAGATGCACACACATGCATATAAAGAAAAAGTGAGCACGTGCAAGCTTTCATGCTCACTTCATCAGTGAAGCAAGTGTCAGCTCGTGAAAACTCGCTGTCTCTCCACCTTTCTCTCCCTCTCCCCCACTATCCATCTGATCTAGTGCAGCAGTTCTCAACTTTTTTTGCACCAGGACCAACTTGTAAACATCAGTGGCCAGTCCTGACCTCTCACTCCTGACCCGCTGCCTCCTGCCTGCACACCCCAGCCCCCCAAGTGTGTGGGATAGGGGGGCCCAAGCAACCCCTTGCAGGTTGGACCTCTGCCTGCAAAAGCCAGTTTCCCACGAACGAAGAGGACAGGAGAGTCTAGAGGGTCCCATCCCCCGGCAGCCTCCTGTCCCCCGCGGCGAGGGGCCACACCTCGTCCAGGTCCTTGGCCTCCCGGCCCAGCTCGTCGTCATCGTCGTCCGAGTCGAGCTCGGGCCCGATGTAGTTGCCGAACTCATCGTACAGGTCCGTGTCCATGGCGCCGCGGGGCGAAAACGAGGCCGGTCTCCTCCTCCCCTCCCGAGAGCGGTCCCCGACACGCACCCGCCTCCACTGCTGCGCGCCTGCCCTCCCGCGCGCCGGCCGCTGCTGCGACTCTAGCGTCGAAGGACCCCCCCCCCCGCGTGGGGGTTGGCTAAGCCGCCCGCCTGAGGGAGTTGTCACTTCAGTGCCCCTCCACCAGGCAGCCGCAGTGGTGAGAGCTCGGGGGCTGGGTGGGGAGCGGCCGGGCTGAGTTTTGGGGGGGGAGTGTCTTGGTTTCGAGCAGGCGCTGGGTGGGGCAGCCCCGGCTGGAAGGGGCCTCGGCAGCGCTTCCCGCTGTTGCTATGGAGACGGGAGGTGAGGCGGAGAGCCAGGTGTCCGGGACAGCCCCGGGGCCAGAATTGGGCCCCGGGAAGTGGGGAGCACCTCGGGGTCCGAAGTGCTGCGTGACAGGGGAGACTGGACAAGATGGACCTATGGTCTGAGCCAGTAAAGGGCAGTTTTTGTCCTCTTCTGAGACTTATCTCAGTTGAGATTGAACACAAACGCCCTGGAAATTTGGGCCCAACTTCAAAGTCATCATTTCAGATTGGGGTTTGATTACTCACTGTATAGTTAATAGGGGTGCACCGATAGAGATTTTTTTGGGGCCGATACCAATGGCCGTTTTTTAACGAGCCGTATCAGCCGATACTGATCCGATTGCTGATGTGCAGCTGGGCAGTGTGGAGAGCAGCGTCCCGCTGATAAGTCTGTTGTGGGGGGTAGGGGGAGGGAAGGGCCATGGAGGGTGCAGATTGAGGCCCCGGCGCTGAGGGAGGGAGTGGGGCTGGGGGCCCCAGGACGGAGTCATGAGTGGCTCATTTGGGGAGGGGGGGTGCGGCTCCTACCGCTGTGCATACTCCTGGGGGAGCCGTGGGGGG
>NW_017729031.1:107353830-107356388 GCF_001723915.1 Gavialis gangeticus
GTGCTTGGGGTGGGCAGTGGGGCTAGGGGCGGGGCTTCAGCCACCCCAAAATTTGCCATAGCCCTCCCAACCTCCCCTCCCAGCACTGCTGCCATCCACCCCAAGCACAGCCTGGCCCAGCCCCACCCCAACCTGGGAAGAACCCGGTGTTGCCTTGGCCCCAGCCCGCAGTAGCAGCCTGTCCTTGGCCTGCGCACAGATCCAGGGGCACACCCCCCCCATGTCTCCCCTGGGGTTGCACACAGCAGCAGGAGCCACCCCCTTTCCCTGTGCGCAGCTCAGTCTTGCACCCTGCCTCTGCTGGGCAGTGCCTGCCTCTGCCCTAGCCCCACTCCCTCCCTCACCGCGGGGGCCTCGATCTGCCCCCCACCCCCACATCCTCACAATAGATTTACCAGCCAGACCCGTCTACTCTCCACACTGCAGGCAGCAAGGAGCGCAGCTTGGCATGCTGTGCTACAACTTCGCGCATGCACAGGGCATTTATTGGCCACATCAGCCAAAAAAAGCCGATACACTCAATTTGCCTTATATTGGTGCTGATCCAATATGGGACAAATGTATTGGTGCACCTCTAATACTTAGATACTTGCAGCGAGTCTAACAAGAGTTCAAGTAATGAACAGGATGTGAAAAAGCAAGGAATATTCTCCTTGCATGGTGCTCATGCACCCCAAGTAACTCTGGCTTGTGGACAGATAGAGGTCATTAGTCATGTTAGTCTGAAGTCAGGCAGAAGGCAGGGTAGAATTTCACCTTGTAGATAAGCGGTGTCAAACTCACCCTGCACCTTAGGCCAGATTTAGACCCTAAGGTCTCTTGGGCTAGATCTGCAGAGCCAACAGTGTGTATGGCAGGGGATGAGGCAAGTTGGTTTGGGGGCTGGTGACAGCATGGGTCCAGGGATGAGCATGAGGCAAGCAAGGGCTGTATGCACACCACACCTCCTAGCTATGCTGCCAACATCTGGTAGCCTGCTGGACTACTAGCAAGCCAGATGGAACAGTTTGATGGGCTGGATCTAGCGCACAGGCCAGACATTATAAAGTAACTAAATCAGAGATGCAGTTATACACTATATTAAAATAGTGTATAAAGGGACTTACCACTTATAACCGCTTCATCTGTTTATTCTTATCCCAGCATAAATAGAATTAAACTGAATGAAAGAGGTGTAAAGTTACACTGATACTGGAGTGGACAGATGAAATAGTTATGTTGGTTCAGCATGAGTTACAGTAACCTGGTATAATTGTTTGATCTGTGCATGCCATTAATTATGTTTTGCTCTCAGGTTATCATCATGGACAAATCTGGAGCAATAGATTTCTGTGCTTTGGAGAGAGAACTACAGGCTGCTGTTGCTGCTGATGAAAAGTACTGGAGAGAAAATGATGCCAAATTCCGAGCTGTTCACCAGAAGGTGGCGTCCTATGAAGAATTTAGGTTTGCAGGCAACTTGTTTCATATGGCGAGTCTGGAGTTGGGAATACAACAATCCAGTGTTTCCTTCATTGGGATGAAAGTTTGTATTACTGAATGTCATGTAGTGACACTCTCTGCTCAGAAGTTGTATTGTCATATCCTCCCTCCTGGGTGAGAAGGACTGAATCTGTGAGAGTGTCTGAAGCAATGAGGAGTGTGTATGTGACCAGCTCCATGTATTTCAGCCACAACTCAGTGGCAACACAGTTCTTTGTAAGAGGAGCTCTTTGTCTAAGCCAGCTTGCTGGGTAAGGGATGTGTAACTCCAGAAGCTCTATCCTTCAGCTTCTCAGAAAAGTCATGAGATTTTCCTCTCTGTGGGAAAATTACTCAGACCCTAGGAATCTGAATCAAAACAAGATATGTTAAAAACAAAGAAAAATGGAATTAAAAAGAAAGGAAAGGTTTACTTAGCACCCATACTATAACATTTCTCATAAAGGGAACTGGGCTTCGCAGCACAGATCTTACACACATTGCCAGCATAAGTGGCAAACCCCTCTAATGTGGATGTGGTTATACTGGTATAAAAAAAACTTGTATTAGTTTGATCTGGGAACTAGTACAGGCTATATTTTGGTGTAAGACAACTATATTTTCATTTAACTGCATCTGCTAGAAAACTGAGAGAACAAAAACCATACCCTTAACTAACATTATTTGGCTGGAAAAACGTTTATTTCTAGATTGGGGTGCTCAACCTCTGGCCCACAGGCCAATAGTGGCCCATGAAGCCAACTCATTTGGCCCATGGGGCTCCCCACAGATCCAGAAATGTGATGGTGGGGGAGCAGTGAACATTAATACAGCCATCCTCCCTGCTGCCAAAACCTCAAGCCCTGTGCAGCTGGTTAGAGCACCCCTCTCCTCCCACCCTGTTTTTGGATTCTTGAAGCTGGGCCACCCTCTTCCACCCCCTTGGGGCCAGGCCACCACCACCCTAGAGTTGGGTTGGGGCCTGGCCACAGTCCCTTCCCCTGCAGGGCCCAGTCAACCTGGGCCCTGCAGGGGACGTTTTTAAGTCAGCCAGCCCGGATGATCTTCACCCTAGAGTCCTAAAGGAACTGGCTGGG
>NW_017729031.1:107356799-107366386 GCF_001723915.1 Gavialis gangeticus
ATCAGGAGGCGCTACTTCACGGTCAGGGCGGCTAGGGTCTGGAACTAGCTTCCAAGTGAGGTGGTGCAGGCTCCCACCCTGGGGGTTTTTAAGAGGAGGTTGGATGACCACCTTACTGGGGTCGTTTGACCCCAGTACTCTTTCCTGCCATGGCAGGGGGTCGGACTAGATGATCTGCTCAGGTCCCTTCCGACCCTAGAAACTATGAAACTATGAAACCTCCTTTCCCTGCAGGACTGCATTGGTGTTGAAGTGGAGGGTATTTGCTCTCACAGGATTTTGCTTACAGGGATATTGTGCGGGCATCACACCTGAAGCCCCTGGAGAAAAAGGATAAATTTGGAAAAAAGAAAAACCTACTGTGGAATTCCTGTGCAACCCAAGCTAAGTGCCAGCAGAACAGTGAGGTGGAAATAGCCCAGGTGAGGAAAAAAACCTGTCTATAAACTTGCTGGGGGGTACCAGCGGGGTTTGGGAGAGACCTTGTTCCCCGGAGCGCCTCCTGGAGTAACAAGGAATAACGGCTATAAGTTGCTAGAGAATAGATTTAAACTAGACATTAGAAGGCACTACTTCACAGTCAGGGTGGCTAGGATCTGGAACAAACTTCCAAGGGAAGTGGTGATGGCTCCTACCCTGGGGGTGTTTAAGAGGAGGCTCAACATTTACCTAGCTGGGGTAATTTGAGCCCAGTTTTCTGTCCTGCCTAGGGCAGGGGGTCAGGCTAGAAGATCTACAACGTCCCTTCCAACCCTACATCTTCCCATCACTATTGGTTTTTCGACATCTGAAAGTTATTGCAGAACAAGATAGTGTGTGAAATTCAAAACAGACCAGAAGCCATTCAGTAGATAAAGCAATGGATGTTAGGTTGCGCAGAATGAGGATTTGAAAAAGCAGACCTCCCCCAACCTGAGGAAAGACCATTCAGAAGAAATAGCAGTTCCATAGGTGAACAAGCCCTAAACAAATCCCAAATATCGGAATCTCTTGAGTAGATCAGATCTCCATTTAGTCCTACATCCTGTCTCTGCCACTATTCCCTTATTGCCGGGGTAAAAACTAGACTTTTACTCCTGAACTTTGTTTGCTGTCTCTTCATTGGTTTCTGAGCCATAGTACTATTTTACCTTTCTCCCTGTGACTATTCAGTTACCACAGGTGACCTGTTCTCTGTGACCACCATCCATTCTTTCCTTGGAATGAAATCCCAGCCCCATTGAAGTCAATGGGAGTTTTGCCAGTTTACTTAGGATCCCATACCCCCTTACACACACATGCATTCAGACAGTCATCAGTGTATACAAACTAATGAGAGGGATTTCAGAAGTAGAAAGGAAAGGAAACAGGAGAAGCCTGGTGCTCACTTATTGCTGTTGGTCTTTTCTTCCCAGGGGTTGGACCGATTACCTGAAACCTCTACAGAATTCTACAGAGATTGGCGCAGATGCTTAAAAAGTGGGCAAGAAAAATACCGGTTCCTACTGCAGCTCGGAGGCACAGGCCTGGGCAGAATCTTTCAAGCGGATCTCGGCTTTGGCCTCCTGGGTGAGTTCCTCAGGGTGTTGGCAGAGAATGTCTGTGGTGAAGACAGAGAAGCCACCCTGCAGATCTTACAGAGCCTTTCAGAGACTAAGCGCTTTGGGCTCAATGTGGATCTCCTGAGCCAGGTGGAAAAGGAGAGCAGTAGGGACTTGTTTGAGAAACTGAAGAGCATGAACAGAAATTATAGCACTTGTGGGCTTTCTGTTGGCAAAGCCAAGGCAGGATCAGAAACTCTAGGGGAAGAACCAAGAGAAGCTGAGAGTGAAATGCTTCTCCAGGGGTGTGGCCTGGGGAAGGAGGCAGATGAGAGGAGGCTGATGGAGCTGATGAAATGTTACCAACTCATGTGAAGGAGCACAGGCTCACTGCAAGGGTGTTTGGGAGCAGAGTCCAGAGTAGGGATCCTTCAGCTCCGCTCTCCGATCAAAGATCACAGGACTCTTAGGGTACATGACACCTTGTCCCTAGCATGTCCGAAGAGGAATGGTTCCAAATACAGTCTACCCGCCAGTTACTTGCATTCACTGGGCCTGGAAACACAGTGGTGAAGCTGCTTTAAGGGACTTCCATGCAGCCATTGTCAAGCACCCCAGAGACCAAGGTCTTGAGAGTGGCCATGTGAGTAGACATCTCTAAGCAGCTGCGCTACCGAATTTCTGTGCCCAGTGCACATGAGTGGGTCTGTGTGGGCTTGGGGGTATCCTTCCCTGAACATGCAAGGGACCTGGTGTAGACATACCCTGAGAATTCCTCTCTGTAGAGTGTTGCCGATCTAATCCTCTCTGTATCTGTCTTAGTACCTAGCTTAGTTGCTTACCCCAGTACAAATAAATGTTAGTTACAGAAAGAATGGTATTGCAGGAATTGGGAAAGTGCCATGCACAGAAAGGAATCCTTGCTATAAATAGGGAATAATCAGTAGATTATCTGAGGACAAAGCTATAAGGGAGTCTTTGTGGTATTAGTAGGGTAAAAAATAAAATCAAAATCAATTCCTCACCTCTTTTTGTTCTTTGTGTATATGTTCCCTGAGCAGAGAGACATTTAGCCATGTTAAGCTGAAGTCAAATAGGAGACAGGGTAGATTTGCACCTTATAGGCTAACCAAATCTGCCCTACTTCTATATATTCCTTGCCTAGAGGGCATTTTTGAGAAACAATCAGTTATATTGCCATGTTTAAACAGAGCTACATTTGGAAGGTGTTCATGTACAAGCCTCCATGAGTTTAACATTTGGGAATGAGTTGAGTGATCACTTTCTTAAACAGGACCAGAATTATTACAGTGCAGATCTTGAGGTGTCATGGTCATGCACCAAAGATTAGTAATAATCTCCATGCCAAGACATGACCTTGCTGCAGGCCACTCCACCATAATTAACATTTTATTTGGATTATTAGAGGAAGTGAGTCTGGACGGACAGGAACTGAAGTGTAGAAAGCTGCAGACTGGCTAGCAGTGGGGATGCAGAAGGATCAGGACACAAACAAGAAAGCAGATTGCATTGGAGTGAAGATAGTCATGGGTGGCAAGGTAGAACTCTGGCCACTGCCTTTGAAAGGAGAATTAGGTTTAGGGAGTGATGCAGAGGGAAACAGAGATAGGGAACTGGATGTTTCTCAGCCCTAGGCGTCAGAAGTAAAACCATGTGTAGGTCACAAAAAAGACTAAGCCATGAAGTTTGTTTAACTAAACTGGATGAAACTCACAGAGTACAAATTCTGTCCTTCTGGGTCTTTATCCTGAAAGGCCATTCAAACATAATCAATAGCTGTCAGATTATACCCAGCTCTGGAAAGATGAGTCCTGTCCTCCCCCAGTAGTAAAGTAAAACAAATCACATCCTCCTGCAAGCCTCACCAGGTGTTGTTAATAACTACCTGCCTTCAGGTGTACATCTCTATGCACATGCCCACATATACCTTATGGCTAATCCTGTGACCTCCCTCCAGGAAATGCAGATATGTCTCTTCCTAAAGATCCTCCCTCCCTTCCCACAGGTTTGATGAGCAGTGAAGTAGTTAACCATATGGACATTTGAAGGATCCTCAGAGGCAATAGTGTTGGCTTCCTTGAAATGAATGGTGCAGTTCACACCGCAGAGCCTCTGCTAATTGATGGATAATCTTGTTGCACTAGGGTCATGGTTTGAAGGGATTTTTTGCAATCATAGCAGATAGGGACTTGTTTTTTTAATGAAAGCTGAGATCTGGAGTGCAGCTAAGAGGTCTGTTCTGTGCCTCCTGGCAAATCTTCAGCAACCTGTAGGAGACACAGGGCATGTTTTGGGAAATGCTGGGTTAAAGAGAGGTTATTTGGCTGAAATGAACAGAGGGCTGCTCAACATATCAAAATGAAAGTCTTTCATTTTAGAAGCTTGAATCTGAAGTCTCTTCCCCTTATATATTTTCTCCTTTTTTTTACATGATACACAAAGAGGTTTGTTCTTGTAGAGTCCCTCAGGATCTCTGGGTTCTACACATGCTGCTTTATTTTAAGTAAGGCTACCTGGGAATGCATTGATGCTGGTGGTACGTTTGGAGCTTTCTGGAATTATTTTTTCAAAGCTACAAAATACTGCTTTTCCATGAAATATACACCTGAGGTTATTGTGCAAATCCTAGGGGCTGCAGAAGGGTAGAGTACCATGGGTTTGAACAAGCACAGCAAGCAATGCATAGGACAGGAAGTGAAGAAGAACCTCCTAACAGGAACTGAAAACAATCTGACATTAAAAGCAGATAGAATGACTCAGCAGAAGTCAGATGTAGTCTTCCTCTGAGAAAGATCAGAGCATATTCACATAGGGAGAGGATAGGAGCAGCCCAGGATTCAATCCAGTCCTGCACTGACAGGAATGGGACAGAGGCAACCAGTTTAGTTCTGTCCCTGAACATCTACTCAAGGGGCAACAGATAAGATGGAGATAACCCCATGTTTAGATGTCTAGATAGCATTCCTACATTCTGTTACAATCACATGTAAGGTATTACTTGAATACAACCAAAAGCAGGATCCACTGTATTAATCACTGTACTGAGAAACAGGCTCTGCCCCAAAGAACTTACAAGCTAGATAGTGTTGGATGAAAAACCAATGGGGAAAAGCAATGCTTTATCTAAAACCATTCATACTTACACGCACAGGCCAATCCACTGGTGCTCAGGTTCAGTCACGATGGACAATCGCAGTGCCTCTAAACACAATGATTTTATGGGAGGGACACCAGTAGTTTTCTCCCACGTTGATGTGGATGGGATACAACGTGGTTGGGGCCTGGTCTTCACTGCCTTTTTATCCAGATACACTGCTATGGTGCCTCTGACAACCTACTAAGCCAATCACGTTGTTGCTGTTGAGTTGAGTTGCTGAGTTGACTTCACCAAACTCAGTCTTTTGGTTACATATGTCATGGCTTAGGTATGCAGATGGATGGATGGTAAGGAATCGCTTGTTTTATAACCTCCTGAGACAGGGAGTCTGCTCTTGTTCTTATCTTCTTGTAGATGGTTTATTTAAGTCTTCTTATCTTCCTGTTCTCAAGGCTGCTTTCTCAGTAGACTGGGTATGCTTGAAACCATATTCATTCACTCACTCATGCATTCATCTAAAATTCATTTTTGATAATATTCTCAACAATAGGAAAAGAAGGGAATCAGGGCCAGAGGGGGCAGTGACTTGCCCAAAGTTATGCAGTGGGTCAGTGTCAGAGCAGGGAATAGAACCAAGATCTCCCGTGCCAGCCTTATGCACTCATAATCCTACCACTAAGCTGAGAACTCTTAAGGAGAAGGTGATGTGGCCAAAAAGATCTACTATGTTATTTGAATAGCTGGAGGCATCTCAAGACTTCCTTATATCAATGGAATCCAGCACCCTAGACCAACCATTTGGGAAGCTGACATGGCCTAAATATTAGGTTTAAAGTCCCTAGACCCACAGGGTGAGATGCAGAGAGTGTAGATCCCTCTCCCTGTTTGTCTCTCCAAGAGCAATTCTCTGCAGCTACTTCTCAAGTCCTTCAGGCAAACCTTAAACAGTGGAGGCCTCTGCACCATGCACTGCACTGTTGTTCCCATCTGCATTTGGGTCAGAATTTCCTTCTTCTCACTGTTGTGCTACATATGCATAAATTTACCTGGTCATGGCCTTCAGCCCCAGGGGCAGCTGTGTTTCAGTGAAGCTATGTGGATATTGTCTGCAGCATGTTCAGAGCTGAATAGGGCTGTGCATATTCTGAATCTGACTGTCTCAGCGCCGCGCTCGTGTTCTAGAACAGACGTGAGGAAGAAAGGGAAAGGTTCTAGAATGAATGTCTCTGAGGCCCCAATGGAAAGCCTTGACCTTTCAGTGCGGTCTTTGACACAATAGACTGATTTCTTACAGTAGCCTCCCCAGCGATTATCAGGCTGAGCTGACATATTTCTGATGACTCCTGTTCAACCTCTCCCATCTACCAACTAGTGCAGAGGGGAGATTTTATTGTTAAAAACTTACCTACAAACCCTATCTTCTTAAAGCACTCCCTACCCCACCACCGACATCCTACTGTTAACCTTGGTGACTAGGAGATCAATAAGGATCTCACAACACTTACTATTGGATGTGGATGCCAGTTTGACGCATACTCCTTGGAGACAGTCTAGTCTGACTGGTGACCATGAGGCTGGTTGGAATGACCTTTCTTCTTTGGATGATAGACCTTCTCCATGCTTTTGCAATTATGGAGAAGGAAGACATATTCAAGAAAACACCCTGTCCAGCCTTCCTGATGTTTGACAATGCTGCCTATTTGGCCGATATGAGTTTTGAGCTCCCTTGCAACTGCAAGCCAGAAGAGATCACCTCAGTTGTGTGGTACTTCCAGAACAGCCCAGGCAGCCGGGAGACCAAGGTTTTAACAGACTTTGATGGCACTATGGTTGTGGACTCAGGCCACATCCGGGTAGGCAGTGACATGCTGAAGCGTTTCAGCATTAGGATGTTTAGTCTCATTGTCTTTCGGGCCCAAGTGGAGGATTCAGGCCACTATCTTTGTGGCACAAAGCAAGGGGACTTTTTCTACGGCTATGACGTGGATGTGCAGCCATCCAAGTACATCACTGTGGCCTTCAAAGACATAGGTCAGCACCCACAAAAGGATCACATTGAAAAGCTGTTCAGTCTGTTCACCACCTTTTGGGACTGGACCAAATGTGACCGCTGCGGGGTACGAGGTGAGCAACGGAGAATTGGTCTCTGCTACATGAACAGCACCTACCTCAACCCCAGGTACCGCACCACCTTGGCAGATGTGGTGTCCTGTGGTTCAAGATCTGTCCCCATGCGCTTCCACAGCACCATTCAGCTCAGGAAGCCGGAGGTTGTCATCCGAAGCTGCATGACACCTTGTCCAAAGAAAAAAGCCCCCAAGGAAGGAGTGCTTGCCATTGCCAACCTTATTGCAAAACTGGGTGAAAAACCCTGGGTGCCCAAAGTTCCCATTCAGTTCCACAAGCAGCAGATAGGAAGCAGTCTGATTATCTCTTGCCCTGAAGCCAGGCCAGAGCATGCAGTGGCTTGGGACAAAGACTTAGCTCCACTATACCGTACCCACTTCCTCAAGGGAGTCAACAAGAGCATGCGGATCTTCATTGACCATGGCAATCACCTGCACATTCGATTTGCCCAGCTGAATGACAGGGGCACTTATTACTGCTGGCGAGAGAGTCAAATGATTGCTGGTTTCCGGCTCTCTGTGGGGTTTCAAAGTCAGCGCAAGCGGACGCTTAACGATCCTGAGACAAGATATGCCATCAAAGCCATCCTCACAAGTTATGTCTTTATCACCGTAGTTTTCATTGGCATCCATCTCGGCCGCTGCTGCTTTTATGTGTTCAGAGGCACTTTTGTGGGGTAGCCTTTTCAATAAGTGCTTGGCCACAGGCCAAGGGAATTATTTATCTCATCCACTTGTTATGCTCATTTGGAACCTTTTCCCTTGGGCTGTTGAGAATTTTCCTAATGCCTGTTAGAAATAATGACAAGCAAAAAGCTACCAGTACATGCTTGCTTGTTTCCTTTCATTGTGGAGCATGAAAAAGAGGGAGCTGAACTGGAAAGATAATTGCATTCAGAATATTACTGCCATAGCTTGTTGGGGACAGAGTCTGTGAATAAGGAGTCCTGGTCTAGGCCCTGCTTATCCCCTGACTTTGGGCAAGCCTTGCTGCTTATTCATTTCTCAAACAATACTTTACATTGTGTGTTCTGGTCAGGGGTCTTAAAGTACTTTTCCAGAATAGATAAATATCATATTAGTAGGTTTCTTACAGCTGAACAAATAATCAGTTCCCCCTCCAACCCCCCCAGTCTGCTTTATTGAAAAAACTGAGAAATATCAGTTTGGGATCAACTTGAAATTAAACTTTATTTTTTCCCTTTTAAGTTTTTTTTATTAAAAAAATAAGAAACATATTTCAAAACAAAACCTGTTTTGTTTTTATTGAGGTGTTTTTGCAGCTAAAACAAGTCACTGATATTAGGACAGGTTTCTCCAATATCAGCACAGGTTTGCAGTGAATCTTCTTTTTGGGGTGGGGTGGCATGGGGAGGGGGAGGTTTCACCTGAAAATCCTAACCCAGCACTGATTCACATCTCTGTTTACAAGGTTTGGACGCTGAGGCACATAGGGGCAGGCTTAGGAGTGAAAGTGCCAACTGGCTGTTCTGAAAGGCCATGCACTTACCTTGGTGCATGCAGTAGGGCTGAGTTTGGCAGCTCCACAGAAAAAGGAGGAAAGACACTGGGCCCTTGGAAAGTCTGGCCTTATCCAGCAGCCGATCAATTCAGCCTTTCTTTAGAACACCTGCTTGCAAGCTCCTTTTCCATGCTATGGGGTGGAGCTCACTGCTATTCAGTTACCTCTGTTCATAAGATGCTACCATTGGCTGGTTCCCCCCACCCCCCCATTCATCCCCCACGCTCCTAGGTACATTATAGGGACAATTTTTAACTCAGACCTCTCCCAGGAGTGGAATGAAACAAGTTGAAGTGCCTTGCCCTCTCCCAGCTCCTATGGGCTGGGTGCTGAGAAAACCCACTCTGCCTAGAGCCCCAGGCCGCTTCCTTCTTTTTTTGGAGTGTGCAGTGCATTCTGGGTCACCCTATCCAAGGAACTTTTTTTTTTAATTAAAATATATTTATATCTCTATATATTTTGTTAAACACATCCTCTATCATAGACTTCCGTTGAACCTTTTTTTTTAAACCACCAGTGGGTGTCTGTGTAGCAGTCCAGGGGCCTCCCAGGAGATTTTCTGGTGGCTCATGTGAGGAGGAGGCTCTGTGTCAGCCTTTTGGGTGGCACCTTCATGAGGTTTAAAGGACTGTGGTTAGCACACTGCCTAATATCATCTGGCAGAGGCAGAGCAGTGCAACTTTCACCGGCTTTAGCACACAGGTATAGCCCAGGGGAGCTGAGGCAATGGCAAGTGGCCTTGTCTATACTTGTGTCCACTGGCACCTTCCCCATCCCCTTTAAAACCTGCCCCAGAGAACAGTCCCGTCCCTCCTTCCTCTGTAAGGGCTGAGGCAGAGAGCATTGACAGCTACTATTGCAGAGGACCTGCAACCCTCCCAGAGCTAAAAACATGAGCTAAGAAGCTGAGGCTGCCACCTTGGGGCTGTGCAAGCCTCATAGCCTCTAGGGACCAGGTGCAGAGGGGTTCTGCCTGACACATGACGTTACATCTTTGTGCAGAAGGACCTGGTACCCCAGCACTGAAGCTTCACGGAAAAGAAGTTTCATAGTTAGTTTCATAGTTTCTAGGGTCGGAAGGGACCTGAGCAGATCATCTAGTCCAACCCCCTGCCATGGCAGGAAAGAGTACTGGGGTCAAACGACCCCAGTAAGGTGGTCATCCAACCTCCTCTTAAAAACCCCCAGGGTGGGAGCCTGCACCACCTCACTTGGAAGCTGGTTCCAGACCCTAGCTGCCCTGACCGTGAAGTAGCGCCTCCTGATGTCCAACTTAAACCTTCCCTCCGCCAGCTTGTGAC
>NW_017729031.1:107366545-107380896 GCF_001723915.1 Gavialis gangeticus
GCATGCAGTTCCCTGCTGGCCCCTCCTGGATGTGTGCCAGAATAATTTTCTCGAACAGCTTGCCCAGGATCGAGGTAAGCCTGACTGGCCTGTAGTTCCCCGGATCCTCTTTCCTCCCCTTTTTGAAGATGGGAACCATGTTGGCCCTCTTCCAGTCCTCCGGCACCTCTCCAGAGCACCACGAGTGTTCATAAAGCCATGCCAGGGGACTTGCAATGACCCCAGCGAGTTCCTTCAGGACTCCAGGGTGAAGATCATCCGGGCTGGCTGACTTAAAAACGTCCAGCCCTTCCAGAAGCTCCCTAACTAAATCCTCACTCACCCTAGGCCCAGGTGAGCCTCCCCCAGGGCCCAAAGGGGGCCCAGCAGGGAGGTGGCAGTTCTGGTCCTTACTGAGGATGTGATGAGCTTCAGGGTGGTCCGCTATCTCAGATTGCTTCCAGGCCCAGAAGCTGAAAGGCGCAGCCTTTGGCACTGCAGTGCAGCCCCTGCAAAGGTAAGCTCTGGTAATGGAGGTCAGGGTATGAATAGCCAGCAGCACAATACACCACCCTAGCTGTGATTGGGAAGCTGGGGCATTGGGAAGAGGAGGTTTACCCTGGGAACAGGGTGTAAACCCTTTGGACTGTACCCTGAGGTGACTCAAGGGACGGAAGAAGCAGTTGGTGGCCATGAGTTGTGGCACTCTAACTTGGGTAGTTTTCAGGCTACTGTCCTTTGTAGGAGATGATGGGGAGGAAGCAGAGGGAGAAACTGCAGAGGCCAGCTCCACACCTGGATTATAAGCTATCAGCTGCCAGAAGGACTTTTGTTGTGGTTGAATCATTCCATCTAGGCCATTGTCTAGGGTCTGAGATAGCACAATTCATCTGGCTGGGCATTGGGTGCCCTGGGTGCTGGCCCAGCTGCCACTGCAGCCACGGGTAAATCCCCACACCTCTGGTATGTGTCTGACAGGTCTGTTCAGGCAGTTTGCTGCCCATGGCAGGGCTGTTGTGCTCTCACTCTCCCTATGTGCAGTGATTTTCACACAGGGCTCTGATCCTGGTGGGAGCCCTCAGTGCTATTTTTGCACAACTACCTTGTAGTAACACAGCAGTGCTTGTTGGTTGGGATGGGAGCACTGCCTAGAGAGGATCACAGCAACATGGTGCAGTGACCTTGCACTGGGTGATGCAAGAGCCCTTTGCCATCCTTCGTTCTTCACCAGCTGCTGGATTTGCAAGGGAGGATCCCCACCACCTAGGAAGCCTGACAAGCCCAACCCTAGCCCTATCAGCCTCTGCCTGTACCCCATTCCCAAAAGACTCACCAGCCGGAATCTTAACCATAACCTGGAGAGCCCCACTAGTCCCAGAACTAGTGGTAGGAGCCGTAGGAATCCCGATACTGACCCTAGCCCTGTGTGGGCTCCTAGGACTGACGTAGCAGTGTGATTCTGGGGTGGAAATCAGAGGCATTTGCCTAGCTCAGGGGCCATGGAATAGCTGGGGGATGTCAGCTGGGACTGAGGGGCACTGGCAAGTGGAACCTGTCCAAGAGCTGCCCATGCAAGGGCCTTGTAGGCCAACTACCCCCTGCTTTTTGAGAGCCCTGACAAGGGCTCTCCCCCAGATCCCAAGTGAGGTGCATGTTGCAGTCATATGACCAGTGAGACCAGGGTGCTTGCTTTAGCTTTATTTCTTTTCTCATGCTTTGGCTGCTGACATTAATGTATTAATTCAGGAGTGACATGTGCTGCAAACACTCCAGCAGGAGACTGCTCAGTAGCAAATCTGCATCTTCCCAGAGACTAGGGAGAGCTTTGTGCAAACAAGGTGCACCACAGATGGCCACCAGCAAGCCCTCTCCTACCAATGCTGTCCCTTAACCCGGGCCCTAAGCAGACCTCAGGCATCAGGGAAACAGCCAGGGCTGCCAAGCTCTGCAGCTCATTGCTTCTGGTCTCTCCCTCTCCTTCCAATAGGATGAGAGTCATGATTTAAATGTACCATCCTGAAGGCAAGGGCTCCAGACCAGGATGTCCCATCTAGGCACACAAAGAACACCCCTTGGAGTTCCCTTTTGGTGAACTCCAAAGGGACAAATTGCTTGGGATTCAAAGCATGGGCCTGGGAACCAGGAGAGCTAGATTCTGTTACCACCTGCTGACATCTTGCTGCGTGCTGTTGGGCAATTCTGTGCCTCAGTTTCCCCCATGATAAGGTGGGGATAAAAACACCCACCTGCCTGCCAAGGAGGCTGCAAGACCATAAAACACATGCAGGCCCCAGGATGAGTGAGCTACAGGTGCAGTGTGCATGGGCATCACGCTACCTTGTCACTGACTGCTCAAAGAAAACCTTGAAACAAGCAGTCACTGCCTTCTGGCTCCTAAAGAAAACAGTGCTCAGGGCAGGGGCAGGGGCAAGGGTGGGATCCCCAGCAGCTTGGCAGACAGAAAAACCCAGGGCCATGAGAGGGCAGACACACTCCAAGAGATGGAGCAAAGAGAGCGTCCCATGCCGATTTGATAAGTTACAGCCAAGTCTGACTCCAAAGTACCAAGCACACTTGTGGAGCAAGGCTGGCCACCCTAGCCAAGGCTCTGGTCTGAGCCTGCATGCTCTAGCATGTGCTGCAGAGGCCCAGTAGCAACGGGCTCAGGCCAAATCTCCCCTTCATAATTTAACATACATAGACCATGAGCTTGCTCTGAGCTTGCTCCTGCCAAGGTGCCAAGTGCACCGAAGTCACTGGGAACACAGGCAGCTCCATACTGCCCAGGATCAGGTTGCCCTCTCCCCCCGCTCATCCCTACCTGAGACTGGGACAGCATGGAGATGGGCACAATATCTGCACCTAGATGACGGGCCTAGGGTAGGTTCCAAGGGACATGGCTCCCCAGCTGGGATGGTAACACCTGTGTGCCAGGACACCAAGCCAGGGAACCATCCTCATGGCTCCTGTTTTAATAATGGAGGTCTCTTTCTTCCCAAGCATAGCTTGGTCTCAAGGAGGCCTCTTGTGCACCTGACTACATGATCAGGCTCCCAGATGGGGCCAGCCCCATCCTCCTCCACTCTTGGCCCTTCATTCCCTTTCTCTCCACCTTCTTCATTTTCACTTGCGTTAGACACCATCCAGCTGAGGGAAAAAGCACTGGTTCCTGATCAGCTGACTACTTGACTCTACAACCCTAAGAACCACAGCACATGCCTAGCATTACTACACTCTGTCCACCCAGTGCTGCCATCCAGCCATCTCCTGGGCAGAATGCAGCAGCCTGTGTAGCAGCACACACTACTGCCCTGAACTTCAGGGCAAGCAGAGACAAGCAGCTTTGCTCCAGTGCAAACCCCAGAGAGGGCTGCTTGGTGCAAGACCGGATTCTGCTGCCTGTACTCCTTTAGGATAGGCCTATTTCGCAGCACCTTTGATGGCAATGGGACCCTCTGGGTTCCAGGATCTCAGGTGCTCCTCAGATCTGCAGTCGGGTTCAGTGCAGAACCCTGAGTTTTCCCTCCCAGAGAGAATCAGCTAAAGCTGTCCCTCCAAGGTGCCCAGAGGCTCCCCACCCCACCCTCAATATGAATGAGCTCAGCCACTTGCACAGGAGGTAAATGTCACTCCAATGCAAGGGAGAAACTGAGGCACAGAGAATTAAGGACCTGCTCTCATAGGGAGACTCCCACCAACTCCAGCAAGAGCCAGGACCCAGATGTGGCCCATGGCTTGCAGCACAGCAGGGGGCAGAATACAGATCACCCAACTTGCAGCCTGGGCACTGAGCTGTGCTACTCTAAGGGCCCTGACAGCAGGCACTACTCAGTGCTACGTCAGTGTGGGGTACTGGGAACCCTGACCACGAGACAGAGGAGATACTATGCACAACCCCTCTCCTTGGGGCCCTGCTGCTCACACTCGTGCTCGCATCCTCCTCTGGCAAACCCCCAGTACAGGAAAGCAGCTGCGTGCCCTCCCTCTGTGATCATTACCCTGATGTCCTTGCTGGGGCCTCATGATATCCTGACAGCAGCAGAAAGGTGCCTGTGAGGCTCTGTCCTCCCCTCTCCCCAAGGGTAAATTGGATCTCCAAGGCACATATGTCTGGCAGACCAACAAGATGGACATGGGCATGCAGACAAACCTCACTAGGGCTCCAGGGCCCCTGCTCTCCTGTTTCCAGACTCACCAGTTCCATTCTACTGGACAAGAGCATAGCCCAGGCTCCTAGGTGGACCAGGGCACTGAGTACAGTACTGCTGCCTTTGCAAAGGCGGGGGTGTAACTCAGTGGGCTATTCCTATCCTGCCTCTTGTGCACTGGAGGGGAAAGGAGGGGACAGAGCCTGCTTCACAGAGCTATACTGACCCTACTCCAAGGTGCCAGGAACAGAAGCCCTATGCCTTTGGGCCATGGGGCACTGCAGGAGGGGCAGCAGCATCCCCCTGCAGTGAAGCCTTTCTGTCTGACCTGCAGAAGGCCAGATAGCAGTGGAGTAGGGATGGCTGGGGGTGTGTGCAAGGGTTGCAGGTTGAGCTACAAGACAGCTGCTCTCTCCAGCACCACCCCGCTTCTAGACCTGTGGTAGTGTCCCAGGCAATCAGGAGGGCCAAATACTGGGTTATCCTCTCCTGCACAGAGCATATAGCCAAACCCCTTTCAACTCCAGGGGCGGATTCTGCAGTCACCAGGCCACAGATTTTGGCCTTTCCCTCTGGGCAGGACTGGGGTGTTTGGTTGCTCTGCCTCCCCCTGTTCTCCCTTCCTCTCCCCTCCCCAGCAGCCTCCTGCAAAGCTACTGCAATAAGAGAACTATCGTATTAGTGGATTTAGGGCAAGGGAACATAGTGCAGCCCTATGGCTAGGGGACTGCCAGCTAGACCTACCCTACCTGGTGGGGACACAGCATCTTGTGGGCAGCTAACTCCGATGGGGCAGGATAATAGAATGAAGCTGAGGGTGAGAACTGGGAGAGAAGGTGATGATGGACATCACTTGTTCCCACACAGGCCGAAGCACTAGCCTGCCTGCACAGTGACCGTCAGCAGCAGATCTAAAGGGGGGGGTGGTGGGAATTGGTTGCTGTAGCTCTTCCAGTTGGTGACACCTGCTCCTCCATGTGGTGGCCGAGCCAGCTGTGGGCTTCAGGGGTGACTGGAGCAGCCATGCCCTCACATTGCCACACTGGAGGGATGGAGTGCCAGCTAGGGTCTACTGCTGCTAGGATCTACAGCTACAAGCTTCTTTTGTTAGTGTCACCCTCCAGCACCGCCTGCCTCACTCCTTGTGCTCCTGGGTGGACTCCTTGATCACCTGGAGGCAGACAGAGAAGAGAAGGACAGTTACCTCTTGTGCCAGTCCCGCTGCTGTCCTCCTCAGAGGGATAAGGCTCTCTTGGGGGTCAGGGCTGGCTGAGGATACCCATGCTCCCCTGGAGGGACAGGTCCCTACCATAGGCACACTGCTGCCAGGGGTGGGGAGCAGGGGTTAGCCCATGTGGGGTGAAGACTGGCACCCAGACAGGCTGGAGGAGCTTAGGCTTCCTCTGTTTGGCAACTCCCAGGCTCTAGCAGCCTTAATTTGTGCCCATGACTGCCCTATGAAGCTAGGAGCAAGCAAAAGTTATTCAGCTACAGCGCTGCCCATCCATACCTCTTTACATGCTCACTGTGTTCTAGCCTGTCCTGAAATAGCCCCTGGGCTTGAAAAATTCAGTACCAGGGTCCTCACCCCAGCCCCACAGTCCCCACAGGCCAGTGGTGGGGACAGCTCAAGGCGGGAGCCTATCTGCCCTGCAGCACAGGGTGTCTGTGACACAAAGTGCAGTCCCAGTCTGCAGGACAGGAATCTTCCAGATCCAAGACACTCCCACTGGAAAAAGCTGGGAGGATCTGGGCAGCTCATGTCCCCAGAGCTGGACCAGTGTTGGCAAACAGCTGCTTTACTTCATCCCCCTGCTGCAGGCTTTAGAAAGGTGTCATGAGAGAGTCCTGCAGAGTCATCAGCCCCACATTGAAAGTCCCTGTCATATGCAGGGACCAGCAATCAGGCTGTCAGCAGCCATCATGAGCATGAAGAAAGAATAGGGCAGCATGGTGTGTTGTGCTCAGCCCCGCAGAGGGCACTGTGTAGTCACTCAGTGGAGCTCCCACTGGGATCCTTTGTGTGTGCATAATTAACAAAACCTCCTGACAGGTGCCTGGTTTCAGCGGGATGCTGTGAATCTCCCTCCCTCAGTGTGCAAGCCAGAGTGAGGGGCCAATGGCCAGGAATAGAGCTCACAGGTGCTGTGCAAGCATCTCCCATGCCGCTCTGACAAAACACCTCCCGCTGACTCACCAGTTTGGGCCACAAAACACTTTGGTCCTGTCCTGCCCTTCCAGCCCTGGCTCTCCAACCCCCCAACTCTGCCCATGCACCAGCCAGGCATTGCCCATTTCCGGAGGCCGCCTCAAAGTGGGACCCAAAATAGGGAACCCTTTACTCTTCCAAGATGCAGCACTGGGAAGAAGATGGTTTGTCGTTTTGATCGGCACGTGGGAACTAAAATCTCTGTGGGACTTTTCCCTGAACCTCCCAACTCTGTCTGTCTTTCCAGATTCAATACCATTATCTCCTCTTCCTGTGTTCCCAGGCTGGTACATGAGCATATAGTCAGAGACCTGTCTTGTGGGGCTCACAACCCCAGCCCTACCCAGCTGCCACCTGCAGGTACCACCTGATGGTCAGGGCTGGGACGAGGCAGGTTCGTCTACTGACAAGGTGGTGCCACCAAAGGCCCTTGCAGTTATATCATCAGCACTGCACTGTCATGGGGATGGCTTGTCTCTTTCTTGGTGGGCAGGTTTACCCTACTGCTATGCCAATATGGCTGCATCCTCACCAAGAGTGCTTTGCTGCTGCAGTGCCCCAGTATTTCTGTCCCAGTAAAGGACTGCCACTGTAGACATGGTCTGGACAGACAAGTTACATGGAGAGGGGAGACAGGCTCATTCACTCCGGTTTACAGATGGAAAACTTGAGGCCAAAGACAGGCACAAACAAGTTCACTGACTAGCCCAGAACCCAGACCCCCCGATCCCTATTCTGGGGCCATCACCCCAACACAGAGCCAGCTGGGAGCCAGAATGTCTGCCCAGTGGGCAAGCTGGATATTAAAAAAAGAAAAAATGATTTCCAGATTGAAAGAAAAAGCAAAATTTCCCATGAAACGGGAATTCTCAGGCATCTAGAGTCAGACCCATACAGGTGGGTAAGGTCATTGCTGTTGGATCATTTTGGTTTGGTAACACTAAAGCATATTGTATCACTTTTCTTGTCTGGATTCATTCTGTTTAAGTTTTTTGATTAGATTAAAGAACTAACCATGGTACACAGAGTCAAAATGGAATGGGGAATTAGCATTATCCGGTTTTACTTCTTCTTGCTGGGAAGTTTCACTGGCACTGACATGTTCCATTGAAACTGCCTATTTTCTGTGCCCATCCCTCCAAAACATTCCTCATCTGCTGTTCTCCCACAAAGTTCTCCCTCCTCAGTGCCTTCCCTGTGGGACGCTGGCCTTTCTGGGCTCCTGGTGCACATGAGGGATTAGTCCCACAGCCAGTGCAGCTGGCAAGTGGTGAGTTGTACCAGCAGAACCAAAAGTGGCTGCTCCTCTCTGTGGAGAATTTCCCCACCCTGAGGAATGCACAGCTGCATGTCACAGCATTCAGTTGCCTCCTCAGGAACTGTCCCCCAGTAAGACCTATTACTTGGGAGAGGTGAACATTTCTAAGTCCCAACAGCAGTGGAGTGGAGTGCAGCAGAATCAGGGGGCTCCAGCAGGAGGGGAAGCAGATGGATGACAGCAGGGAGGTGAGGCCATCTCCTTACCTCTCCATCTCTGGTCTCTACGGTTTTGACCATGATGTTCCTCTTCAGTTGAGCCTCAGACATGGACTTGGTATCCAGGCTAGTCTCTGGGGGTTAGCACAGAGTTTAGTCATGGTTTGCCATGCAGAGCAGGCCAAACGCCCCCCTCCTGACCTTCACCATAAGCCAACTCCTTACCCAAGCACCAACTTTTGGCACATGGGAAAAAGCCAGGCTCCCCCAGACCATCTGTCTCCCTGACAGATGACAAAGAAATCTCGATGGTCTCCATCATAGTGCCCAGAGCTACAAATGCCACTAGTTGTAATACATCAGTTACCCAGCTCCCCCCACACTCCCAGTCCGCTGTCTCCAGGCTGATGGTCAATGTTTGCTCATGCCAGTGCTGCACCTTCTTATTAGGATAAAGCTTCAGGGCCACTGGACTTCGTAGCAATATGGGAAAGGTGCCACATCTCACCAGCCCACACATCCCCATCCCCAAAGGAGACATACAGTGTCCTGACCTCGGATCTGCAAGTTGGAGAAAGTCTGCACGGGGATTGTGATCCTGTGGAGACAAAGTGGGGGAGCGCGGGGTGTCATATGGGCCTCAAGACAGGTTTTTATGACAGCAGCCCTTGCAGCGTACCCCCATGGAAATCCAAGGCTTCAGTGAGCTCTGGGACAGCAGAGTGGCTGGAGATATGCTCTGGTCCCATGACTAATCCTCTGCTCTCACTCACCCTGTGGGAGTCAGTGGGACTGCGTGGGTGTAGCTGAGAGCAGATTTGGGCTCATTCAGTGCCTATTGCATGGATCAGTTGGCCTCAGTGGGTCCCAAATGCCATGTTTGGCTCCAAATCTGGACTTTCCTCAAACTTGACAGGAGTTTGGCCCCTGGTTTTGGGGGCAAAGCATCTCATGCCTGGCCCTCATTGCTGCCATGAACTGCAGCACCTGTTAACTGACATGTTTTAGGGCTGGTCACAGTGTGGGGAAGGCAGAGGCTGGCTGTGTATCCAAAGAACAGTCTGAACATGGGCAGCAGATGGAACACCCCTTCCCCAAAAGGAAAGAATGAATATTTGGACATCAGGAGGCGCTATTTCACGGTCAGGGCGGCTAGGGTCTGGAACCAGCTTCCAAGTGAGGTGGTGCAGGCTCCCACCCTGGGGGTTTTTAAGAGGAGGTTGGATGACCACCTTACTGGGGTCATTTGACCCCAGTGCTCTTCCTGCCATGGCAGGGGGTCAGACTAGATGATCTGCTCAGGTCCCTTCCGACCCTAGAAACTATGAAACTATAATATCCCTGCCCTACCCTGCCAATGTGGGAAACCTTGGAGAGACCCCCCACACTGAGGGAAAATGGCACCTGTGGACACCCAGAGAAGGCATCCTTAGGGGTGGGAGGTGCTGGGAATAGGACTATCAGCACCATGAGGAAGCACAGCCCTTCCAGGGCATCATGCTCCTCTTTCCATCCATCTGGGGAGGCTCACCTGCTCTCCTCTCCCTCCAGGAGCCTGCGGTAGGTGGCAATCTCAATGTCCAAGGCCAGCTTGACATTGAGCAGGTCCTGGTACTCCTGGAGGTGCCGGGCCATCTCCTCCTTGAGGCTCCGGATGTCTTCCTCCAGCCGAATGACTGTGTCCTGGTAACTGGCTGTCTCAATGGCATAGCGGTCCTCCATCTCCCGCAGCTGCCTCTCCAGGGATTCATTCTGAGAGGCGAGGGGGAAAGCAAGGATATACTAACCCCTTCACTCTCTAGAAATCATGGTGTCATGGACCAAGCCCATTAGGGTTACAGGATCCCCAGGGACATTGTCAAACTGCAGTGCTGTTACTGAGAGGCTGGCTTAGGCCACTGGTCCATCTAGTCCAGTCCCACACCTTATGTCCATGCACCTTATGTCCAATGCTGGAACCCTCCTGCCTCAAACCTCCTGGAGTGGAGCCCTGGGCCTCTGGCTTGGCAGCCTCCCTCTCTGCAGATGACAGGGCCACAATGAAGCACAATGTTATTTGACTTCTGCTGGGTTCTCCCTCCCCTCTGGGCCTGCCTGGGATGGAGCCATCATAGCCCACAGAGGAAGAGAAAGTTAATGTGATTGGGTTCACTTGAGACTAAAGAGAATTGATAACCATAACCCAGAGCTGGGTTATGTGACAGTTGTTGTTCACTATGGGGAGATGCTAATGGAAGGCACCTCCATTGCCAGCACAAGTAAACCTGCCCCAAGCAAGGGTCCAGAGCCCTATCTCACTGCCGCTTCTCCCGCCCCAACACCCTCACCTACCGACCCCCTCAGGGACTCCAGGTCGCAGGTGAGGGCCTGGAGCTGGCGCCGGTACTCGTTTGCTTCTTGCTTGGCCAGGCGCAGTGCTTCGATGTTGCGAGCAGCAGCATCCGTCAGGTCTGCAAACTGGGAGAGAGGTGTTAGCACATATGGCACAAAAAGCTAGGGGACTGCCTCCTGGGGAAGTGAGTATGTGAAGGGGCTTGGTGCTGTGGGAGCGAGGAGCAGGAACGGAGCTGGGGAAGAGGAATGTTTGAACACCGACAACCTGCAACCGCGGGTTCCAGTCCTAGCCCTGGGAAGGACATGCAAGATGGGGAGCCAGGACTCTGGGGCTCTATTCCCATCCTGCCTCCACCTATCTGCTGCTCCTCACCTTCCCTGCCTGTAAAAAGGGCACAGTAATCCTGGAGACAGGAGGGGCAGAGACAGCCATGGAACATTGCTGTGAGCTGGTGGAGGCCTTTAAGACCCTGCTAGAAAAGGCCTGCTGCATAGCTAACACTGTCCAGCACTGTCCGTGTTCATCTCCTGTCCAGGCTGTCTGGTGACTTGTCTGGCAGCATGTGGCAAAGATGGCACCAGCCTGGAGGCATCTGCAATGCAGCACCTGCCAGGTGGACAGTGGTTGGCTGGTTGCAGAACGGGGAACAGATAGACGTCATCAGCATCCTGTGCATACACAGCTCACCAGTGCTTCCCGAGCAACCCCTGAGATCAGATGGCCTTCACCTTGGGCAATGTTACCTTGGACTTGTACCACTCCTCTGTCTCGTGCATGTTGTTGGTGGCCATGGACTCGTACTGAATGCGAATCTCCCGCAGTGCAGCAGTCAGGTCCGGCTTTGTCATGTCCATCTCAATGTGCACCTGGTGCTGGGCCAGCTGCTCATGGAGCTCTCGCAGCTCCTGAAAAGATACAAGCAATGAAGGTTGGAGGTGAGGAACAGGGCTTGGCCATACTCATATGGCTGGCAGATGGGCAAAGAGACCTGCACTGAGATGCTCCTACATGGGGTGGGGGTATTGCTACAGCCTTAGTGGCCACGGGGTTGGAAGGAGCTGCCTGTAGGGGAGAGGGTTCCAGTCACAGCTCTTCTGCAACATGCTCCGTTGGTCACTGTACGGTATGACACTGTTTCTGGGGCTTCTTCAGAAGACTCATTCAACTCTCTGTTTATGGTGCTTGTATAAGGCAACAGAAGTCAACCAGCAGTGCCTGGTTTTAAGATAAGCGTTGGTATTGCTCATTCTAAAAGGAAGGGATATATGTCATAGGGTGTCCTTGTATGAACATTTGCCTCCCTGGGTGCTGTTGGTGTCTAGGTAATATCGACTTAGGCTCCGTGACAACTGTTTGCTAATGCAAAATTGACATGTCACCTCTGGGTCAAAGTTTTTCTTCTACTTCTTACTCTTCCTGTCAGAATAAACAGGCCATGGTGGAACACAGTTGGCACAAAAGGAGCCAAGGGAGGGAAGGGGTGAAAGGCATGGACAGATATAGGATTTTGAAAATGGAGGTGCAGGTGATGTGGTGCGTCATTGCATATACACAATACATTTTTCTCCAGTTAAAGAGAAACTAGAAGTCTTCCTAATATGACAGGGAGTTAGCACTATATTATTCAGTTTAAGATCAAAGCAAAAACAAATATAACTATTGGAATGTGCACTAATGTAATAGATTATACATAAAGTTTAAATAACACAACAAACTATAGTCAAAATAGTCAAAAGACATTGTATCATTAGTCCTGTAGTCATTATAGTTAAATGTATGACTCTTATTCAGATTCATAAAACAAAATCTAGCCTTCCTGAGTGTCTTAACAGCACCTGCAGTATTCCACTGTCAGTCATTTCTACACCAGAGTTAATTTTACCACACCTGAGTTAGGTTTTCAGCTTGAGCTAAAAATGGTTGGCAGGGCTGTGAAAAAGAAGAGAGATATTACCAGGAATGGCTAACAGACAGCAGAATTGCAGAAGAAAGGATAGTTTGAATAGTGGAACATCAAGATCAGTAAAAAGGGGAGAGGGTTATTAACACCTGTGGAGTAGAAAGAGAGCAGCAGGAATCAGGGAGATGATAGTGAGTCATGAAGTCAGCTGACTTTCTCAGCACTGCCTGAATAGAAATGCTGGTGCCATTCCCAGGCAGTTGGTTTTAACGTTTGGGTGGAGTGAACTGCACAACTGCACCCCACCCAAGATCTGCCCCTGGTGAGAGGCAAAGCTCCCAGAATACAAGGAAAGTGAAGAGCCCCTCCCCACCCCCCAGACCACTTGCAGTGAGCAAGGACAGATGTGTGTAGGTCCATTCTATGCCCAGGAGCTGTGCAGGCTGGGAAAGCAGATCTACCATGTTACCTCATCATGGACTTTCCTCAGGAAGTTAATCTCCTCCTGCAGGGACTCAACTTTCCGCTCCAGGTCCAAGCGAGCTAATGCAGCATCATCAACATCCTGGCAGGGGAGAAGCAGGGGAGATGAAGGGAGAGACACCACCTGGTTCAACCAGTGTCAAGCAAGGTCCAGTCTTTCTTTTGCACTTCTTTATAGGCCACATCAGTTCAGTTACATGTGACAGCAAAGGTCTTTACCTTGCTTACTTGGGTCTGACTCCACCAAGCTAGTCACCGATAAAAGTTAGCTCTTTGCCTCCTGGTCTGAATCTTACCTGCTTCCAAAACCTAGAGGAACAGTGGCCCAGCAGGGCGTGCCCAGGTTCAGTGGCCTGGCATTACTGAACCCAGCTCCCACAGTACAGCTACCTCCTCTGGAAGGGCATGAGGAGACAGCCAAAAGAGTTTCTGCCCTCCTGCAGGGCCAAATGCTGTGTCCCTGAAGTGCTGGACTGCATGTGGGGGGAGCTGCAGATGACCTTGTTCCTTCTAAGTCCAGTGACACAGATAGGACATCAGCTGGCCAAGCCTGGCTGTGCTGTATGCCTGCATTTTCCTGCCTTCTCCTCTATTCTTATAGCGCTAGAGGTCAGATGAGCAGGACATCAGTGGCCTCCACTCTGTGGCTGGAACTGTTGACCGAGTGGGACAGAGTGGCACCTTGTCTCAGGAGCCCAAGTATGTCGCTTCTGCTGTGCGCACAACCTTGAAGGCTTCCCCCTCGCTCCAAGGTGGTGTGATACTGCCTTTGAGGGACAAAGATGTTGGGTGGGGGGATTTCAGACCAAGTTAGTTGCCCTCTTGGGAGGAAGGAGCTCAGCAGGTGGAGTCATACTTTTGGATGCTGGGCTTGCCTGTCCCTTGAACCTGCCTGCCATCTTGAGTCCCAGTCTTGACCCAACTCTGATTGCCACCCAGGCCCAGGCTTCTCCAGCCAAGACACTCTGGTCTCTAGGGTTAAGTGTCCAATCCTGCAATGTGTGGGGCCCCACAGTACCCAGTTTTGGGCCTGTCTGGCAGGAGGCAATGCTCCCCTCACCTGTCTGTAGGAAGACAAATTGTTTTCAGCTTCCAGCCGCAGATTAATCTCATCCTGCAACCTTAAACAAGAAACAAACAGGGAAGTCGGCACAGTTTTAATCTAATTATTGGCTTTTCTGTTTCTTTCAAACAGCTAAATCCAAACAAACAAACCCTCAAGGTCAAAACAACCACACAGCATACAGACCCCATATAATTCCCTTTCATTAATGCAGGCGCACACACACACCTCTTTGCATACACAGTCCTCCTCATCCTCCAACCCTCACATGCACCATCCTCCTCACCCACACACCCAGAATTTATCTCCATCTCACACAGACACGATTGCCCTCACCCAAGACTCCTAATACACACCTTCCTTCGCATGGACACCCACAGACAATCACCATCAGGCATACAATCTCCAGGCATCTTCCTGTCCTCAACCACATATACACGCTATCTGCCCCCCACCTCCACAAAGCCTCATGATGCACACCCCAGCCCCCTCCTCCATCAGTGCACTTGTTCCCATCCCAGGTGCAGCATGAGACACCAGCAGGCACATCTCCCTTACAGCACCCTAGCATTGTTCTGGGAAAGGCAAGAGTGGGTCCAGGGACCCAGAGGTGCCAAGTTTCATGGAAACTATTCCCAATACTGCCTAGTCCCACACTGCAGAGCAGCTACACAGCAGCTCTCAGGTCAGGCCCAGGGGCAGAATCAGGTGCCAGGGCATGGTGGGTTGGGAAGGGCATTGGGGTGAACCCTGCAATG
>NW_017729031.1:107385896-107407857 GCF_001723915.1 Gavialis gangeticus
CCAAGACTCCTAATACACACCTTCCTTCGCATGGACACCCACAGACAATCACCATCAGGCATACAATCTCCAGGCATCTTCCTGTCCTCAACCACATATACACGCTATCTGCCCCCCACCTCCACAAAGCCTCATGATGCACACCCCAGCCCCCTCCTCCATCAGTGCACTTGTTCCCATCCCAGGTGCAGCATGAGACACCAGCAGGCACATCTCCCTTACAGCACCCTAGCATTGTTCTGGGAAAGGCAAGAGTGGGTCCAGGGACCCAGAGGTGCCAAGTTTCATGGAAACTATTCCCAATACTGCCTAGTCCCACACTGCAGAGCAGCTACACAGCAGCTCTCAGGTCAGGCCCAGGGGCAGAATCAGGTGCCAGGGCATGGTGGGTTGGGAAGGGCATTGGGGTGAACCCTGCAATGTGCCTAGAGTGAAAAGCAGGTTTCCTGAAAGATGTAGGCTCTTGCAGGGCCATGGGGGGACTCATATGCTGCCTCCCCTGGCAGCTGCCTGGCCTCCAGGATCTGGTACAAGCCAAAGATGGTCTGCAGAGAGCATCCCTCCAGACTGCCAGCCATGAGGGCACAGGAGAGTATGCTGGCTAGAGCCCAAGAAGGTAATGACAAGGAAAGCCAAAGGGAGGGTGGTGGCCGGGAGAAGCATGTGGGGGCAGGAGCCCCAAGTGCTGAGAAGGCAGATTGCTAGCGGATGCATGAGAATACCTGCCTCAAGGGTTTGGCTGTAGAGCCCAGTGTGTCCTGACTGTCAAGGTTCCTGTGGTCAAGGAGGGTGTCATGGTCAGCTGGAAGCAGCAGAACCCACCCAGGGAGGGGGCAGATGTTGGCAGAAATCTGCACTGACATGGAGGTGGCTGGCTTGGGTTGCACATGCGGACAGGCTGTGGTGGGTACCAGCAGGAAGCACCTTGGACTGTGTTGATTGCCTAGGTATCTAGGTGGGCTGCAGCTTGCAGGCCACAGGGTAGGGAGGTCAGGAGGCCGAGCATACAGGGGTTGTGTTTGCTGTGTGCATGCTGTGGGTGTGGAGTGTGCAGTGGGCTGTGTTTTGGGGGGTGTTCTGTGGGGTGGAGCACACAGGGGCTGTGTTTGTTGTATGCATGCTGTGGGCATGGAGTAATCTGGCATAGTGGTTATTGTGTGTGGGCCCAGTGGGGCACAGTGAATTGGCTTGTGTTTGTTGTGCACGCATGCATGCATGTGTCCATGTGTGTGCGCACATGCACTGTGGGGTGCAGTGTGTTGGGTCATCTGTTGTGTGCATGCACTGTAGGATGCAGCATGTTGCATCTGTGTTTGGCTGGGACATGGGTAGACCTGCTGCTAACAGCCTTCAGCCAGTAACAATAATCCTGGGTCCTTGCTCTAATGGAAACATGAACTAATTACAGCCCCTGGCATACGTTACATTTAAGATGTGGTTGACCAGTTCATCATGTCTTAAGTTGTCACTCAGCCACACATTAATGCAATTAATGGTGTCATAAAACAAGGAATAAGCCACAAAACTATTATACAAAAATATTGAATAACTTTGTGGCTGGTTCCTATCATGTCATCAATTGAATGTGTGGCCTGGCTGAGCCTGGCTGGGTGCCTTGTTGGCTGATGGTGCTGCCAGCAGCATGGGAGCTCTGTCAGCTGATCCAGGCTCCCAGCTGGGGGACACACCCTGCAGCTGGGAGCCTGGATCAGCTGACAGGGTTCCTAGCCATGATGTACCCCAGTGGCTGGGTGCCACATCAGCTGACGGCTCCCAGCCCTGGGAGTGCATCATGTCCCCCAGTGGCTGGGAGCCCCTTCAATTGAGGGGTCTCCCAGACATGGGAGCTTGCTACTTGCCAGTGCAGGGGGAGCCCAGGAGCACTCCTGTGCTGACAATAAGGTGCACTGGGATCTGATGCAGAATCCCACAATCATACCTCCTGTCATGTGCATGGAAGCACAGTTGTGGGGATCCTGCATCAGACCCCATTGCACCTTTACTTGCATGTCTGTCAGGGGCCTACGTTTCACAAGGCCTGTGGGTGAGCAAAGAGCCCTCCCTCAGACACAGCGGAGTCAACATCTTGTTCAAACGGCTGGAACCCAGGAGTCCCGACTCTCAAACCCTTGTACCCATGCTAACATGGCATCCCAGTCTCAAAGCAGGGGACAGACTGGGAACCTGGTGCTAGAGCATACTTCTTCCAGCCTGGACTGGGACATGCCACTTTGGGTGTCTAGTTGTCTGCTCAAACTGTTAGAGCACACTTCCTCCAAAAAACAAAGTGTGCTGGTGTATGGCCAGCATAACCGTGCAGCCAGCACAGGGGCAAGCCCTTCTCTAATGAGGCTGGCAGCCTTTCCCCCTCCTCCTCCTGTCCTGCCCTCAGAGCTTTAGCAGAGCAGAGCTTTTGTTACATGTGCAGTGTGCAAGCAATTTGGCTCACAGACCTAAGTCTTTTCTCCTGAGCCTTGTTTCAGCATGCTGTTTGTCACAGAGGGCTGCAGTGAGGGAGGCAGGGAGAGCAGGTCCCTCCGCTACATGCATTTACTGCTGCCCTGTGCTAGTTAAACCACTTGGGTACATGTGCCTTCATGCCTGCCCATGAGGGTATACAGCAGCTCTGGGGGATCAGGTGGGGGTCAGCATGGGTACACTGGGTAGCTGGGCACCCAGCTCTCAGGCCAGGGTTTGAAAATGCAGGAGTACAAGCCCACACTTTCCTGCATAGTTGCTTTTTTTCCCAGTGCAATATGGGAGGCTAGTGTGAGGTCACCTGAAAATCTGGTCGTGGATAACACTTGATTCCCCTTGCATTCACAGCTCCCTCCCCCAGCTCTCCTTACAGGCAGTGAACATTAGGCAGAGAAGGGGAGAGTGAGCTGACTGAGGTCACCCAGCAGGCCAGCAGCAGCATTAGGAACCCAGGACTTCTGCCATCCATACCAGCAGATGAGTCCCTGGGTCCTACCACTGTCTATCCATCTGTCTTTTCATCCTCCCCTCCTGCCACCCTCACAGAATCATATAAAAAAATCATGGAAAAGCAAGGCTGGCAGGGACCTCCGGAGATCACCCAGTCCAACCCCCTGCTTGAGGCAGGATCATCCCTATATCCAAACCATCTCAGACAGGTATTTGTCTAATGTATTCCTAAGACCCCACAAACAACCTGCCACATAACTAACTACAAGGCATGTAGCCCAAGGATGCCAGGAACAACCTAACCTGCCGCAGGCAAAGCAGGGGGGTGAGGGCACTGCCCTACTCCCCATCAGTTTAAAGCATAAGGAAAACTTGTAAAGTGTACTGAATCTCCAGCTACTCAGCCAAGGCAAGTGACTACTCCCTCTCTCCTGGTGTGACTTGTCTGCCTCTATGCCTTCGGCTCTGTGCCGTGCTTTCACTGCACTGACACCACTAGGGACAGCAGCTGCTCCTCTGCTCCGTGACAGTGCCTTACTTTTGCCGGAGTATGCTGACGTCCTCCAGCAGGTTGTCCCTCTCGATCTCCAGCCTGGCCTTGGAGTTAGACAGCTGGTCCACCTGCCGCCGCAGCTCCCGTAGCTCCTCCTGGTAGATGTCGGCCAGCTTGGTGGGCTCCTTGTCTCTGATCTGGTTGAGTTCTGCCACCAGGACCTTGTTCTGCTGCTCTAGGAAACGGACCTTCTCAATGTAGCTGGCAAAGCGGTCGTTCAGCTCCATCATCTCCACCTTCTCATTGGTGCGCGTCTCCTTGAACTCAGCGTTGAGGGCGTCAGCCAGGGAAAAGTCCACCTTATCTTGGCTGAAGCGGGGGCTGGTGCGGAAGCTCAGGCTGGAGGTCTTCATTTTGGTCACGGAGACCCGGGAAGTAGGGCTGGAGGACAGGAGCCTGCGGCCAGGAGAGTACCTCAGGGACTGGTGGATGGTGGCTTGGGAGCCAAATCGCCTCCCATAAGAAGACAGCCTCTGGCCCTCCATGCTCACACTCATGCTCCTGCTCCTTTGGGCCAGGCCTTGTCCTGCGGGCAGTGGCAAAGCTCCGACAGGATGCTGGCTGCTCTGCAATGGGTTTTATGGAGAGGACTGGCCCTCCCCAGACAGGGTGTGTGTGTGAGAAGCTAAAGGAGGGGGGAGCCTGAAGGGGGTGGGTATTGTGTGGCTGGTCCTAGAAGCTGCCATGTACCGTGCCAACTGCCCAGTCCTTGGCAGAAGAACAAAGACCGACAAATGAAGCAGAAACCCTCAGTCATTGTCCTGGGCAAAGGAGAGTGAATAGCAGCTGACGTGCTACGTGGGGAACGCGTGGGCCACAGCTTCCAGGGCCCCTTGTCCCCCTGGTGGGTGGGCATCAGCATCCCGCAAACTCGTGTCATGGCTGTGTGCTCCTGGGAGGTGGCTGTGGCAAAGGACACCCTGTTCTGTACATGCCCTTTTTCCCAGAGTCCTGGAGACTAGGATGAGCCAACATGTTCTGGAGTCTCAGAGGCATGGTGGGGAGGGGGGCAAGCTTGTCAGAGTAAGTCTCCAGTTTGTTAGACTTCCCAGGGGAAGAAGAGTTCTGTTCAAGCAGTGCATGAGGGGCTGCATGCAAGGGGTTACTAGGTGTGTACACACGCATGTATGTGTGTGAATGTATGTGTGTGTAGGCACACACAGACACAAGGGGTTTTGCTTTGAGCTTAAGTTACTTCTTATTTATGCACAAGGGAAAGAAATCTTCCTGCCTTTATGTATGTTCACTCTTTGGTAAAGTCTGGGCTCCATTGTACACTCAGTTCTCTTCTGCACTGTACCCCTGGAAACATGGTCTCGTAATATATTTAAAATATCTCAGGCCCCATCAACATATGCATTAAAGCATGTTGTTAGCACACTGAAAACCCAGCCAACCATTCTTCGTAACTTAGATGTGCTTTTGTACATACAAATTACAGTATTAGCATGTCTACAATTAGGCCCAGAGTGGGGAGAGGGTAAGTTTGTATTGTTTTGCTCATTTTTTTTAAATCTCTGTATTGCTTACAAAAATCAGCTGGCACTCTGGACACCTGGGTTCTCTTTCCTGCTCTGCCACTGCTGTGCTGGGTGACTGTGGTCGAGTCACCACCTACCTCTGTGCTTCATTTTTCCTCTTCTCCTTTATCTGACTTGCATATAGGATCGTAAGAAAGTGGGGCTGGAACGGACTTCATGAGGTTATCTAGTCCAGTCGCCTGCTCAAGCCAGGATCATTGTGACTAAAACAGCCCAGCCAAGTATCTGTCTAACCTGCTCTTGAAAACTTCCAGGGTTGGAGAATCCACAGCTTCTCTAGGTAGCCTGTTCCAATGCTTGATCACCCTCAGAGTCAGAGCATTTTTCCTAATCTCAAACCTAAATTTTCTCTGCTGCAGTTTGAGGATCACAACCCACCATGTGGGGGACCATCTCATACTATGCATACTTACAGAGCATGGTGTAGTGGGCCTGCTTGGTGCTCACTGTGATAATGGGTGATCATTTTAATAACAACCAAGTACGCTTATCTGAAACTAGTCCTGTAGGACTTCTCTGTGCCCCCCATGAGCACTTCACTTCATACTTTCACACATTATAAACTCAGGCATGAGGTTCTGCTTAAAAACATAATAGTCACAAAACACTCTTCCAGCATCCTTTCACACCTGTCCTCGGCCCTCCATTATGGAAACTTTGGAAGAACAAACCTTTGGGGTCTAAAAATACATGCGTAGTTCTGTCAGGCATTCTCTCGTGGTTTGGGGGCAGCCAGTGCTCAGGGCTCCACATCCACACTACAGACCATATTTAGCAAAACACACATGCACACATCAATCTTCAAACATACATGTTAGAGCCCAGTCAAACCTTGTTCTCTGCTCCCCACACAAGAGTATTTGATGGCCAACTGTATTGCTGGACATCCCAGCTTGTTATCGTCAAAATTATCTGGATGACAAGACTTTGATTTCTCTTGGATGGAGACTCCTTTTTTAAGAGGCCAGTTTAGGCAGACAGCTGAGAAGCTAATTAAGAAAGACTTAAATTGAGTATCTGTTTGAAACCCCTGAACTTGGTTTCCACTCCTGTGGTTCTATAGAAGCAGTGGAAACTTCCAAGTCATTTTCTATTTGTTATTGTGGGAGTTTTTGCAGCCTGAAGTTTCTAATGCCACTGTGTCCGGCCCTGGGCTGGAATTCAGGACTCCTGGGTTCTGGCAAGAGGATGGGATATAGTAATTAGAGCAGGATGCTTGAGAGTAAGACTCCTGACCCTGTGTAGCCTAGCTATTAAAAAGAGTAACTCAGGACTCCTGGGTCCTATTCCCAAGTCTAGAAGAGTGTTACTTAAGGAGCTAAAGCAAAGGTCTGGGAGTGAAGACTCCTGGGTTGGGGGAAATAATACCATCTTGTAGCAAGATCAGTTTCCTGTGAGGGGCCCAGGACTCTTGGTATCTATTCCCACATGGCCATGCTGATTCTGAGCTTGTCACTCACTTCTCAGATGGGGCTCCTTCCTCCTCAACCCTTGATATCACAACTTGGAAGGCCTCTGGTTGTTACGAATGAATCCATGATGGGGCACGCAGAGCATCTGCTGTTTGCAGGACTGGGTGCTCCTCGCATCTCCAGCTCCCCAAGCTCCTAAGGGATATGCTGTTTGAACCATCCACTGATCAACATCAGCATGACTGCCTCCCAAGGCAGAGGGTAGAGTCCAGGAGCCAAGACCAGGGTCCTAAGCTGAAGGGTCAAGGCTAGAAGCCAAAGCCCCCCAGGGCAGGAGTCCAAAGCCAAGGAGTCAAAGAGCTGGAATTAGGACTGAAGACCTCAGGAGCCCAGGAGGCAAGGCAGGAACCAGGCCTGAGCCAGGCCTTCCAACCAGGCAAGAAGCCAAACCAAGCCCAGCTAAGTCCCCTCAAGGCCAAACAGCTTGAACCCATCTGTTCTAGGTTTATATAGCCCTGAGTGGATGGAGCCCTGACACTCCAGAGAGGGGATGAAAGTGGGGGCCCTCACCCCCCTGCTTTACCTGCAGCAGGTTAGGTTGTTCCACACACAAAGTCCCTAACTCAGACCCAGTGGCACTTTAGCATAGGATAGCTGCCCCGTAGTGGGAACTAGCTTATGTTTGAGGGAGCATAATGCCTCAGCTGCCAGCACAACCACTGTGCTGTGTGGGTGCAGGCTAGTACCACTCAGGTGCTACTACTCCTCCTGTGCCTTCCCATAGTTCCCTCTTTGGCCCAGGAAGGAGCAACAAGCTCTCTCCTCATTCACTGGGAAAGAACTCATGGAGCTAAGAGTGCTATGAGCAGCAAGACGTACCCCCACAGCTGTTGGTGCCACATATGAGCGTGACCAATGCCAATGCAGATGTGGCAGCTCCAGAGTCATTATGCAGTGGGACTGTCCCCCCTTCAGCCAGTGTAGCTTAAGTGCAGGTGGCTTGTCATACAGCAGGGGAGAGAGAGACCCGTTGAAGCCTGACTGACCCAACATGAGACTCATTTCATGGCTCCTACCTGCTTCATGTAGTCCGGGGGGGAAACCTGGAATTAATTCTCTGGGGGATGGAGAGGGGTCCTTGCTTGGATCAGCCTCCAGCCTGGGGTGCATTGAGATGGAAAGAGCATCTCCAGGATCAGGTGAGGCTGTTCCAGATGAGCCCAGCATCCTTGTTGTTATTAATCATGTTTACAGGGACAGAGGCAGGAGGCCCCAGCTAACACCAGAGCCTCATAGTGCTGGATACTGTCCTGATTTAGAAGTAGGTACGGTCCCCACCCTGGGGGAAAAGAGGGAGAGGGGGTATTCACAGTGAAGGGATGATGAAGAGTGTGGCCTATGGACTAGTGCGGAGGGCAGGGCTCACAGGCTGCTGCAGTCTGGATGGGGCTGGTCCCAGCAGTGCTCCCACTGCCCGTCCCCAAGGCAGTGCTGCGTTCCCAGGCTCCCGGCAACCTCGGGGCCTTGCTATGGAGAGGCTCACGCAGGCTCAGCTATGCCCTGCCATGGTACAGCCCTGCCGATCTGTCCCATGTTCCTGGAGCCAGAAGCCGACAGCCCCACAAAGGCCTTATGAATGGGGTCGAGGCCACGGCATGAACCCCCCCATGGGGCTGGCACAGAAGATACCCTGTGCTATGATGTTTGTCCCAAGGTGCTGTCCAGGCAATGATCACTGCAGGAGGATTGATTCCTGCTGGCTACCCCTGCTGGGGGCCCGGTCCCACCACAGGAACTCACCGTCCCCGGCAGCTGGGGGACTGAGGTTCTGCCTGTAGGAAGAAAATTACCGAGGAAGCCCCTTGTTAAGTCTGCTGTTCTGGGATACAGGCTGAGGGGCTGTGGGTAGGGGTAGAAGTGAGCAGGTCTCCTGGGCTAGGGACAGAAGTTACACACAAACTGATTTAAGTGATCAGAAATTGGTTTAAACCTGTAACAGAACAGAAGCTCAGTGCACATAAACCAGTTTCAAAATGGCTGAAACTTGTTTAAGATAAACCTGGCTGAATGTAGTATCAGACTTAACTGATTTGGTTCAACCTGGTTTATGAAACTTCTGCCCGAGACCCCTTCTTGGTTCAAGTTAAATCACAGTCCCCCAGCATCCCAGCATGCTTTCCAGCTCTGGACTGGGCTGGGCTGGGCTGGGCTGTCTGCTTCTGCTCCAGCCCCACCCCTCTGCTCCCTAGCTGGAGCAGTGAGGGCTGGTTGACAAAGGAGTGTGGGGGGACAAGCCTGACTGGGGATGCAGCCCAGTCTATGGGGAAGGGAGAGGGCGCTGCCCCCCAGGCAAACCCTGGCTGGAGTCTGGGGCCAGGGAGGGGAGTTAAACACTCCTTCCCCCACTCAAATTTACTGCCAGCTGCAACTATGGACTACAAATCCCAGAAGAACCTGGAAGCTGGAAGAAGTGATGAACAGCCCTGTAGAGTCCTGTTGGTGCGAGTGTAGACTGCAAATCCCGAAAACCTCAGGCGCAGCAGGAAGAGGAAGAGGAAGTGAACACACAGCCAGAGAGCTGTGCTCTAGTGCTCCCTGGCTTCTGGCCTGAGCCACTGCAGGCATGTGGCTGCATTTCCTGAATCAAAGGTAAATGTCTGTTCACTTCTGTTTCAATTTAATCTTTGCAGCTTAGACTAACCTGAAAAGAGTGAATTGATTCAGCCTCGGGCTTTTTGACTGTCTTTACTTAGCCCTGATGCCCAGTGTCTGTGTGGGTTTGTAGCACGAACTGAACTAATATAGCTGATGTTAACATAGAGTGTAATAATAGTGAAATATAACCATGTTAGTTTTGTCCTGTAAGCAACCTAAAAACTCCATTTTGTATCCTTCTGCTTGACATAAGTGAGTGAACTCTGTATAGCCTTTATGTATGAGTGTGTGTAAAAGAGTAAATAGTGAGAGAATGGCATAGAGACAGGGGAAGATTTAACTGTTTATGTAAGCAAAAAAGGCACCAAATGTAAGTTACCAGTCAGTAAACTAATTAATGAATGGCTGAAGAATCGCTTTTAGGCCTAGGGCACAAAGAAGATAATAAGGAGAAGGAATGCACCCATCCTGCCAGACGGGCAGCAAGAACACTTCAAGGCTGAGATAAGCTGAAGACAAAAGAAGAACAACCACAAAAACAGAAGCTGGGTATAAAAAATCCCCAAAACACTGAAACAAAGGATGCCAATCCCTATAAAAGAACACTTTGAAAATGCCAGGTTGGGTGAGTCTCTTTCTCTACTGCTGTTTCATCAGAGCACAGATGCATCTGTTCACCCCACTCCAGCTGTTATCTTCAAATCATTATCATCTACTCAATAAGCCTGGGTTGGCCACCCTAGGCTGATATTGAGCAACTATTGCTGGTAACTATATCTGGTGTATGTGTGGATGGAATAGTTGTTTTGTGTATGTGCATGCCTGTGTGTAATGATGTGTATGATGATTTGTGTGTGTTTGTATGAATGGTGTGTCCAAACCTCTATGTCTAATTTATGTAATCAATAAACGTGGCACCTTGCCTTATCCCCCTTTATAAATTCTTGCTTGTGATTTGAACAATTGGCGGTTTGAGTAACAGGTTCTCAGAAGCTGGAGTAGCCCACAGCAGAGTGTGTGCTGTGCTTTCCTGTATGGGCTGGATCCCTAGAGCCAATGCAGAGCACACCCCTCTGAGCCTTACCCTGCAGGGAAGCACCCTCTTTCCCTGAGTTACTCCTGTGCTCCTGAATGCCTGTGTAGGGCATGTAGAGGGAAGTGAAGGGAACCTGCTAACAGTGCTGGGAATGAGGATACACCCCAGCACAGACAGGCACTAGTTTATGGGGACATGTACTCTGCCACTGGGATTCTCTTCCTCCTGTGGAGATGGACACATCCAAGGTCACACCTCAGCCAAGATGCCTACTCTCCTACAGGGGGACACACTCCCCAGTATAGGCACTTGCTTTCATAGGAGGGCATGTGCTTCCCAAACACACACTTCAGCAAAGACTCATTTTGTTCCAGGTGGATACCGGAATGGAGGCATAAACTGGCATGGACACACACATTTACATGGACACACTCCCAACTAAACATATGCTTAAAAATGCCTTCAGGTGGGCCAATGCAGACACAGATGCATGTACCTCCCTGACCCCCAGAGGTGCCTTTTACAGCCACAAAAACACAAGGAGGGGCCTGGCAGCCCCCCAGGTCCATGGCTAAGCTCCCATCCGGAGCGCCTGGCTCCCTGCCAGTTCTGGAGTCTTAAAGCATGTCGTCTATTGGAGCACTATGAAAGCAACATTGTTGTCATGGTGTGGCTGCCGGGCGATGATCCGCTCCCCATGAATGGGGGGTGCGGGAAAGAAACTGGCTGTCCATGCATAGCAATGAGGCTGCCTTTATCCCTGAGCTCTCATTGAGTTGGCATGTTGGGAAAAGGAGTGTGTATTATCCAGCTCCTTGATTCAGCGCCACTTGGTTCTGGGAATAGTGCAGCTGAAAAGAGTGACAAACAAGGTGGATCACAGGGATTTCCAGTCCCTGCTGCTGCTCTTTGACACCCATCACAAAGCAAGGGAGGCTGCAGCGAATGCTCCCTTCTGGAAGGGAATGAGGGGCGGGGGGTGACACCCCTCAAAGCATAAGGGTCTGACTGAGATGAATGAACCACATCCAGGCCAGGCCCCTCACTGGGACCATCTGTATGAGGCCATTTGGGTGAAACAGCACATGGATGTACACAGGCTGTGCAGGACAGTGACACACATGGTGCCTTGCCCCTGCAAGGTCTGTGCTGGGTGAGCAACCAGTGCCTGGGGGAGAAGCAATGAAACACATGGCAGGTGAGCTCCCCCCAAAACTGTGCAGCCTAGTGATGGTGATGGCACAGTGGGAGCACCCCTGGCTGGCTGTGCAGGGCAGTGATACTAGCGGAAAAAGAAGCTTGGTCTGGCTGTTGAACCCTGGGACTGGGAGGGGAGGAGAGATTTGGGGTCAAGCTCCTGCTTTCCCCCTCCTATTTACCCCCACCCCCCAACACACACACACATCCTCTGTGTTCTCTGACCTCCTTCCTACACATTTCATATATACACTACCTTTCCACAAACCTCACACCCCCCAGGCTCTTCCAGTACACACTCTCCTCTCATATGAACAGCTCAGCCCACACAGCTACCCCACTATGATGAGGTGGGGGACCTCTGGACTACCAGGACAAGCTGTGAAACTGTTCCTCTGGGGAAAGCTGTTGAGCCCTGCCCAGCCCATGGCCCATTAGTAACCAAGGGAGACGATGGGTTTTCTATTCTCCTGAGCTGATAGGATTTATATTCTGAGCTACAGGGCTCATTAAGGGAACAGATGCTGGAGAAGGGCCTCCCTGCCCCTCTGGCCCCAGCAGGTTGTTCCCACCACCTTCCTCCCCTGTGCAGGGCCCTGTCTTTCTGACCCCTGCTGAACAGAGCAGCCATTCATGGTTCCTGAATGGACACAGGAACGCACCGCACCATGGCCTTGTCAAGAGTCTCCTGAGTCACAGCCATTTGGCTCGAGGCAAGACCCTCTAGCCAGGGCACGAAGGAAAAGGGGCCATTGTTGTGCAGCTGATTGGTATGCAAGTGCCCAGTCGTGCAGGGCTGGCTCACTGAGGGCTGGGCAGGGCTGCACCTCACTGCTGGGTCTGGGGAGTGCACCTCAGCCATGAAGGCTGCCTGCAGTGGGGCAGCCCATCGCTCAGCTGTGGTCTCTGACACTTAGCAAAACCAAGGAATGGTGCCAGAGACAGGGAGGAGGGCCAGGGGTGACAGAGGAGGCTGTATGGGGCCGGGTACAGCCAGATGTGAGTTCCCCATTGGCATCTCCCCTCCACACACTTGCCTCTTCCCGCAGCAGCCAGCCCTCGTGGGCAGACTGCTGCCCCATAGCTACTGACTCCCTGAGGTGCCTGGGCCCCCTGAGCCTGCAGCCTACTTTGGGCATCCCCTGGCTTACCAGCCTCTAGCTGCCACTCAAAGCTGCAAAGGACAGTGGCCAAGGCAAAGGAAGAAGCGTGGTGGTGGCTGCAAGTGCTGAGGAGCAGCGGGAAGCATCCATGTCCTGGCAAATATAGGGCAAGTGGCACAGTTCAAGACTTATTAGGGGCTGTGGAAAATGGGGTGATGGGCTCATTAAAGACAGGAACTCTGGAGAAGGGTCCTTCACCCCTGATCACCCCCTACAGAAGATGCTCTTATGTTTGTGTTTTGTGCCACAGACAGCAGCAAGTGCATCAGCTACCCAACAAAGTCCTCCACCAGCTTTGGTCTTGTTGAGCAGGGGCCTACGCCATAGCTGATTCTGGGTGGAGACCAGGTGCTCTCACCTCAGACAGCCTGGTAGTAGACACATCATGATTTCAACCATAGGAGTAAGCTGGCTGCCCCCCATGCCACTGGCCTCTCACTGAAATTCTTCAGATATGCACCGCACGGGGGTCCACTTGAGCAATGTCTTAACAGGATTAGGCAGACAAGGTTCTTTGGGTGAATCTGATATCTTTTATTAGACCAACTTAAATAGTTGGAAAGCAATTATTAAGCAAGCTTTCAGGTTCAAAAACCCTTCGTCAGGCTAAGGAAGTTTCTGCATTTGGTGTGTGTACCAACTTCTTCCTCGATGGAATGAAAAGTAAAGAAGCCAGAGGCTGGGCTGGGCTGCATACAAGCCAGGCAGTCAGTGAAAATGTAAGCTGAGGAGTCAATGGGTGAGAGACAGGCTGGGGAGGGGTGGAGGGAGAGAGAGAGAGAGAGAAGGGGGATGGATAGTGGAGAGATACCTGGGGAGTCAGCTGTCAGGCAGGTTATAATGTGTTATAAATCCAATGTCTATATTTAGTCCATGATTTTTTAGTGTCCAGGAGGTTGATTAAGTGGAGTTCATAGGCTCATCTCTGGGAAGTGTTTTGTAAGTTCCCTTTGAGGATCAGGACTGAAAGATTGGAGAGAGAGTGGTTTTCTTGTGAGAAATGTGCCCCCACAGGTAACTGGGTATTTCTGTCTTTGATAGGTTTCCGGTGTGCGTTCATTCTGCTGCGCAGTTGTTGTTTGGTCTCTCCTATGTATTTTCCATCAGGGCATTTGGTGCATTGGATGAGATATATATTACATTTCTGGAGGTGTAGCTGCAAGATCCGGGAATGCCGATGGCTCTGTTGTGGGGTGTAGTAAGTGTGGGGGTGGTGGAGGTGTGTTGGCAGGTTTTGCATTTCTTGTTGTGGCATGGTCTGGATCCATTTGGTGTGTTCTGGGCTTGAGGAAGTTTGGTCCCAGTGATGAGGTTAGCGAGGTTCGGTGCTTGTTTGAAGGCTAGGATGGGTGGCTCTGTGAAGATCTCTTTAAGAATAGTGTCTCTTTCTAGTATGGGTTGCAGTTGTTTGAGGATTTTCCATACGGGTTTGAGGGAGGGGTGATATGTCATAACCAGCGGTGTGCAATTTGTGGGGGGTTTTCTTCTGTGCTGCAGCAGTTCTTCCTGTGGTATCCGGGTGGCTGTTTCAAATGTGCGATCTCTCTCTCTGGAGGAGTGTCCTTGTTGAGTGAAAGCCTTTTTAAGATAGGGGAGGTGGCAATCCCGGGTGTTCTCCGCAGTGCAAATGTCCTTAGTTTATGTCCTTAGACCAACACGGCTACAACCTATACCCCTTTAACAGGATTAGAGCTGTCTCTCAGAACGTGCCAACAGAGCAGCACTGAGCAAAGCTGTCTACAGAAGATGAGTCTGCCCTCTGTCCTGACCTGACCTGACCTGACCTGGTGGTCACCCTGGATTTAGAAATGGACTTCTGGTACCTTTAGGCAAGGCATGATGAGTTTCCTGGGATGACCTTGCTCCAGGCAGCCTCAGGATGCAGTGATGGTTCATCATAGCAAGCTGGACCTGGAGCAGTAAAAAGGCAGGGGACAGTGCAGACCTCTATGGGCTCTGTGCATGGGATCCTGCATTCCTGGGTTTTCTGTAAGGCTCAGGATTCAAGCTGGCTGGAAATCCTGGCAAGCAGTGCCCATTTCCAGATCAATAATTCAGCCCAGGGGTGGCACATTGCAGCTCTGCAGCTAGGACCAGGGCTAGGACATGACAAAACAAGTCCCAAGGGCTTCCCCCTAGGTGCCACCCTAACTCTGCCTATAATCTGGGTCCTCTGTATAACTCTATACACTATGGATGGGCAAATATGTCAGCTGGAGGACCACTTAACAACTTTTGGTGAGCTGTTGAGGGCCACAAGGGTAGCTCTGCTCCTTGACAGGTGCCTTACCCCCTAGTCTCCATCTGGGGACTGGAAGTCCCACCCCTAACCCCTGTGCTTTGCCACTGGAAGTCCCTGCCATTGTCCCCAGAAGTACTCTTTTTGGGAGGGGGCGTTTGTCATCTTGGAACCAGAAAAAAAGGCAAATCATACACTAAAAATCTGTGCTGCCACGTGCAGTCCCCGAGACTCAGACAGATTCACATACCGCTGTGGGGCCTGCTGCCTGCTGCTGCTGTTCACTGACAGTGGGAGCTTTGTGCCATAAGGAGGGAGCGGGGGCACACCTACCTTCAAGCCCCACACCCACCCACACACATTCCCCAGACCCATCCACACACACGCAAGCCATCAGACCAGCCGAGCTCCATGCTGCCACGTGCAGCTCCTGGTACTACAGGCAGGAGCTCTCCTCCCCACTCACCAGCTGTCCAGTCACACGCCTTTACGCTTGGTGCCTCCTCATGGAGTTCCCAGCTGGAGAGCCAGGAGTCCCATGGAGGTGGAGGCACAGAGCCTGCCCGATCCAATGGCACACGACCTCTGAAAGCCTGCGCCTCCCAAGAGCTTTCAGAGGGACAGCCACAGGCTGGGAATAATTGTTTTTTGGAGGGGCCTTGCAGGCCAGAGAGAATGGCTTGGTGGGCCATATTTTTCCTGCCCCCTTTCTCTCTCACTGCCATGCTTTGATGTTTTTTCAGTATCAATTGGGAGGCTGTCCCTGAGTCCTGGCGTGTCTAACCAACTTAACCGAACTCTCTTGGTCTCTGGGACCTCCTCCCACAAACCAAATCTTCTCTGTCCTCTGTGGGCATCTGTCATGCCAAGGTGGACCTACTCAGACACTAGACATAGACATTAGGGGCTGAATAGGACCTCAAGAGATCATTGGGTCCAACCCCCCCACCATAGGTGGGAAGTCAGCTGGGATCAAGTGATCCCAGCAAGAAATAAATCCAGCTGTTTTTTGAAGGAATTCAGTACTTATGCCTGGCTGGTACTACTTTGAGCCTGTGGTCACCACCTATGACCCTACTGACCCTGATTAAGCTTTAGAGACTTGATCATGGCCTCCAGACTTCCCCATAGCCATGCCTATGCCTTGTGGGTGTCACTGTCATCACATGCCTTCCTGTACAGGCCTCTGCTCTCTTGGCTTTAGCTCACCTGTTGCTCTGTCAGTAGATGTCTAGCCTAGGCATACATGCTCCCTCCTGGCTTCTCAGTCTCAGCCTGCCTACGTCACCTCCTTTTGGCTCAGTCTCCGGCTCTTTCAGCCTCAGCCTGTCTCTGTTTTACTCTCATGGTCAGCCTCTGGCCCTTTTGATTGCATCTTGCTGTTCATCATACCCTTGCCCCTGGTAGGGCCTTTCAGGCACTCTTGTATGGCCTCCTAACCACCCCTACAGCCACAAGCCAGTCCTCCAGTTTTAAATGAAACAAAAATGTAAGCAACCTGCTTCCAACAAAACACCCATAGGCCCCTCTGGGTCACTATCCTGATGCCAAAGCCACCTTCCCACTTGCTGGCTCTCTTAGCCCTGGGAATACCCAACTTGTCCTGCAGCTTCCACCCCTTTCCAGCTGGCGATGGCAGGAGCTCTCCTCCTCACAGGGTTCAAGGCCACACTGGTCCCTCTGCCTTAGAAACCCAGGCTTATATTGCCTGAGTGCCTCCTCTTCTGGTCAGGTGTTTCTCTGCCATAATGTCCTATTGCTAGGCAGCTAGCCATGCAGTAGGCACCTGCAACCTTATACATCCCTGGCTGCCTGCTCTCTAGCAGCTAGCTCATGTTCAACTGCCTGCACCTGCCTGTAGACATATCTGCTGTGGTTTCTCTCTTAAATTAACAGGAACCTTTGGATCCCTCTTACAAGTTGGTAATGAACCCCCAAAGCCTGGGCATTGCTACCAGACACAGGGGTGGTAAGGCTACTTCACCTGGCCCAGGAAGCAAACAGCTGGCTCCTTGCCCTGGTCCCATTTGTTGCTGCTGGGGCCAGGAAATGGCCATGTTTCCCTAGGAGCTTGTTTCACTACTTATTGGACAAGATGCCCAGTTTGTTGGACTTTGCACAGCAAGGCAGGCCCAAATGCATGGAGGGTGCAGGTCAGGTATGCAGGGGTACTGCTGTCCTCTACATTCAGCAGGTGAGAAGTTAGTTTACGCTACAGTAGGCCTGTCCAACCTCTAAGCAGCCAGGGGCCGCATGCCATGTGAGCCACAGGCCCCCCAAGTTGCACAGTGTGTAGGTGCCCCCACCCACACACACTGAACCATGCATGCAGGCAGCTTCCTGGCCTGCATCCTCACCTCCCCAGCTGTTGGCACCCTAGACCATGGACTCCCTTGGAGCTGCAGGGCAGGAAGCACAAGCCAGAGAGGGAGAGGGAGCTTGGAGCCCTCAGCTGCTGCTGCTGCAGCTAGAACAATGGAGGGAAGAACAGCTGTTGGGAGCCTGGGGGCCAAAAAGCAATCCCTTGGAGGCTGCATGTGGCCTACGGATGGCCAGCTGGACAGACCTTGTCTACAGTCATCCCAGCACTCCCTTTGGCAGAAGCAGATTCAGACCCAAGAGGCACTGTTGGCTGATCTCTGTGCCAGGACTCTACAGAGAGAGCCCAACACAGATCCCAGAGCAAAAGCCCATCTAATTCAGTCTCCCTGTCCCTCTCCCCCTCGGCTCTAGCACCCATCAGCTGAGGGTCTTTACAGTCATCTAGAGCATTTTATAGCCATCCATGGACTAACAGCCTCTCAGCACAGGGGAGGTGGAGGCAAACATTAGCCTTGCAGTACAGAGGGGAGAATGAGGCACTGCAGGGAAGGGGCTCACTCATAGTCAGCAAGTGAGTCAATGGCAGAAACAGACTCCACAAGGCCTAGGGGCTGGTGCTGCGCTGTACTCTGCTGTGAGCAAGGCTGGCAGGTGTGTGCGGTGCTCAGCAGAGACAGAGTTGACAGCTAGATGGCAGTGGCTAGCTAGAGAAGTGGCACACCAGGCTCTTCTGTCCTAGAGTGCCCTTCGCCAGGCTGAGCATAGGGAGGCAAAACCTCTGGCCTACCTGGACTGCTCCTGAACTGATCAGAGGACAGAGTGCAGCAGGAAGCCAGGACAGCCCACAGATGTCTCCTGCAGGGCACTCACCAACACAGATGAGCAAGGCCTGGCCAGGGAAGCAGACAGCTCTGCTTTGCAGCGAACTACCACTGATCAGGGAAGAACAGATAGACACTGGCACAAAGCTGTGACCCTGCCCTAGGGGCCTGTGACCTCTCTCTATACGTCGGCCATGGCTATCCTGCCAGTGAAGCTTCCCTGAACTGGCTGCCTCCATTTACTGTATTATTAATTATCTGGGCTGCAGTAGAGCACAGAGGGCCCCCACTGCCCAGGGTCCTGGTATGGCCCCTGCAGCGCAGAGCTCAGACACTAGGAGCTCTCAGGAGTGGGTGTCAGCGATGACCAGAGGATGCCGGGGTTGAGCAGGAGGCAGTGATGAGTCTCCCCAGCAGTCTGGCAGAGTGGGAAAGGGGTCTATAGGTTATAGACAGGGAAAGGAGCCAGGACTCCTGGGTTCTGTTCCTAACTCTCCCCTGGCTCTGTATAAAGAGTGTGGATGCATTGAGAGGGTTTATTCATCATATCTGCAACAGTAGCTTTGCAATCCCCCAGGAAAAGACAAAGGGCTCTTACAATTTTAACTACAAAAACCCTGGAGAGGTCCCCGGGCAGGGAGGGAGTGGCACGCCTGCCCAACTTACAAGGTCATGGCTGTGTTTTGATCAAGGTGACCACTGCCAGATCCAGCGGAGGTCATATCCCTCTGTGCACTGAGATGACAATCATGACAGGTGAAGCAGTGAGAAGTGTGTTAATGTGATCATGGCAGGCCTGTCATTCTCCAAGTGAACAGATGGGGAAACTGAGGCACAGCAAAGCATGGGGACCTGCTTAGGATCACTTAATGTGTCACAGCTGGTAGGCAGAGCCCGTGAGTCCTCACCCCCAATCTCTTCCTCTGATCTGCCTGCAAACCCTCCTGCTAACAAAAGCCAACAAAGCAGAAATGCTGGGCCTTGTAAAGCTGTTGGAAATTCTTTGGTGAGACTGGGGCCCGGGACTGTGTAATGGCAGAGACGCTCTTCCTGCCCCTGCTGCTCCATTTGTAGAGGAGGTCACAGTGAGGCACGCTATGGAATAACTTACAGGGTAATTGCCATCTTGAACAGGAGCCAGTGTGGCTTTCATAATGGCTGCTCTGCTCAGACTTTACCTGCATGGTCTGCAGATAGCTTGTTCGCTCATTCTGGGTAAGAAAAAAACTCCATTGATTTGTTTGCTGAGCCTTGACATCGTTAGAGTACTTAATTGCCTCTATCAGTGTACTGTACATCGCTTAGGAATTACTTCCACTCCAGCGAGAGGCCCGTTGTTCGGATGACAGCTCGATGATTAACCCTGAAAACAGCAAGTGCGCGATCTTCTCCAGCGACCTGCAGCTCAGGGCAGCTGCACTAGGAGCCGCTTCTGCCAGCAGTGGCTTGAGATGGACCCACCAAGAGCCTGGCTCCGTGTCTGTTTCCCACGCGGCCCATGAGGACACAGGTCAAGGAGAGGGTTGGAGAAGGGATGTGCTGATTTTTTTTTTTTTTAAGCCAGGCACAAGGAGGCCTGGGGAAAGCTCCTGGTAGAGTGGTCAGTGAACAGAGACAGTGTGGTTCTAGGATAACACTGGCTTTCTTATTCCTGTTAAGCTCCACATTCAGTATCAGAAGCAGTGTTGTCTGTGATGCTTTGCCGCTGTCACAGGACAGCTGGGAACAGACGCAGCCCTTGGGAACACCCCCAGCTCAACTAGAGGCTTTATTAGGAACACAGACATTGCCAGACTGGCTCAACCTGGAGATCTCCAGTGCTGACCTGCACCAGCTGCTTCAGGGGACAGTGTAAAAGCTTCACAGCCATGCTTGCTGCCCTGGCGGGTCCCATCCTCGTCTTCAACAGGCTGGCATAGGTCAGAAACACAAAGGTTAGGATCCCACCAGAACTTTGTTCACGTTAATCATAGCAACATCCAATCCTTGTTTGGATTTGGCCATGCTTCTGGCCTCAACCATGACCGGTGGCAGCTGGATGACATCGTGTGAAAGATGATTTCCTTTCTTTGTTGCAGGTCTGCAGTGCCACAGCCAGGTCAGAAGCTCTGGTTCACACCTCCATCTCCAGCCCTTGGTTACATACTTGCATCAGATCCCCACCCCTTTCCAACTCCTTGCTAAGGGAACCACCCAGCCCTTTTCTTTTTTTTTCCCTTTGCAAGTTCCTGGGCTTGTGATCACTGGCATCAGTTTCTTCTCACCCCCTGTAGATCTGTAGCATCCTGTGTGAAGCAGGAGAGCAGTCTGCACCTGGATCCAAAGGCAGCAACACCACTGGCTTATATAGAGGCATTAGAATATTTTCCCTGGCGTTCTCCAGTCCCTCAGGTGCCCTCAGCCCTGGTTAGCTCTTATGAGAGCAGTTGCACAGTCAGCAGAGCTCTCCAATTCCTTTGCTTACACTGACATGCAGGTCCCTTTCCTGAGGTGCCACAGCCAATTCAGAGCCCTGTATGGTGGATGAGTAGCTGATATCTGTCCCTGGGGCATGTCTGGCTTTGTGTTCTTCAGTACTGAATTCATCACCTGATAAACATTCCTGTGATCTCTCCTGCATAATGACAACTGCCTGAGAAACCCCCGCTCTGCACAGATGGCAGAGCTGTGTCACTTGGGCCTGGATCTGAACAGTCAATCTTCCTATCTCCTTAGAGTAGCACAACCTGTTTTATGGATGGGGAAACAGAGGCACGGAGAGCACGGGAGAGAGGCAGTGATGGAGCTGAGAGCTCGTGGCTGGGAGAGCTCTGCTTGGCCTCTCCTGATCTCAGCAGAGCAGTATTTGTTTCAGACAACACGAGAATCTTCAGATGTTATTATTAAAAGTAAATGTCAAGGCACTGTGCTTAATTCAGTCCAGCTAGAACTGACGGAGAGCATGGGGGACGGGGGAAGGTTCCTTTTCCAAGGCCTGGCAGAGATTTTTCTTTTGAAAAATCACTCTGGGGTGGGGGCAGCCAAAACAATTCACAAATCTGGGTTGAATTTGGCATAGTTCCCCCCCCCAGCACACACCTGAAACCATCAGAAACATCAGAGTAGATCCATTTGAATCATTCTGATTTTCAAGATGGATTCACCAGGGGATTCACAGACTCAAAGGAAAGAAGCCTTTGTACCCCCAGCCCAGGGGTTAAGGCAGCACTCTGTGGGGTGAGACCAGAGATTATGCCTCCTCCTGCCCAGTTCAGACCAACGGTTAAATAAGACTCTTCCAGCCCCCAGGAGAGGACCTTACCTGCTGGCTTTTTCAGGGTGGGCTCATCTCAATCTCTCCTATTGAAACTGTTCCACTTGGTATAAATAACTGAGGATTCACTGGAGCAGGGACTGGAATGCCTGGTGGTGTTCCCCTCTCCCCCAAATGGACTAGAGATTCAGCTGCACTCTTGCTCTGCATAAGTAACTGTTCATACGATTGCTCTTGGCATTTTCCTCTAGCTTGCTTCTTCGGCCTTTTGGCTAGAGGCAAGTGAGCCAAGGGGACATCTGAACTTCAAGGCCTCTGGGCTTGTGGCTTGTATGTAGGATCCCTGCCATGGATTTGGGAATATCTGAAGCCCCAGACTGAAGAGTCTGGGAGGTAAGATATTTGCCGGTGGTAGTGCTATGCAGACTCAAATGATTGAGTTATGCTCAGCTGATAGTTTTCAGAACTGATTTGGCTCAAGACACAGAATTTAAAATAAAATAACTATTTTAACTATCTGACTCAGGCAGAGAGACTGGACCCCAGATTCCTGCATTGCAGTGGGAAAGGCCTTAACCGTTGGAGCATAGAGGGTGGTTCTAAGCCCCCTTGTGAGACTGGCTCTTTATTTCCAAGATTGCCTTTGCATTTACTAAAAATGCCTGAAATTGAAGTTTTATTTCGGGTGGAACACCACACTGCAACCTGCCCAGAGGAATACTTTTTGATTAGCTAAAATTCTTGGGTTGGTTTGTTTTGGGTTCACTTGCAAAGAATTGCCTTTCTAGTTGTTCCTTTTAGCCAGCCAACTTAAAAAGAAAAGAAATCAAATTATTCCCCC
>NW_017729031.1:107407929-107416779 GCF_001723915.1 Gavialis gangeticus
AGAAAAGAAATCAAATTATTCCCCCAGCAATACTGCTCATTTGGGAACTGCACATTTTCTTTACAAGAAATCAAGTGCCAGGTGAGACCACTGACCATTAAGCCACAGAGCTCTGTAATAAAGCCAAGACGTGAATATGAACAGGTGACAGAAGCACTACTTAGAGACCCAATTACTTGTGGCACAGCAGCTAAGCAGGTTGAAACAAGGTTATTGTGAGAAATGGGCCTGACATGGCAAAGGAGCAGGGCTGTTTGTAGGGCCAATGAAAACTCTGCTTCCCAAATGGAAATATTAATAATCAACAGAAAGACCTGAACTGCATCTACTGAAAAATGCATGCCCAGGCAGAGACAGGCTGCAAGGCAGAGAATAGGGCTGCTTAGCAGAGCATGGCAGTGGCACCCACAGGATCAGAAAACCCCTGAGACAGCCATCACTGAAAGGTGCCCATGAGAGGTGATGTGGAGAAGTGCAGGATGTCTCCCTCCATTGCCTCTGTTGTGGGTGTCCATCTGGCTTGAGCTATGAGGGTGCCCACATGGGGTTGCTACGTGATACAGGCAAGCAGTTTTCTGAAAAATAAAGGAAGATGTAACAGAGGCAATGGGAGTCAGTGAACACTGAGCTCTGTCCTCAAGCCTGGGTGTGAGGATGAAAACATCTACTGCACTTCTGCCCTGTCTGACCAGGGCTGGCCCGCCCCTCCCTGCCCCAGGCTAATCAGTTGTTTGTTACCCCCTCTTGTTACATGCCTTACCTTAGTTTGTGAGATCTCTGAAGCAGGGGCTCTCCCTGTGTTTCTGTAGATCACCTGGCACAAGGGCTCTTGATATCAGCTGGGTCCTTTGGAAGATAAGTCCCACAATCTGCACTAATTTACGCCTTTGTCACTGAGAACTAAGCAACTGTGGCTTAGCTCCCAGTCACACCAGGGTAAGAGAGAGCATGGTGGCAGTGGTCAGTTGTCTGAGCCACATCTCTGCCACACTTTGAGAAATGTACCTTCAATTTCTGCATCATGGCTCTTGCTTGAGCATCCCTCAGATAGCCCACCTCAGCTGGAGCAGTAACCTGGTGTACCCACAGAGCTCCTGTCACTGGAAGGGAATGGATATGTCCTGATCTTGTCCCAGGGTCAGCCTGTATTGCCTGAAACTGTAGTGTCTCGTAACATTTATCTCTACACTTTGCATGACTTGCATGGCCCCTATACACTATTAGTATCCATAAGTAGCTAGTGGATATACTCCTTGGCTCATTTGACCCTGGCCTCTACATCTGTGACATATGTACCCATGCCATTTTATGATATCAGCTCTTAAAAATCTGTAGGACCAATGCTGATCCTCTTTAAGCCAAATCCTTTTTGCATACACTTTTCTGGGCAATGTCTTCTTCCTCACAACTTGGAGTCTCAGTACTAAGCCTTCTAGTTGCTTGGTGCATTCAGCAATGGCTTCTTTTTGAATCTATAGTGGCTGATCATCCTGGACATCCAAGTGTGATGAATGGGGTTACCTTACTGGACACGACATGGCTAGTCTCCCTTTCTGCCCAGGAAGATTGACTTAATCCCTTGCCTATGTCCCTATTATGGCATCACTGTGTGTTAACAGTCTCAGGGGCAAAAAAGCTTCTGCTAGGAGGGCGTAACAATTGGAAAGATGGTCAACTGTCTCTGCACATTGCTGGATCCCTACCTGGGGCTCCAGTCTGCAGTCATATGACAGGAAATGGTCTGGGGGCAGGGTCACAAGCTATCCTATTTCACAGAACAGAGACATCAGCCAAAGGCCATTTGCAAACCATAGCTGCAAAATAATACTGTGACCAGCCCTGAGTCATGCAGGGCCAGTGACAATGAGAATACATCTCTTTGCTCTGCTTAGTTCACCCCCTGCCTTCCACAGCACCACACCAGGTGAGTTGCTCTAGCTTTGCTCCTCCGGTAGCTTGAGTGTTACAAACCAGATCCCAGACCACACAGCTCCTTCCTTAATGCCAAGCACAGGTGAGAAGGGGCTGCAGCATCTGGCCACACTTGCAGCCCCATTCCCAGGCTGGCAGTCCTAAGCAGCATCCCACTCCTTATAAGCAGGCTGTTCTGACCCACTATAAGTCTTTTTAATTGCTTGTCTATCTCACCTTGCCAAGGAGGGAAGGCAGCATGCCAGCCAGGAGCCACGTCTGTCTGCTTTGCTCCACAAGCTTGTTATCTTCAAGTCAGTGGCTTTTTGTGCAAGTGGGAAGAACAGTGGGAGAGAGAGCAGTAGCAGGAGTGGATGGAGGGTGGGAAGGGAAGGTCTTTGGGGTGAACCAGAAGTCTCAGCTAATCTCCCCAGATATTTGTTTTTTTTCCCAGCTCCCACGCAGACAGGATCAAAGTGTTAACGTCTCTTGTGAGAAATGCCAGTCACTCCAGCTGCAGGGAGGCAAAGCTGGGCTCTCCCCCTTCTCCAATCTTCCTTTTAATGAGAGAAACTAACTTAGAAGCTGGAAGTTTTAATTATGATCTGCCAGACTCCAATACAAAGTTGCACGCACGTGAGCATCTGCCTCTGCGATTCAGCTCTCTGGCTTCATGGTAGAAAGGGGCTAAGATAACTAGGTCAGAAGTCTGTAACCCCACTCCCCAGAGCGAAGAGCTCAGAAGCAGTGGATCTGCAAGTAAACCCAGGGCTGAGAGGCAGGCACCAGGCTGTCAGAAAGGGCTGTGCCAGGAGCCAAGGGGATAGCTAATTGAGGAATCAGCCTGGGGTAGTCATACTAAGTAGATCGCCATGTTTAATATCCTTGTGTTTCTCCTGTAGCCCCTTCACTGGGTTGTGACCTTTTCGCACGTCTTCCACTGGGGAGTTTGCCTAGCTTCAAACTTTTCTGTAAGAAAGTCATCTCCACTGAACAAGGAGCTGCGTCACCTCGACATGTCCCAGTACCAGAGGCTTCTGAGAACCCATATCGGTAGGGTTACCATATTTCCAGTTCCAGAAAAGAGGACACCTATCGGGTGGACACATCACTCCCAACCCACAGCCCCCTAACCCTCCCAATGCCCCTCACTCCCAACCCACAGCCCCCTGGTGCTCGGTGTCCCACACTTCTGACCCACAGCTCCCCGCTGTCCCTCATTCCACCCACAACCCCCTCCAGCCCTGCCAGTACACCTTGCTCCCAACCTGCAGCCCCTTGCTCTCCCCAGCCCTGCTGGAAAGGGCTCCCAGCTGCTCTCATCCTGACTGGGCTGGAATGTGGCAGCTTTGGTGGCTCCGGCTCAGGCTGGAGGGAGGAGGGGACGCTTGTAGCATCCTCCGCCCTGTGCTGGGGCTCCTGCACTGTGCCAGGCAGCCTGGCCATGCTCACTCCCCAGGCAGCGTCTCCTAGGTGTCGCAAGCACGGACACCAGCCCACAGTGTCACTACCCCGGCCCCGCAGCTTCCCATTGCCTCTGAAGGGATGTAGATGCATGAGCGCTCCCTGCCTCCAATCACTCATCTTCTTCTTCACACTCCCACCAGTGGAGCGGAGCAAAATCCCAGACATTTGTTCAGATTTCAAAAACCCACCCAGACAGAGGTGGGAGGATACAAAAAGAGGACATGTCTGGGAAAGCCCAGACTTATGGTAAACCTGCACATGGCTAAGTGCCTAAGAGTCCCTTGTGCTAGCACTTAAGTAGTAGCAAAAGACAGGGCCCTGGAGAGGCTCATGTAGGTATCAGCATCCTCACAGGAGAGGCAGAAAAACTACTCAAGACTGGTTCTGAGATGCACTGGCAGAGCTCTGGTTAGACCCTTGGATAGCATAGCAATGGGGACCCAAGGCCAGTATGAAGGTGAATAGGCATAGCTGAGGTGACAGCTAGACTGGCAGCTATGCAGATGGCCCAAAGCATGGGCAGCTCAGGGCTGATGTGCAGGCTGGGAGAGCAGGGAGGTTGCAGCCCAGGCTAGAAGTGCAATGGCAGGCTCTGCAAGGGACATGACCCCAGCCCCTCCCTACATGCACAGACTTAGCCCAGGAAAACAGCCCCCAGACTAAAAATAGCAGCTTCCTCAAGGATTCCAGTTTTTCTTTACCAGCCAGCCAGGGCTCACAAGAGACGGGCAGATGATTATGGTCTGTTTTACTCAAGACTCCCACTAGCTGGCTGGGATGCAGGTGCAGAAAGAGCAGATTGGAGCCCTCTCCTCAGACCGTGACTGTGGGCTTTCAAGTGGAGACCCTAACTTCTGCCTAGACCATTCAGGAGAAAGGTACTGCCATGCGGCTCAGCTTTGTGACAGGCTCTTGCACCAACAACACTGTCAGGTGGCCAGGTTTCCTCCATGTCTGTCGCATCAAGCAGCCACTAAGCAGTGGAGCTTGCCTTGGTTTGGCAGCACCAGGTAATAATAATCTATTTACTGGGGAGAAGTAAAGCAGCTTGGAAGTTTTGTGAAGGGAACTACAAACTGAAAAGGCATGGGGTATGTGGCACTTCTGACAGGCTGAGCTGAGCAGGTAGGGTCTACAAGTGTTAAATATCAGGTCACATGAGGACCGAGGCAAATGGAAGTAGAGCAGATACTAGGGATATCCAAGTGCAACCCACACAGCTTGCTCTGAGTGTCTTATGGCTAGAGACAAGCAAAATTCAGGGGCATCTGAACCCCAAGCCTCCAGAACTGGGCCTGCAAGTAGGATGTCTGCCAAAGGTTTGGAAACATCTGAAGCCCCAGGTGCAGGTGGAGGATGTTTTCAAGTAGCAGGGCCACTTATGGTTCTAGACTTTTGGATTTGGAATTAGTTTTGGCTAATGTGGCCTTGGATACACAACCCCCCCCCAAAAAAACAAAACAAAACAAAAAAACCAACCCAAAAACCCACGCAAAATGTACCAGCCACTTTTACTACAAAGTGTGTTCTAGTTTTCATGTTGCCAAGTGCTTTGTTTTAGTTTAAATATGATTATGGTTTTTTATTTTGTTTGCATGTGTCTGATTTGTACACCATGTACCCTAATCATGTTTTCTGTATTTAAGTATCTTGTCTCTTCTCCCCTGCTTGGTTAATCTGAGGAGAAACTGCACTAGGCAGATATGCGAGACAGAGAAAGCTCTTTTGTTCATGTCTTTTGTCTTAGAAACTTTCTGGTGTTTACTTTAAACAACCAACCTGGCTTTTGGGGATCAGACCCTTAGCCTAAGTGGCTAACTGGGCAGTGTTCTTTTTTTCAAATTAATTGGTTGAGAAAAAAATTAGAAGCCTGGCCACCCCTGATTGATACTTGGGGTGATGTCACCCCAGGTACATAGGAAGAGAAGAAAGAGCTGGGGAGAACCCCAGGGAGAGCCCCAGCTGGTGAAGGGGACAGCTGAGTACCAAATTGGATTGATGTGTAATAATGGAAAAAGACAAATCACATTCCCAGCACAGCTCCAAGTGCACCTAATTTAAGTGCAGGCAAACTTCGGGAGTTCCCTTCCACAGCGGTTTCTTTGGCTGGGGCCCTCCCTGGGGTTCCCCCCAGCCTCTTTGTCCTATGTACCAGGGGTGACATCATCCCAATTATGTAATAACAGGTCACCAAGCTTCTAGGTTTTTTTTTCTCTTAACCAATTAATTTGAAAAGAAAGAGCACTGCCCAGTTAGCTACTTAGGCTAGGGGTCTGCTTTCCCCCTGCTTATGTGAGAAGCCAGGTTTTCTTGTGTATAGTAAACAGAAGGGTGGGTTCTAGACAAAAGGTCTCTAACAAAAGTTTTTCTGCCTATGTGCTGGCACCTTTCTTTTCAGATTAAGAAACTGAAGAGATATAGCAGAGCAAACACATATTAAATCTGGTCATATTCAAACTAAAACAATATTTTACAGCAACATAACACTAGAACACTTTGCAGTACAAAAGGCTTATACAGTTTGTGTGCATGTGTTATATACAAGCCACTAGGAGCACAAGGAAAGCCAATGGCTTTCTGCTAGGCTGTGGCATTTAATCTCAGTTGGTGCTTTGGGCAGAGTGCTGACTTCAAGCTCTATAGATTGGGGAACAGAGACTGCTTTAGGGGACAATTTTTTCCTCCTGGGGCAGCACAGAGTGTAGTGATAGGAAACCAGGTCTGCTGCTGGAGTTGGCCTGGTGCCAACAGGAAGTAAAAGAGCAGGCATCTCAAAATATTGCTTTCATGGCAATTGAGGGATGGCTATTCCATGCCCCCACTTCCTTTTTTGAACTGGACAGATGGACAAGGAAGCAGGAGGTGCCTTGAGATAAACACAATCCCCAGCCAAGCTGACCTAAAGCAGAGTTTACAGGGAAGACATGGACAAGCAGTTCCTAGTCCTTGTTGAACCACCATCACACAGACACGTCAGGCAGATGCAATTGTTTTCTGTCTCTTCCCCTTTTCAGTACAGGAGCCCACATGGAATATCCACCCTCAGGCTCAAGCCCACTTTTAAGTGTAACTTGCACCACACAACTGGGTAGGCTTCAGCTGTCGAGGCCGCAGCATTTGATAAGCCAGGTGGAAGAGATCAGCTCAGGTTTTCACAGCCTGTGATCTTCTGCGCCAGTGTGGGACATCTTCAGCCTGTCCCAAAGGTCTTTTACAGGGTTCAGGTTGGGGATTCAACCCATCACCTGAGTCTTGGCTGCAAACCACAGGGAATGTTTCAGGGGCAGCAGGGAGCACACCAACAGATCCATGCTAGATTGCATTTGGAAAGGCAAAGAGGAAATATCCACACCCACTTTGTTAAACTAAGAGTTTTAATAAAAATAGGCATTGCCCATCTGTTATCACTCGACACCACAGAGGAGATTACACAGGGACTAAGACAGAATAGCAATAATCCATCTGGTATAAAAAAAAATATATATATATAATATTCGATTAGGGAAGAATTCTATGAAAGGGATTATATGATGTGGTTGCCTGCAATAACAGGGGACTAGACTCTATGGCCCTGGATGTGCTGCCCAAGCCATAGAAAGCAGCCTGGGCAGGACACTTGATACTTACCTTTCCGAGAGCCTGTCCTGCAAACACGTGTAGGGAACAGAAGTGTGCATTGCTCCTTCTGGCTAGCCGGTGGGATCTGGGTTGTGGAAGAAACTGCTGGCAGATTCCCCACCTAATTCTTCCCTCCTTCAGTTGAGGTAAGGAGACTACTTCCCTCCTGCAGAAAAGGCTCCAGTTTCACCTTGCATCTCCAGGTGAGGCTGGAACAACACTGCGTTTAGCCATATGGGACTGCACCACTGATAATCAACAAACATAAGCAACAGGAAAGCAAATTTTGGTAACCAATCCAGGTGCAGACCATATGCAGGACAGAGGATAAGGGGAGGGATAGGCCGCTTGCTCAGAGAACTCTGTTACTGGGAGGTGAGGCACTAATTCAAGGCTGTACATGAGTGGAGATCCATGCTTCAATTCTGGTGGGTACAACTTCCTCAATGTTTGGTCCATGGCCTTATTTGGCTCTTCACTTGACAGCACTGGTCTGAGGATGCTTTAGTAGAGAAGCTTCATGGCCTGGGACCTGGGCCCTGCCACCACGTTTCCACTCACTGGTATCAGCTCTTTTTTGCTCGTCTTGCTGCCTCTCCAGGCAAAGCTGCAGGAGGGATGTTCTGGGGGGAAAAGATGCAAGTCAGAAAGACAAATGTAGAAGTTGAGCCAGGGCCTGAGGCTCCTCAATGGAACTACTGAGAACTCAGCACCTCCAAGTGTTTCAGCAAGAGAGAGGAAGCCCCTGGGCAATCAGCAAGTCATGAAGTTACTCCCTCCGGATGGATCCAAGGCACTGCCACTGTCTGCTAGTCCCTGTAGATTCTATTGGCTGTAGCCAGTTAATTTCACGCCAGTCTTTAGTCTCGTTAAAATGCCAAGAGAAAGTTCCTTCTTCCCCTCCCCATATGCTGTGCAAAGCAGGAAAGATCTAGGGAAAATGTTCTATCAGGATTCTAGCAGTGCTGCTCTAACAAAAGTACTGCAAGGCACGCTGGCACTCTAGTGATTGAGCATGCCCTTGGGAGCAATGGCTGGTCCACTGGGGATGAGTACATGCACACCCAAAATGGGGACCTGGATACAACAGGAACCTAAAGATCTGCTTATGTTTTCGTGGTTCATAAAACTCAAATTTGCTGATGCTACTTTAATAATGCCAAGTTAGCACTGGGGTACAGTTGTTCTCTAAACCTTCCCTTTGTGTGGACAGAAGTGCTACTCGAACTGTGTGGATGAGTTTGATTGGAACCTGTACCCAGCAATGCCAGGCTCTGTGCTCATCTGACAACAGGGATTGCTCCTACAGCCCACTACCATTTAAGAAGATAGCAGGGACAGGCCAAGGGGCTTCCTTCCCTGCCAGTCTGACTAAGCACTGAGGAGAAACATGATTACCTGGGACACTTGGGGTCTGCAAGGACTTCCTGGTGTTGCTCTGGAGTCGGGCAATTCGGCTTTGGCTTTGCAGACCACCCAGGGAGCGAGAGGCAGTGCTGAAACAGAGTCAGGAATGAGAATCACTTATGACACAAAAAGGCCATTCTGAACAGGATCATGTCTGGCTGGGATGTGATTCCACCTTTCAGTAGGGCTGTGTGAAGCTTCGTGTGGTGATTCGATTTGGAGGAGATTCGGCCCAATTTGGTGACCGAATCTCCAAATCCGAATCAAATCAGGGGACCAATTTAAAGGTCTGAATCAATTCAAAGCTCTCTGAATCTTTGGCAAAGGTTCGAAGAGCTTTGATGATTCGGGCAGTCTCCGGTAGATGCAGCAGGGAGCTGCAGCCACTCCGAGCTGGTTAAGTACTAGAGGCAGGGAAGGGGGGCTGGGGGAGGGGACCATGGGGGG
>NW_017729031.1:107416794-107421901 GCF_001723915.1 Gavialis gangeticus
CCCCCTCGACCCCCCCCTCCCCATGTTCCCCCATGGCTGCCCTGCCTGCCGGGCTCTGGCCTTTACGAAAAAAAAGCGGAGAAAAGCCCTGGGACTCACTGCTCCTGTTGCAGCCTTGGGGCTTCGGGGGCTCCTGCAGAGCCCCCAGCCTGACATGGGGCAGTGGGGATCACCTCCTGTCAGCAGCAGTGGTGAGTCCTGGGGTTTCTTTAGGTTCCTTTTTCCTTAAAGGGCTAGAGCTGGCCTGTGCGGGGCACCCATGAGGGTGCTGGGGGTTGGGGGCTGGTGCGGAGCCCCCCACACAGCATGGGGCAGTGGGGATCGCCCCTCACCTGGCAGCACCTGCTGAGCTGGGGCTTTTCCCCCCTGAAGTGCTGGAAGCTGGGGTGGGCAGGGCAGCCATTGCTGGGCTGGGAGAGGGGCAGGGGATGGGCCTGGACTGGCTGATTTGGAGATTCGGCTGCTGCCAAATCTCCAAATCAGATCTGGCCAAATCGAATCAGGACAGTGATTCAAATCACCGAATCAAATCACTGCCCCCGCAAGCAGCCGAATCCGAATCAAATACTAACCGCTTTGCACAGACCTATCTTTCAGCCACATCATTTCACTCAGTGGGAGACAGCAAGCCGGGGGCTTTGTCAGCCAAGTCATAAGAGAAGCATAAGAGTAACCAGTAGAACACTTCATACTCTCTTGGTCCCTCAGACATGAGACTTTCTGCTGGGCTTCTCCAGATAAGAGAGGGAGTTTACAGTTGACCAGCAAATAGTCTGGTCTGTGGTTGGCTACTCCAGACAAGATCTTACTTCACAGAACGCCTTCTCTTCTGTCCAGACACCTTAGAGACTGATGAGGATGGCTTTGTGATGCTCCCACGGGGGATAGAAGAACCCTTCATGATGAACACTGGTACAGAAGGCCTGAATAAAACAAAGTTGTTAGTACATACACTAGAGACCCTCTCCTATAGATAGGATCTCAGGCCCTTTTACTTTTGTCTGTCCTTTAAAGTCCCAGGCCACATTACACCAAAACTATCTAGGAGGCAACTCCACAAACATTCAGGGAACTGCTGCTCTACATACAAGCTAAGTGATGTGCAAAGCTTTATGATGGAATTCTAAGAGTTGTAGTAGCCAGATTTGGGCAGACATTTGAGTTCAGGCCTCCTTGGTTCTATTGATGGCTCTAGTACTAACTTGCATAGTGATTGTGAGCAAAACACTGCCCCTCTGTTCACTTCCCCATTATGTTTTAGGAAGGGTGGCCTGTTGTTACCATGGACATTCATAGGCACCACTTAGATTACCACACTTCGCATTTACACAACTCAGCACAAAGACAGGTTATATTTCTGAAGTGCAGGCAGAAGTCACAGATAGTTGCAATGTACACTCTTAATCCTCATTTGAGGAGTGCTTTGGACACAATAGAGTCTACACCTCAGGGGCAAGCAAAATACGGCCTGCAGGCCAGATCCAGCCCATGGAAAGACTTTGTCCAGCCTGCAGTTGGTCCCTCAGTCTTGCCGGGCCTAGGTGCTGTTGGGCCCGTGGCTAGTCCTGCTGCCCCTGTGCATGCAGTGGACCTGGGGCAGCTCCGCAGCTGGACTCCAGTACTAGGCAGCCCAGGCAGTAGTACTTTCTGGCTGCTGCTGCCTCTGGCCCCAGCCCCATGGAGACTGAGAGGGACCCACGCACATAGCTATGGCCCTAGTCTTGGCCCAGCCCAGACTTGCCCCAGCAGGAACAGAACAGCTCCAGACCAGCCAGGACCTACACGCATAGCCCTGACCCCAGGATGCCCCGTGCCACCCACCCATGCTAAGCAGTGAGAACTGGGCTGCTGGGCACAGGGGAAAAATGGGACACGGGCAAAAATGGCTGCCACTTCCTAACCGCTGCCCAGGCTGACCTGTGGCTCCTCTCCGTCACTGTTACCACTGCCAGCAGCACCACCTCCTGGCCACCCAGAAGTGGAGAGGAGCTGCAGGACAGCCTAGGCACAGGCTCTGGGTAGTTACAGCAAGCAGGGCCCAGCAGTGGCAAGGGTATAGGGGCTGTTTTTCCTGAGCCCAGCAGCACCACTGCTCAGCATGGGTGGGTGTGTCTGGAGCAGGTGCGGGGTGGCCCAGGGTTAGGGCTATGTGCATAGGTTCCAGCTGGTCTGCTCCAGCTGGGGCGAGTCCGGAGCGGGTACAGGGTGGACTGAGGTTGGGGCTGTGTGCTCAGCTGCTGCCGGATGCTGCTGGAGGTGGCAGGGAGGAGCCACTGGGCACACAGGCTTTAACATGTGTGATAGCTGATCATCTCAGGCTTCAAAAGGAGAGACGTGGACAGCTTTCAAACCTCCAATTTCTTTGTAAGTAATTCACATGCATTTTTGGACTGGTGTTTGCCAACCCATCAGATTGAATGGGCTCTTTGGATGCCTGCGAGTCTCGAAAACAACTCTCTCACAGCATTGGGACCAAGTCACAAAAGCATGGATGAACTACACAGTGAGGCTGACTAGAAGTCAAACTGAAAATCACCAGCCTGGCTTCCCTGTGCAAACCCTGAGCTGCCAAGTAAGCAGACTGACAGGCAGCTGCTTCTCTTGGCCACCTGGGCAAGAATTTCCTATGTACAAGAGATTAGCAGCACTAACCTGGGCATTAAAGGGTCATCTGGCTTGTTTACGAGGCACTGGACATTCTCCCAGCCAGGGAACTCCGGTGCACTGAACTTTGTTGGTTTAGTCAAGCCTGATGAACAGCTATCCTCAGAAAGGTCAAAGGTCATGTTCAGGTCTCTGATGGTCACTGCCGATGGACTGCAGCAGTTCTGGGCAGCAGATACTGCCAAGGGCACCCGTCTTTTGATGACCGTTGATGGGCAGCATTTGGGGATGTGATCATCAGGGAACAGAAATGGCTTGGCTTCCTTTGGAAGAGGGGTGCTATGGCTGCGAATTTCTGTAGGAAGAGCTACTTGCTCTATGGAGCTGCTGTTTAGGCCAGAAAGGGATGATTTCCGTTGGCGTTTCGCCTGCCTTTTCAGGGTGGGAGGTGTTCCTGGCTTGGAGGGGCTGCTCATTTCTGACCTCCTCCTCTTCTTCGTTGGCACATTGGAAGTCTTGAGTGAGGGGCTGGGAAGCAGCATCAGCTCCTGCAACTGCCGTGCAGCAGACCTTGTCACTGGTGCGGAATGTTCTGTGACAGGCGCATATTGTCCTGAGGGCACTACTAGAAGTGCAGGTAAATAGAATATTAAAAGGGCATCACTACATTACTTCCTACCCTGGCTTCTAAGCACCATCCCATCCATTGCAAACACTGGGGTTTTCACTAACCACTACTATAGTAGGAGCTCCCTTTTACCTGTACTTGCCCTAGGACAGGTAACAAAGGCCTTGCTAGGATCTAAGAAGCAGGTCTGCAAGACTCTGGCCCATGTACCTATGAGTGTAAGACACATATCAACAAGTAGAGTGCTTCAGCTGCAAGCAGGCTGTGCTCAGGGAGGGATATTTGGCATTGGTACTAGCTCTGTCCGACACCCCTTTCTAACCAAGCCACCTCAGAAAAGTTACCTTGGAACAAAGTCAACCTTAGAATACTGAGTTAAGAGTCTAAAACTGTATCAAACCATAAAGCTTACAGAATTTACTCCTCAAGAAAGGGGAGGTCTTAAAGAGTCTGCAAAGCATCCTAAGAACTTTGTGATCGGTTTTGCAAACTGTATAAAATCTTAAGATAGGTAAGCTTGAGGTCTCCTCTGCATTGTTTCCTTAAGTTTCAGTGAAGCATAAGCTTCTACAGCTAACAGCCCAGAGAACTCTTCGCTGTCATTTGGTTGAGTTCTGCACTTGCACCCAGACCACCTAAGGCCAAATACATAAAATAAAATAAGTCCTTGAAACCTTGTGCTTCAGTTAGTTGAGCTGAAAGATCAGGAAGTGCCCACCTCACAGCAAAGCCCTTTAGAGCCTCAGCTTTAAGGTGCTAGGAGACAGTGTATAGGGTCATGCTTCCCAAGTTTCTGGAGATGTGGTTAGATTGCCATGCATGGCCCCTTAGTTGTGAAGATCTATTTGTAATCCCACTGTGGTAATTGTAAGAGAAATCTGGGATTTTTTAAAACCAAAAATCCCCTCTGGCTCTTAATGGTTCCAGTGACTTTCAAACATGGACAGTACAGAAACTCTCTGCAAACTTGCACTCAGCTACAGTCACAGAGATTGAACTAGATGTGTTATTTTAAACAGGTGCAGTCACATCCATGCAGAAGGCTGTGGAGACAAACTCGCAATCAGACCAACAGTGACTAACTCCATTGTATCAAGTGAGGTGTTAGTTCTAACACCTATTGCCAATGTTAACTTGATCATTTTAGACCAATCAACAGTGTGATCCTACATCATAGCTGTTTGTAGAGGCAAAACACTGTGGTGGGATGAGAATGTGCCTGTTAAGTGCTGGGGTGAGCCAGGAGGAAAGAAGAACAAATTATTCTCTGTCTAGAAGTTCTCTTTGGCAGCAGACTGCAAAAAGCAGGTAAACTCTTTGGCATTTTGGCAGCTGGCAGAGTGCAGAGAAGCCACAATCAAAGCAATCCCAGGACTGTGATAATAATTCTGCCCCCAGGAAGATGTCTGTTCTCTTTCCAAGCACTGCTATGGCACCCAGCCCAGTGCCTCAGACACAACATTCACTCATTCATATTTGCTTTACTGGGGACCTCAGCATGCATTTAAGAAGGTCACACATGCCAAATTATTACTCCACAAACCCAGCAGCTGTATGCTTCTCATTCAGAGGTGCTTTAGATAAATAGAGTTTGCAATGTAGGGGAGCTAGCCTGGAGCACTACTGGCTCTGAAGCCAGCAGCCACTCCCTCTAAGAGGAAGGAAAGCAGTGTAGCACTGCAGGGACCACTACACAGTCAAGAGGCTAAGGGAACCTCAAGTTCCAGCACTGTGTCTATAGCTATGAACCACTGCTCTAAGCCAGGGGTGTCAAACTTGCAGCCTGCTATAGAGAGGGCAGCAATTCAGGGGTGGGGTCTGCTACTGAAATCTGAGATATGGAGCCCCATTTACAACATGTGGTGGGGGGGGGGG
>NW_017729031.1:107422049-107433849 GCF_001723915.1 Gavialis gangeticus
GTGGTGGGGGGGGGGGGCGGCAATTAACAACTTCATTAACCCCCATGGCCACTGCCACATCTGAATATGGATGAGAAGCTCTGGGGGGCAGGCAAGTTTGACACCCCTGCTCTAAGCCATTCAGACTCTTCAGAGCTGTCATAATGTACACTTTAACCCTGAGATGAAGCCAGGAAGGTGGTGATCAGCTAGAGCAGCTCCAAATATCACACACCATGAGCTCACCATTGTCTGAGTGCTGTCCTGCTTCTTGGGCTGGGCTGGTCTCATTGGTCACCTTGGATCTGTCTAGGTTTCTAACTTGCTCTTGATGTCTACTGGTTTTCCCATGTACCAGGTGCTCCAGTTCTTCAAACTCAGAGATCATGTCAGGGGTTAGGAGGTTGGCAGCCTTCAGCAGAGAGAACTGCTTTTGGGCAACATGCAATATAGTGGTTACCAGCCTGAAACAGAAAATAATATGGCAGTAGATAGGAAAAACGCCAGCCCCAACAGTTTTTCAGGGTAGCTTGCCTCCTGGGCTGGGTGGAGGTCCAGGATCACAGTAAGCAGCACATCACCTCAAAGCACCACCTCTGTACATGTGCCTGTTCACTTCTGGCTTCCCCTTAGGTTTCTGCTAAGTGTGCTCTATTGTAAGGGGTGGGCAAGCTTAGCACAAGTGTAGAGCGCAACTTGTTGGGAGTTCAAAGGCTGCAGCTAAACTGTTAAATAGATTTGTCAGTTAAGTCAAACGCAAGGTGATAAGATCTGCTCAGACTTCTGTAACACATCAGTAGCAGGGAAAGACTTGCTGCTTGAAGAGTTCATGAACAATAGAAAGTGTAAGTTATCAATTGTGGGCACATGGTATGACTACAGAGCAGACAGCAGGGGGCTCAAGGCAAGGCTTCAAGCACTTCTGGCCAAACAGGCTCTTGTCAGCCTTTGTGTATTTTAAATTCAAGTTATACACACACAAAGCCAAGCCAGCATCCTGCTTACAAGTTACATTTTAAAAGGAGCCATTCTGGTGGGACACGTGGGGCAGAGACACCAGCAGCCTTGGCCCTGAGTACCATGCCAGTGCAAAACCTGTAGAAGCCTAGTATATAAGGAGCACTTGAGAGGTAACTGAGTGATGAATCCTTGAAGTCTGAAATTCAGACTCACACATTTGCTGTGTTTAGAATTCTACCTCTACTCTGCTAGCGGAATCTGTATCACTGACACAAAGTATTTTAAAGTATGGACAGAAAATACACTGAGTAGAAAAGGCAAAGGACACAGCATTCTATCATGGAACAGCTGACAAGTTAAAAAAAAAAGTGTTTTCTTTCCTGTATTAAGTAAAAGCTAAAACCATAGCAACTCATCCCTGAATAAAAACAGGGTTAAACTGCCCCAGTTTACTGTATAATAGGAGTGGACACACAGGAATTACCACAGAACAGCTGATGCAGGGCCAATCTTCTTTCCCCCTTTTTAACTTAATTGGTCTGTTTTTCCATGCCCTTGTTTTGGCGCCAAGAGTACCTTAATATATCAGTTCCTTAGACTAGGCCATTATTGTTCTTAGGACTCTGAGAGCTAGTCCCAATTTTGATGGCATCATACAGAGCACAGTATCCCCCAATCATGTAGCAGAAACCCATTGGATCAATTTTATGTGGGCCATTGTATAGGTTTAGTAACTGTTTAAAAGCACAAGGTCCATATCCTTAAATATTCTCTGCTTCAGAATTACCATAAGGCACACAAGCACCAGGTAGACCAGGGTGGGCAAAATGCAGCCCGGAGGCTGGATGCGGCCCGCCAGGCCATTCTATCCGGCCTGTGGGGCCCCTAAAAATTTTAGAAAATTAATATTAATCTGCCCTGGGCTGCCTGTCATGCGGCCCTCGATGGCTTGCCAAAACTCAGTAAGCGGACCTCTGCCCAAAATAATTGCCTGCCCCTGAAGTAGACTGTCCCCAGTATGGCTCTTTGAGCCTGAACACAGTCATAGTGCTGAAACTATACACCAATTTTTCCCAGCAGGCTAAGGCACAGGTTCCTTCATGTGTACACATACAACAGGGAGCACTCACCTTTCTGTCTGGGTGCTGGTGAGCCCCTGTAAGAGAGGGCTTGCTCCTTGGATTTTCTGCTGGGCATCTGTGCTTTGGAACTCCACGCAGCTGCGAAGTTTCTTCTCTGAAGCCTGAATTGGTTGTAAGGAGAGCATCTTAACTTCTGATTACTTTGCCAGGAGGTAGCAAAACTATATAGTAATCTTATCTGGCACACAAACAGTAGAGGGGTGCACTCACATACCAAACCATAACTGACTCCTTCATCCCCAAGTCATATTTGCAGTGTACGTGGGGGTTTTCTTACCATTTACTAGCATCTCTGTAGCCTGAGTGAGCAGAGGCTGCAGCACACAGATGTCCTGCTCACTAAGTAGGGAAGCTTATACTGCATTATGAAGGGGACAGCTCTTCAGCTGGAGTCTTGCCTTAAAGCAAATCCAAGAAGGCATCTTTGTGTGCACCACCAAAAGCATTCCCTAGAGATCCAAGAGCTGAGTATAGCCTCAGAACAGCCTTACCCTTTTCCTATGCTAATGCTTATTTTATCCCCAAAGACAGTTCCCAGATTCTCTACTAACCCTGCTGCTCACCCTTCCATCAGTTCTAGTATATGCTGTGCTACTCCTTAGCAGTGTCCCACTACCTCTGAGACACCTTTATCCATTCAGCTCTGTCCCTACTGCACACCTGTTATGGTTACTCCAGGATTCCATACCTGTACAAGTGTTCCTCTAGTTACCAGCCCTTCTCTTACCTCTTCTGCTGTTCCCAGCTCCTGCTGCTGAAAAGATGGTTTTATGTTCAGTTCCTGTTGCTGTGTCACCATTTCCTGAGCCCCCTTACAAAGGGCTTCATCATTTGAGCATACCTCCTGGGCTGCCTCATCTGACCTACAGCAAGCCAGAGGAAGCAGCAATCAAAGCCTGAAAAAGCTCTTGAGAAGAAACAGCTCCCAAGCCAAAGAAGATCCAGATACAAAGCTGCAGTGTTTGCCTGAGCTTGAACAGAAATAGGTCCTTGTGGAGAACTTAGTTTTATAGTCAGATTTTGCAAGGTTTATCCTGTACTCATTTTGACAGGTCTTTGCAAACCACCTTTCTCCACACTCCTTACCACTTCATTCCACACTAGGTCCAGGCTCTGGCAAGCACTGGTGATTAACAGCCTGGTTTTATTAGCAGCAGAAGTGCCTGAATGAAGGAAGGATGCACTTGGGTAGCCAACATGTTTGTCTGCCTTTGAGTCAGCTCTCCTCTCAGACATATAATTTGGGATCTAATCAAGAGTATAAATGGGCCTAAAGCATCCTGATCTGAGGTTTCCTGGGAGAAGGGGTGCAGCATGCAGCACTGTTCGCTCTTTGTCCCACTTTGAAGGAGACTGAAGGTAGGTAAAATGTTACCTGAGCAGTTTGGCTTGGTGAGGGCTACAGTGTGCCAGAGCAGCTGGCACCTGTTGGTCTGCAACTTGTGCATCTCTCTCGTAAGTCTGGAGCTTTGCTCGCAGAACTGCCACCTGTAAGGGAAATTCCACCCATTTAGATCAGATTTCTCCCTACCACTCACAAAGTTTGCCCACAACTCTAGAGCAATGCATTTCTTTTGAGAACAGCAGCCTACACTGTGCAGGAGAGAACTGGACACTTGGGTGGGCTGCTCTGTCCCTACTTTCTCTTGACCTTTCATGGGACCCTAAGTAGCAAGAGACACCACATATGGGTCACCAAGCAAGAAACCCACCTTCTCATGAGTCATTGCTCTCAATTTCAGGGATTGGTATCATGCTGCTATCATTTCTGGCTTTCTTTCTATAGATGTAAGCAGGCAGTGCTCTGTCAGTTATACTCAGTTCTCATGAGGGATGCTCACTTTACAAATAAGGGGCAGAAATTTGTTTTTTGGAAGGTAAGATCTTAAGTTCTAGAACAAGTGCCAAAGGGTGACAGAATAACACAGGCCCCAGGAGACATCCAGCAGCAGAGCTGACTGCTGCTCCAGAAGTACCTATTCAAGTCTACTACTCCTTAACATCACAAAACTCTGCCTGCAGAGTGAGTTAAGTAGTATCACAAAGATCTCATGAGAGTACTTACAGTCCCAGAGAGGTGCTGATGTCTGGCAATAACTAAAACAAAACCACCCACCAGACCTCCTGTATATAAGGCACATTACCTCTGCTTTCAGCTGCTCACAGATAACTGCATAATTACTGAAGTGGCAGTCCAGGCTGAGCATGTTACTCTTCAACTACAGGATAGAAATGGGAAGAGGAAGCATAGAAAAGGAAGAGACTGGGTTAAACAAACAGACCGTCAGATGCAGGACAGCCCTTTTACCATGGATTGTTGGGAGAGAACTAACACAGCAACAGAATTCAACAACAATTTCAGCAGTTCATGGACAGATTTTGTGCTGTAGTTTAAGCCAACATGCTTGGATACCCGCATCATTTGGAGAGCACTTTTCAGGGACAATTCTGAAAGGGTCACGGATAGTAGCCTATGGAGAAATTCTAAGCTCCAAGCAGCATTAATAGAAGTGCTAGTATAGCTTAATCTAGCACTCCGCACCATCAGCACCGCTGATAGTGGCTGGTCCTGGAGTACAGTCTACGGGGCACAAATACAAGGACAAGACACATGGGAGATTGTAACTAAGTGTCTACCAGTAAGTACACCTTGATCCCTTTAGTTAGATAGGAGGTTATGAAACCCACTAAACCAGCTCCATCACAGCCTATTCACCCCTGGTCTCCCTTAATACAACGGTACTATACAATTACAGTTTTGCTTAGAGATGTTTGGTACCCACCGACATTTTGATCTCCTTGGCTCGACTGGCATATTTCAGCGTGTTGTAGGTGTCCTCATAGGCCAGTGTACATGGGGTGATGGCAGCAATCATGATAGTCCGACAGTTGCCCCCAATAGAATCCTTCAGCAGGCGGGTGAGCTTACTGTCTCTATATGGGATGTGGGGCTTTTTGCTCTGTAGTGAGAGAGATCAGGGGACTCACCTCAGCTCTCTGATATCTCTAAGGAGCCTAGCACTGGCAAGTACAAGTGCTCACTTATTCTCATTGCCTTAGGTTAAGAAGCCAGGGAAAGTTAGAAAAGGAAAGTTAGCCTACCCACTACTAGTCCTTGTTTTACCAGAGCTATTTCCTACTAAGAGTATGGAGCTGATGATATTTGCAGGGAGATCCTTACATTTAGCACACAGGGAAATCCTTGTATTAGCCATACTGTCTTTGCTTTGTTGCCCTTTGGGCAGTAGGAACATGAAGGAGTGATCCATGGAGGAGTGTTACCTTTGTATCTGCCAGGGCATTGATGACGTTGATCAGGGCCAGCAGTGAACGATTGATGTTGGCGCCCTCCCGGAGCCGCTCACCCTTGGTGTTGGCAGCTGAAGCTCGCTCTGAGCCAGCCAGGTCAATCAGGCTCATTTTTGCTACCTGCAGGTCCTGAGCGATGCCAACAACACGGTCCTGCTGCTTCACATAGATCTGTGAAAGGAGAAGAGTAGTGAGGGGAAGATACAAGCTGCTTGACACAGTCAACAGGCAACCGCCTACCTTGAGGGATAGCACAGAACCCCACAGAGACTCTTTGATAGCTTACAAGGTAGACCTCTATGGACAGTATTTTCCTCTCTTACTGTGCCACTTTGCCAAGCCTACCCATTGCTGGGAGATCAGAAGGGACAAAGCACAGGCTAATTCTAGTGGCTTAAAAACTCTAAGGCTGGATCTTACCTGTCTGAGTTTGCATGGAGAGAACTGATAACAGGTACAAGATGTGACAGATAAGTGCATGTCTGGGCCTACAGCCTGCAAATTCCATTTTGATTGTAACTCACATGATAACAGTGGTTCTCAATCTTTTTAGACTGGAGGCATCCCTCCACAGATTCAAGACACTCCTTGGTAGAGATAATACCTGCCACCTAACATAATAATTGCCATCTACTGAGTCAGACCATAGGTCCATCTTGTCCAGTATCCTGTGTCACAATGTCATAAAGTGAATGCTAAAAGGGAGAATGAACTGGGTATGACCAGGGTATTTTTTCCCCCCACTGTTTCTTACCACTTGCAGCCTCCAGTATTTAAGGTCTAGGAGGTTCTGATTCAGAGGCTGTACCCTTAACTCCCACGCTCAATAGGTACTGATGCCCCTTTCCTTCAAGAATTTGTCCAGTCCCTTTTTGAATCTGGCTAAACTGTCAGCTTCCACAACATCTGCTGGCAATGATTTCTACACTTTAATTACACACCATGTGAAAAACTTCCTTTTGTTAGTTTTAAACTTACTAGCTACTAGTTTCATTTTGTGACCCCTAGTTCTTGTCTTGTGAGAGACAGTAAATACACTAGTTGAGACACCTCTTGGAAAAATGCCAGATCTTAGTTTTCACTCTTTATAAAATTCTAGAGCAATTCTTTTGCTGCACAGAACTTAAAGATCACAACAGGTCAGAATGTGTTTACGACTATGGATTCTTATTTGAAAACTCGGGTTTCTCCTGTGAATCATGTTTGCACACCTAACAGTGCTAACATTATGTTGCACCCCATAACACGTCTCAAAGGTCTTCAAGGTATCCTCATTGAGAATCACTGCACTATACCTTCACTTTTGCCTTATACCCATAACAATGTAGAGTAATTGATGGTTTTATATTCAACTATAAGCACCGTAGGAAAAAAAAAGCTGGTAGCAGCTGAGGAGAACTAGTTTGTAGTTTAGTTGCTAGGTTACTAGTTAGAACCAATTACCTGATGAAGAACTTGAAGTTGCTGAGCGGGGGAAGGAGTTGGACCTTTACAGAAGAACCAGTTCTGCTCTTACCAGGGGTTCTATCTCACTGATCAGAAAAAGGGACAAGGCTGGCCAGAAGAGGAGAAATACAGGACCCTGGAAGGGTTGACCAAAAACCCAGAACTGATCTGGCATACTGAGGCCACTGAAAGAAAAATTGTGTGTGTAGTTGTTCAGTTTTTTGTAGCTCCCTCTTTCACATGTATTACCGATGAGTAAAATGTGATTGTTTAAGAAATTCCTTTGCAGAATCTGTGTCCCTTGTTTGAACTGTAACTATCTGAAGAATTAAACAGTAATCATTATTTACTTTTAACAACAGATGGACGGGTCACAAAGGATTATTGGAAACATCAGGAGAGAATGCTGTCTACCAGGAATAAAGATACAAAACACAGATTTGAGGATGCAGAGGATTCTTATGGAAGCAGGCAAGAATCCATGACTTGTTCCTCTATAGGAAGAAAAGATATGGTCAAATACCCTTTGACCAGGATAAAGGATGACTATACTAAGTTTGGGAAGACATTTAGAAAATCTAGAATGGTGGTTCTTAATCTGCTTGGACTCAAGGCACCCCTTAGAACATGCCAGATTGGTTCTCAATTGTTTTTTGACTACAGTAAAAACTAAAGCAATGCTGTTGCAAAGAACTCAGAAAGACCACAAGTCATAACGCTTTTAAAACTGCGGATTCCTATTGGAAATCTGTGGGTTTATCTTGTGAATTTTGCATGCACACCTAACAGTACTAATATTGTATGTCACCCCAGGGCATCCTTGAAAGGATCTCACAGTATCCTGGTTGTGAATCACTGCAGTAGGGACATACAAGTACTAGTGCCACAATACAAGACTCCTTTAAAATACTAGATGCACCCACTGTATTGCACAGTCTGCCATGATTCTGAAAAAGTGTTTTTTCCCTACATTTTGCCTTCCAAAAAGGATGTGCATATATTATTTAGGGGTGTATGATATGTGAAAAAATACAGTGACTCCATGTCCCAATTTGGGGATGCAAATACTTGACTTGGTTAAAATACTAGCAACCTACAGCCTTTGGGCCAGATCTGGCCCACAGAGTGGGAGCTTCAGTGTTTAGCTGTGAGAGCATTGCCTATGCCATTTCTGGGTACTGGGGAGCTTTGCCTGTGCTGCATTGTAGCCACACAGCAGGAAGAAGCAGTGGTGGAGCCAGGATCCTAGTGCTGGTCACAGTCCTTGAGCCCACGCTGAGCCATTATAGCCCGCTGCTGGAAAACAGTGCTGACTGCTGGTTTAAACTTTATAAAATAAAGATTGAGAGAGAACATGATTACCTTTTATATATATATATATTCATGGGATGAATTTTAGGGGAGAAGAAGATGGGTTTTTTTTGGTTAAGGCAAAACTCAAGAGCATAAGATCAAGTGGCCACAACTAGTTATGAATAAATTTGGATTGGAAGCTAGATTAACTATCAGAAGTGTTGAAGGTTTGAAAGGTCTTCTGAGCAAACTAATGGAGGCAAGAATGAGTTTATGATCAAACTCAGTAAGTTTCTGAAAAGGGAGAGTATAATAGGAGTTGGAGCTCTTGGTTCAATCATGTGTCATATGTGTAATCAAGTATTTGCATCCCCAAATTGGGACATGGAGTCACTGTATTTTTTCACATATCATACACCCCTAAATAATATATGCACATCCTTTTTGGAAGGCAAAATATAGGGAAAAAACACTGTTTCAGAATCATAGCGGACTGTGCAACACAGTGGGTGAATCTACATGTGCGCTTCACTGCGCAGTAGACTAATTTACTGTGCAGGAAAGCATCACTGATTATGTACACTGCAATTACGGCATGTTAGGTTAATTTACTTTTGGAATAGGATGGTCCTGTCAGACACAGGTAGTATCCAATGTGGAGTAAATCACTGCACTTAAACTAGTGGTTTTCAAACTTTTTGAGCTGAGCCCTTCTGAGTTACAATTTTGTTCACGCCCCACCCCTGTCCCCTCAGAGGAGCAGTGCAGCCCACTGGCAGAGCCTGCCCAGGGCTCCCCACCCCCGCATTCCCCCCATAAGGCTGCAGCGGTGCCAGCTCCTTGCAAACTTCTTGCCTGTGTCCCTCCAGCATTCCTTCATGCCCCTCTGTCGGGGGGAATCGCTCCCCAGTTTGAAAACCACTGGCTTAAATGCATGTGCAGATGGTGACAGTGGGATTAGTTTACTCCAGCTCAAATCGCAACAGAGTTTATTCAGTCACATTAATTGTATGTGTAAATGTGCCCAGTAAGGTCTTCTAGAAGGTTCTTCTTATTATTATATTATTAATTTACAGGGACTTATGTAATGCTTCCAAACAACAAACCTCATCAAGTTACTACAGACTGCATACAGCAGTTTACTTGCCCTGAGCCAGCCTAGTGGCTCCTTCAGGCACAATCTACAGTGTTCAGCCAATAGCTACTGCAAATTCCTGGGCAGCTGTGAGAAGGTTATAACTGAACTCCACTCCCTTCTGCCTGCTGGGCCAGAAGGAAGTGATAGCAATGTTGGATGTTGGCAGCCATTATAGCACAACATCTCTGTGTTTCTATTTTGCCATACTTTATTCCAGTGAAGAAAAATCAGCTCTCACTTAAGACACACCCCCTCCAAATTTTGGAAAAAAGGTTGCATGTGGCATGGGAGTAAATATAGTAGCTCTATTGCAGTGTGGTAAGTGCCTGACAATACCATGCACTGTTGTTGGTTATCTGCAGGGACCAGGAAGGAAGCCCTTCCCCCACCCCCCCAATACAGGCACCTTCATGAATGCTACTGGCTTCTGTGGTGGTTTCCACCCTCCTCTGAAGCAGTCAACGATGTCCCCAGCAAAGCTGGGGGAGGAGGGAGGCAGTTGCTGACTGGTGCTCCAGTTGGTACTTCAAGAAATCTGAGGTTCCTGACTCAGGGGAAAATCATTCCAGTCATACAAGCTTAGTGTGTGGAGAATGCAGGAGCGGATTTGGGATGAAAGGCAGCACACTAGAAATGAGCTTGCAATCAGAGGTCTCAGAGTCTCTCTGCACAGGCCAGGTGGAACCGCTTTTTTCAACTGAATGTTACATTATAAAGATACGTTGGAAGATTTCCGAGAAGAGAACAAATAATCAGTAGGCTGGACAGGGTATTGACAGCCAAATCAGTAAAGCTAGGGAAATGCTGAATAGGATGGTATGGAAAAAATACCTATTTATAAGGTACCATGGAAGGAGTCTAAATATTTAATGTAGGGGTTGGCAATCTTTAAGAACTGAGGGCTGCCACTAGCAACAAGGCCGCAGATTCCTTCTCTGCAGCACCCCAGCCTTTCCTGCTGTGTGCCACTGGCCACTCTCTTGCCCCCCTCCCCCCTCCCCCCCCAGTGGAGCCTCCATTTACCCTTGCCACCAAGTGCTGCAGATTTCTATCCTCAGCAGCAATTGGGAAAAGGGATTGACAGTGAGGGTAAGTGAAGGCTACAAAACAGCCCTCAAAACAGAACAGGACAGACATCTGCTGGATACTGCGGAGGGAAGTGGCACATGACAGAGCAATACATAGCACAGGGCAGCGGAGGTACTCTCCCCTGCAGTGGGCTGAATCCACATCTCTTTGCAGGCTGCTGCAAGCTGTAGGTTGCTGACCCCTGGTTGAACGTAATAAATACACAGGAGCATAGGAATGAACAAGGGAAAACTTAAGCCAAATATTTAAAAAAGCTTCCTGACAGCTGGAAGGGCAGCTCAAGCATTTGGGACACTTAAAACTATTCTGAATGAACTGCAGAAAGAATCCTGCACTTTGGTCAGAATTTACAGCAATAGGTGTTTCCTAGCTATAAGAACATACTGGCAGCCGGACCCAGCCCAAGTCTTGCCTGACAGTAGCTCCTGTCAGATGCTTCAGAAGAAATCACAACCTTTCTTCACAATACACTTAATAAAAAATCATAAGGAACCCTTAAATGCCAGGCCTCACAAGATTTTGATTCCCATCTTCACCTGGGTCAATTTGGGCACCCATACCTGAAGTGAAAAGCCCCATGACATCCTAACAGAAGTTGGTGCTGCCCCTCACCTGGAAGACGGCATGTGAGCGTGAAGACGTGGCATTGACATCTGTGGGGTGCTGTGTGCGGTTTTTGTTTCCATTAGCCAACATTTCCAGAAGCTGCCTAGCTGACTTTGGCTGAAAGGAACACAGAGAAAAAAGTTAGTACCAAAACGTTGCTTCAAAAGGAAGGTCTTTGTAGTTCAAATCTAAATAGGGAAGCTGCACAGCTCTCTCCCAAGGATTACAGCCAAAGGTACCCAACATAAACTACTGTCCTTCTCAGTACAAGCAAACTTTATGAGAAGGGTGAATTCTGAGCTGGGGAAAGGTGCCAGGTAAACATGCTCTGAGGCTGAAGTCATCTACACACAAGACAGGTACAAACATGGGATACAGCAGGACAGGATTCCTCTGTGCAGATCTGATGCAGCACTTTAGCCCTAAACATGAAGGACTGTCTTTGTTATGAAACATAAACTTTTCAAAGTTAATTTATTTACTGGACAACATGCAAATCGACCACAATAAAGACATCTGTCCAACAAGAACTAGGTTGATTTTATACACAGACATCAACAGATGGTAACGTCAGCTACTGCAACAGATGTCAGCTACTACAGAACTGTAGGGCCGAGCAAAGCTTTGGGTGGTGATTTGATTCGGAAGAGATTCAGCCCGATTCGGTGGCCAAATCTCTGAATCGGAATCAAAGCTCTCCGGAAGATTTGGAGAGCTTCAAACCAATTAAAAGGTCTGAATCGATTCAAAGCTCTCCGAATCTTCCAAAAAGATTCAGAGAGCTTTGATAATTCGGACAGTCCCTGGTGGCTGCAGCAGGGAGCTGCAGCCGGATTTG
>NW_017729031.1:107438849-107439941 GCF_001723915.1 Gavialis gangeticus
CCATCCCCTCCCAGCTCCCCACATGATGTGGGGCAGTGGGGATCACCCACTCACTGGCAGGAATGGTGAGTCCAGGGGATTTTCTTGTTTTTTTTTTTCTTCTTAAAGGGCCGGAGCTGCGGCAGGCATGGCAGCCATGGGGTGTGAAGGGGCTTGTGCAGAGCCCCCCATGCAGTGTGGGGCAGTGGAGATCGCCCCCCCATGCCTGCTAAGTTGGGGCTTTTCTTTTTAATTTTTTAAGTGCCAGGAGCTGGGGTGGGCAGGGCAGCTGGGAGAGCAGGCAGGGGATAGGCCTGGCTGATTCGGAGATTCGGGACCATAATTTGAATCACCGAAACAAATCACTGTCCCCCAAATCAGCCAAATCTGAAGCAAATACTAGCCGCCTCAGACAGGCCTACTGAACTGGTCTGGATCTGAACACAAAGCCCGTGTGGAGGAAATTCCATAACCCATTTTGGATTTCATAAGCCTAGCTCCTTGCTGTTCCTCACCCAATCATAACCCACACCTCAGCTCTTCAGAAGAAATGAGAAGCTCAAAGCAGAATGAATTCCCTTCTGTGCCCTTTCATTGAAGACCAGTTAGACTTGCAGAGATGACTAGTCCATGCAGTTTGCTGTAGGGAGACTTTACACCTACCTGGTGGAAGGAGAGACCCTGCACCACTACCCCTTTCTCTGGGTCCTCCCGGATTGCCAGAGGTCCCTTTGGTTCCAGTAGGTCATGAATCTGCTCATTATACACCTAGAACAAGGGACCAAAGGTAAGAATTTTAAAGAGCATCTTTGATAGCTGGGTTCAGGGAACCAGGGGCAGGTCTTCGGGTGGAGTGAAAGAGTTGGGCTTAGACCAGTGAGGCACGTACCCCCATGTACTGATTTCCTGAAAAGATATTTTTACCTAAATTCTACCATGGAGAAAATCACGATACAGCACCCTATCCTCATGTACTTGGTCCTAAGGAGGGCTTTCCATCATTACAAAAATTTTATCTTCAATTCACTACTATCATTTCCTTGAACAGCCCATTACCCAGGAACTTTGATTTGCTCAAACACTTGTAATCCTTAACTATTTCTTTATGGGTTT
>NW_017729031.1:107444941-107447889 GCF_001723915.1 Gavialis gangeticus
GAATCTTGGAAAGTTGTGCAAACACTAACCCTTAAAATGTGTGCAACTTATCATTCCTATGAGGAAGAAGAGACTTATAAGAGATTAAGCAATTCATACAAGTTCACACCTCCAGTCAGTTGCAGAATGAGGAACACCACACTGATTTTGTTACCAGTTGCCTGCTGGTTCTGTAGACCTTAGGAGAATTTGTCCCAAGGGTTTACAGCAGCAGTTCCCAATCTGTGGTACATGTACCACCAGTGGTATGCAGACAACTTGTCAGTGGTACATGTTGACAGATTTACTATAATTACTTTATATGACAAAATTTGCTGGTGGTACTTAAAGGTTGTATTGTTTTAAATTGGTGGTGTGTAATCTGTCAGAGTTTGAGAACTGCTGATTTAGAGAAAATTGCTGCTGTTGCTATACAGGAGTACAAAGGCACTGAGGTGGCAAAAGCAAACATTTCCCTCCCTAATGCACAAGGACAGGTATAGGAAGGCTTCTGGGGTCTGGGGAGCAGTGTATAGAAGTCAAAAAGCAAGTAGAGAAGGAGACACACTTCTTCCCCTCCAGGGGAAAAGCAGTATTTCAATACCAAATGAGTTGATCAGTAATACAGCATTAAGAAATCCCAATATCTTGCCTGCATTGTACACCTTTTGTGGGGACAGAGCCCCATGTCCCCAAGTATTGCAATCTCTCAGCCTGTAAGATAGTAGCAGATGGCAATGTCAGAATACTGTACCTCCTGATAGGAAATGAGCACCTCACAGTTCTTCTCATCCTTCCTGGCTTCAATCCTCTTATACAGCTCCACCATGGTGAGGTACATAATACCAGGGCTCTTCTCAGATCCCAGCATAGTGTAGGTTTTTCCTGCCCCTGTTGCACCATAGGCAAACACTGGAAAGGGAAACATAGGATATACTCGAAATTCAGCCTTTGCTTTTAAGGCCATTAAGAACCATTACAATTTAGTTTGACATTGTGCATGCTGGCCAGAGAATTTCACTCATTAATGCCTGCACCAAGACAGTACTTGAGCCAGGGCCTTTTATTTTTATATGTAAAAAAATCCAATCTTGATTTAAACTGGAAGTGACAGAGAGCCAGTTAAAGCCTTAGAGAAAGTATATCAGTGATTAGTTGCCCTCACTGCTAAAAATGTGCACCTGTTCTCCAATTTTATCTAGTATTAGCTTTCAATCATTTGGAATCATTCAGGCTTTGTCTGCTAGATCAAAAAGCCTTCTGCTCTCAGGTCTTCCCATGTGGACACTTGTGATCATGCTCAAGCCATTGTGTTAACCTTCTCTTTAAAAAGTGAAGTAGACAGAGTTTCCCCAAGTCTGTCACTAGGCTGCAACTTTCCAGATCTCAAGCCATTCTCTGAACCCTTTCCAATTTTTCAATATCTTCTTTGAAGCACTGACACCAGAAAGGGCATGGCATTAGACTGAATTTGCTATTTCTCCCCATTAGCAACACTTTGTACCTTGATACCATCTCAAAACTTTACACACAAAGCCTCACACTATCCTTTGCAAGATGGATAAACTGACAAAGTCCAGTACATGCCAAAGGAAAAACTCAGTCATTTTAGACTTCCTCAGAGCTCAAAAAAGGACTCGGTGGACATGTTTACATGTTCATTAATGAACCGTAATTACAGCGCATTAAGTTTAGCACCTGTAATAACTACTGCACAGTAGTGCTGGTGCACTTTTTTTACGTGACGCTAATGTGCAGTAGACTAATTCTACTGCACATTCGTGCATTAGCATGGCTTTCGCTGTGATGTGCTAATACGCAGTAGAATTAGTCTAGTGCACTTTGAGAATCTTGTGTAGACATGCCCAGTGTTTACTAAGTCCTTGACAGCCTTGAGTAGAGTAGAACAATAACTTCCTGTGTCTAATTTTGACACTCCTGCTAAGAGCTCCTAGAAAGATGCTTGCCTTTCTGCAGCAGCATCTAACTCTTGAATCGTTTGGTTTGTGGTCCCCAGATCCTTTGCCATCATACTGCTGTCTAACCAGATGTTCCCCAGCTTGTATTTGTGTATTTGATTTCTCCTTCCTAAGCATAGTACTTTGCACTTCTCTTTAGTAAATTTCATATTACTGATTTCAGGTCATTTACTCTAATTTGTCAAATCATTTGAATTTGGGTCCAAAGTGCTTGCAACCCTTCTCATCTGATGTCATCTGCAAGTATTATAAATAGGGGTGCAACGATAGAGATTTTTTGGGCCAATACTGATAGCTGATTTTTAAGGGGGCATATCGGCCGATAACCATCCAATTTCTGATACAGCATGGAGAGCTGCATGCAGCTGGTAAATCTGTTGTGGTGCAAGGGGAGGGGGGAGTCATGGGACATTTGGGGGCAGATTAAGGGCCCTGCAGTGAGGGAGGGAGTGGGGCTGGGGCAGGTGCTGCCCAGCTGGGGCAGAACAGGGCATGGGACAGAGCCACAACTCGTCTGGGGGGGTGCAGGGGTGGCTCCCACAGCTGCACAAACCCTGGGAAGGCGTGGGGGGGGGTCCTGGATCTTCATGGGGTGGGGTAGCTGCTGTGCTGGGCTGGGCCAGGCTGCGCTCAGGGTGGGTGGCAGCAGCGCTGGGAGGGGAGCTACATGGCGGGGCTGCAGCCACTCCAAAATTCACTGTAGCCCCAATCCCTCCTTCTACCACCCGCCCTGAACACAGGCTGGACCAATGCCCGCCCTGCAGGAAAGAGCCTGGCACAGCAGCAGTCCTAGCCCACAGCCTGCCCTGCCCCGCCCCACACAGATCTGGGGAGACACGCCCCTCTGTGCCCTCCAGGGGTGGACACAGCTGTGGGAGCTGTGCCCACCCCTCCTCCCAGCCACTTGCAGCTCTGTCTCATGTCCTGACCTGCCCTGGCTGGGCAGCGCCTGCCCCAGCCCCAGCCCCAGCCCCAGCCCCACTCCCTCCC
>NW_017729031.1:107448029-107451604 GCF_001723915.1 Gavialis gangeticus
CCTCCCCACTCCCTGTCCACCACAGACTTACTAGCTGCAGGCAGCTCTCCAAGCTGCCAGCTCACCACCTACATGCTGTGCTGCAGCTGTGCACATGCATGGGCCATTTATCAGCCACATTAGGCTGATTTCCAAAACAGCCAATTTTCTGTATATCAGCGCAGAACTGATATGAACCGATGTATCAATGCACCTCTAATTATCAGGGTACACTGTATTCCAGAGCTGTCCAACTGGTGGCCACACCAAGGGTTGAATTGCAGACCCTGGACTGCTGCCAGGCTGCTTTCCTTGTTGCTCTGCTTTTGCTGTCTGACACTGGTTGGGGGTGGGCAGGGGAATGCAGCAGCTATGGGGAACTGAGGGTGTGCCTGGGGCTCCATGATGCGGTAGTGTGTGGGGGATGGGGAAGATGTGCATGTGCTTAGTGCAGCAGTTGGGCGTGGGGGGGGCCATGGGTGTGTATGTTGGTGGGGAGAAATGCAGGCATGCAGCCTCCATGCAGCATGTGTCTCAGAGACCCACGCGTGCCCTGGGGTGTGGCCCTTGTTGGTGCCACCTCTGGGGCCTTTGGCCTCCAGTCACTTAGAAGATGGTCAGCCCTGCTCTAGGAGGATCATCAGGATCCTCCTAATTTCTAAACTGCTAGAGCTACGTTTTTGTACTGGATCACAGAAATTCCAGGAGCAGAATGGTTGGGGGAGGCAGGGAGGAGAGAAGCACCTGACAGGCTACGTTAGTAATTTTTGCAAGCCTTACACTCTGCTTATTGGCAAAACAGCACACTGTGTTCTACAGGAACATAAAACTAGCTAGGCCTGATCCTCTATTGAGCCAATCTCATCCAGGATCCTGCCTAAAGCATCAAATAGATCATTTAAGTTTAATCATGCAGGCTAAATGGTGGGGGATGGGTTTCTGCTGGGTGGAGTCAGAGGAATTAAAAAAAAACAAACCAAACATGCTGAAAAGACCCATCTTCAAAAGGCAGCAGTTCCCTGCAGGTAAGTGTTGGATGTAACAGAAAAATTCCTTTTACCTCTGCAGGCAGTCAGCTCGTGCTCTGAACAATGACAAACTGAATATTTAACTCTGCAATACATTCTGGTAAGTCTGTATCATGGAACACTACTGCAAGGCTCCTTACCAGAGCAGTTGTACCCATTCAGCACTCCATCAAGGATCTCCTTCGTTGTGTGCTGGAACACCTCCTCCTGTGTAGCATGCTCGCTAAACACTCGATCAAACATGAACTTGAGGTCCTTGCCTTTCCGTTTGGGGGCATCGTGTCCCCGGAATCCCATGAAGACCCCCGGAAGGCAGGGCTCCTCGGGGTCAAACACTAGTATTCTGTCATCAACCACCCGCACTGTGCTGTGCTGGTTCCCTTCCTGCTCCCGTTGGTTCTGTGGCCGTACCCGCACCACCACCGTCACGCTGCCCTCTTCAGGGGGCGGGACTGATGCCATGATTAGAGCCCCTCAGGTACAGTTAGCGCTGTGTCCAAAGAAAGAATGAAAGCCAGTCAAGAACAAGGCACTTAACTCCCATGACTAAGTAATCACCGGTTTCACAGACTTAACAACCCAAATTTACTACATGTTCCTTCAAGAGGGACTAGCAAGATAAAGGATGGATTTAGCGATCATACAGTGAAAGGCCTTCATTTTCTTGGGGCATACTCCTACTTAAAATTACTGGACTGCTGTTTGTCTCTACATGGTCTTAATTAAAGCCCACTTGCCTCTTACACGTGCTCTAAATACCAAGCACTGGAATCTGAAGTCCTCTGTTAATCTATGGAAGCAGAGCCTGCATCCCCTGTCAGTAAGGCAGGCTCAGGCACCCCTGGAGGAAAGGCATTCAGAACACAGCCTTTCTGCTGTGCCTATTAATATAAGAAAGTCAGTGTCAATCACAGCAGTGGTATTTTTTATTGCAGCTGTTCTCAACAGGGATGCCATGATCGCCTTCTGAAGGTGCTGTGGGGTGCAAGGAGATAAGCACTCACTCTTCCCTGACTGGCCCCTAAGCAAGGAGTTAAGCACAGACTCACCTCTGCCTGGCTCCAGTGCAAGGAAGTAAGTTTTCACTTGTCCATGCCTGGCTCTGTGAGAGGAGATATGTGCTCTCTCCTCTATCCTATCTCTTCCCCCTGTTCAAGGAGCTAAACAGTCTCCTGTGCTTGACTCCAGTGCAAGACAGTAAGTTCGTGATGATCCCTGCCTCCTCTTGCTCTGCAAGAAACTAAATGCTCACTCCTCTCCACCTCAGGAGTCAAGTGTTGCAATAAAAATTATTTCCTGAATTGGGATGCCACTCAGTTTATAAGCATTATAGAGGGGTGCCAGGAGTCTACAAATCTGAGAAGCACTGATTTATCGGGCCACTCATCCATCAGAAATTAAACTGAGATCTCGTCAGCTCAGGGCACAAAACATGAGAAACACTTGCTGGTCACTGCCAACATGAGCTGAGAGTTAAGACTACGCAGCCTCTTGCATGTAACAGTAATCGGAAGGGATCTTTCACAACACTTTCCCATACCTGACTGGGACATCAGATGCAGAAAGAAAAAGAAGTCTGTGGCAGAACTCTCCTGGACACTGCATCACTGACTTCAGGATTACTATTCTCAGGCAAGAAACAAACTAAAAACCAGTTTGCACAGGAAATGGTGAAACAAGAAATCATTCATGAACTGGATCAGGTTAAGTATGGTTTAAACAGGGACTGTGAAAACCCATCTCATTACCTGGATTAGCTTTTGTGACCCCTCACTTTGTTCCTATGAATTTACTGCTCTTTTTTCTCCTAGCACCCCTGTCCTCCCCCTCTTTCCTCCCACATTGTCTTGCATATTGATTTCTCTCTCCATCTTATAAACTGTGGTTCTCAACCCCGGGTCCCGACCCAAAGGAGGGTTGCGGAGCTAATGCCGGCGGTGCCACCGCACAGAAAAGATGAGCCACTCTGTGTGCTGGGAGCTCCCCTGCCCCCAGGCTGCTGCCACACTGCTCCCAGCAGCGGGGTGCGGAAAAAAAAAGATTGGGAACCACTGTTGTAAACTGTTCTCAGCAAGTCCTTTCACAGCATCTAACGAAGTGAACTCGTGTTCATGAAAGCTTGTGGGCTCCCTCTATATATATTACACACACACACCCCCCCCCCCCCAACTAAAGAGAAGATGTGTGTGAAATATATATATAAAATGTATTATAATTATTAAATAATATACACACACCTTATTTAGTCTCTCTCTCTTTATATAAAACATATATACACGTATATGTATATAAATAAAATTTCACACACACATCTGATAGTCTTAAATTTTTATACACACACACACATGTGCATATACATAAAATTACACACAGCTTAGTCTATGATGCATATTTACCCTATGCACATACATATAGATGCATACATACCCACACATATGCACGCACACACATACATATACACACAAACACATACATATATGCAAAAAAGTGCACATGTATGTGTGTGTGTGTGTCTATATATATATATATACATATATATATACACACATATATACACATATATATATA
>NW_017729031.1:107451615-107454440 GCF_001723915.1 Gavialis gangeticus
GAGAGAGACACACACACAGGCACACTGTGCCCTGTTTTCTAAACTTCCGCTCATTTGCATTTTCAGACTTCTTGTTTACTTTAGCTTTTTTTCTGCCTTGGAGGACTCATATCAGCAGCAGATTCTCTTTATGCCTGAAGAAGGGTGTTTCTGCCCAAAAGCTTGCAACAAACTTTCCCCCCAACTATTTAGTTGGTCTAATAAAAGATATCCCAGCTACCCAAAGAACCTTGCTTGCACATATACATACACATACATGCACCCTCTTATTTAGTCTATAAAAGGTGCAGACCTACCCTATATAGACTAAGGCAGGGTGTGTGGATGTGTGTTGTGCATGGACATGTGTATATAGGGTAGATAGTCACCTTTATAGACTAATTACATGGGGGGTGTTCCTCTCTCTCTCTATATATGCATGTATACAAATATACACACACATACACGTGTGCATGTAACACGGAGTTGTGAGCTGCTCAGCCCACAGGCAGGGCACAGACGCACTGAACAGACCACCTGGATAGAAAAGATGTGTGTGGGGACATGCATATACCCTCCATCCCCGCTCCGGTGGCCTGTGTTTCCAGCGAGGCCGTGCCCTGCCGGCGGGCGGAGCGTCTCACGACTCCACGTCTGGGGCTGGCCGAGCCAGGGACACTGTCGCCGGGAACAGGCCTGTCCGATCAGCCGCTCTCAGCCCCCACGGAGCGCGAGGCCCCGGCACAGCAGAGCCGGCTGCACTTCCCCCGCCCCCACGGGGCTCCACAGCCCCCACCCAGCCACGGGAGCCACTAACGGCCGCACACCCGACTCCTACCTGAGCGCCAGCCTCTCTTTCCGAGCCTCGTTCAAATCCGCCGGCGGCTCTTCCCATTGGTCCGCCTTCCCCCTTCTCTGATTGGCCCAGCTCTAAGCCGGGCTGGCCCCGTCTCCCAATCCATAGGAAGGCAGGGTGCGCATGTGCCGCGGGGCATGTTGGGAGCTGTAGTTCTTTGAACGGCGAGGTGGCCGTTTTCCGGGGCTGGCGCGGAGGTCTTTTTGCAGCCTCCCCACACCCCCTTCTCTCGCTTTCGGCCTCAGTTTTACCATCTGTCAAATGGGAACAAAGCCCTTAGGTTCACAGGGCACTATCCGGGTGTGAGGTGTGCAAAGTTTTTGGAGACAGTCTGAGAAGGTGCTACACATGTGCCCAAAGGGTGGGCATGAGGATTGGGGTGCACTTAGCCTAGGGGGACCCTCCAGGCTTTCCCAGGACACAAGTCGAGCAGGAGGATGCTTTGCCCCTAGTTTTTCAGCATTGCTGATGGATTTATGTTTATCTGCTCATAGCTATTTATGTGCCACAGTTGAGGGGGTTTCCCTCAGGAGGTGTATAAGTCCCTAGCTGCAGGAATACCTTTCTGACTTGTAACTTCCATTTTGATAGCAGAGGGATCAGAGCATTTCCTCCTGGCTGGAGTAACTGGTCATGCAACAGGGAGGTCTGCATGGCTTGTGGGGAGCTGCCAAGACCTCAGAGAAACCGACAACTTTAAGGGAACATGACCAGAACAGAGCAAGCAGTCCACTGAGATGATTAAGCTGCCCTATTCCAGGAGCCCACAACATCCCAGCAGATGCAGTTCCCTCTCTGCCACATTTTTTTTACTAGTCTTCTTTGTCTTCCCTTCAGCATGCTTGGCAGCTCTGTTCCTGCAGCTCCCCCCTACATGCCTTCCAAGCCTTTGTCTCCTTCACCCACTCCTAGATTTCTCCATCTTTTCATGTTCCCTTCTAGTTATGTATCAGTCTCCCTCTGTGCATACACCAAACGACCAAACCTGCATCCTTGGAGTAAACTCTACTACCACCAACAATTTCACTTCAGAGCCCAGGAGTACGTTGGCTGTTTGAAGGCACCCTCTCTTCCTTCTCTGAGCCAGGTGTCATTAGTAATCATCAGGGTCAGCTTCCAGCAATGTCATGAGGTTCCACTCAATATAGTGAAACAAAATGGTCCAAGTCTCTGCTCAGAACTGTATCCCCTCTTGAGTTTGGGCAATTCAGCCCCTGTTTGCCTTTGCTAGCAGTTACCTCCCACCTGTACACACACAGTCTGGATTATGTAGGCGTACAGCCACATTTCATGTGAAGTACACAAACCCTACCTCACGCCCCCAAACAGTAAGCTAAGAGCTTGGCTGTCTCAGTGCCAACCCCTCCAGAACTTCAGCTGCTGAATCACCCAATGCCACCTTTCCCACTTAGCACACCTCATCCTGGGGAACCCAGACCAGGTTGAGAGAACCTCCTCTAGAACACAAAGGCCTCAGTCAGGTATCAAACCTGACCAAATCCTCAAACACAGCCAGTCCTGTTGTGGTGGCTTTGACATTGCTGCTCAGTCTAAGTCCACAGCTGCCCTGGTGAGCACACTCCTCTCCCCACACCTACAAACATAGCATGTTTTGGGAGAGTAGCACACCAGGAAACTCCAGTGTGATCACCTTTGCACACATTATGCAGTTTCTGAGATTCAAGGCAAATTATATTGCCAAGAAATATAATTTATATCTGCCCCATCCAGGGAGGTCCCAGACGACTGGAAAAGGGCAATATAGTGCCTATCTTTAAGAAAGGGAAAGACGATCCAGGGCACTACAGACTGGTCAGCCTCAATTCAGTCCCCAGAAAAAATCATGGAGCAGGTCCTCAAGGCATCCATTTCTAAGCACTTGGAGGAGAAGAAGGTGACTAGGAACAGTCAGCATGAATTCACCATGACTGACCAACCTGATTGCCTTCTATGATGAGATAACTAGCTCTGCGGATGCAGGGAAAGCAGT
>NW_017729031.1:107459440-107459667 GCF_001723915.1 Gavialis gangeticus
ATGAATTCACCATGACTGACCAACCTGATTGCCTTCTATGATGAGATAACTAGCTCTGCGGATGCAGGGAAAGCAGTGATATACCTTGACTTCAGCAAGGCTTTGAATATCATCTCCCACAGCATTCTCGCAAGTAAGCTGAAGAAGTATGGGTTAGATGAATGGTCTGTAAGGTGGATAGAAAGCTGCCTGGTGCTCTGGTGTAGTGCCTGAAGACTGGAAGAAGG
>NW_017729031.1:107459678-107459949 GCF_001723915.1 Gavialis gangeticus
TTTGGGCAGGGGGCTGGACTCGATGATCTTCCGAGGTCCGTTTCAGCCCTAATGTCTATGAAATCTATGAAATCAGAGTAAACAGGTAGTGACCAATGGTTCAAAGTTTAATTGGCAGACAGTATCAAATGGAGTGCCCCAGGGATCAGTCCTGAGGGCAGTTTTATTCAACATATTCATTAACAATCTGGAAGACGGGATAGAGTGCACCCTCAGCAAGTTTGTGGATGACACCATGCTGGGGGGTTTAGTAGATATGCTGGAGGGTAGG
>NW_017729031.1:107460155-107475721 GCF_001723915.1 Gavialis gangeticus
GCAGCAGCTCTGCAGAAAAGGACCTGGGGGTTATGGTGGACAATAAGATGGATGAGTCAACAGTGTGCCCTTGTTGCCAAAAAGGCTAGCAGCGTACTGGGCTATATTAGTAGAACCGTTGCCAGCAGATTGAGGGAAATAATTATTTCCTTCTATTTTGGTGAAGCCACATCTGGAGAACTGCATTCAGTTTTGCCCACCCCCATAGAAAGGATGAGGACAAGCTGGAGAGAGTCCAGTAGAGGGCAACAAAATGGTGTGGGGGCTGGGGCACATGACTTCTGAGAGGCTGAGGGAACTGGGTTTATAATCTGCAAACAACAAGACTAAGGTGGGGATTTGATAGCAGCCTTTAACTACCTGAGGGGTGATTCCAAAGAGGATGAAGCTAGATTGTTTTCAGTGGTGACAGATGACAGAACAAGGAGCAGTGGTCTCAAGTTACAGCAAGGGGGATTTAGGTTGGATATTAGAGAAAACTTTCTCACTAGGAGGGTCGTGAAGCACTGGAATGGGTTACCTAGAGAGGCAGTGGAATCTCCATCCTTGGAGGTTTTTAAGGCCCGGCTCAACAAAGCCCTGGCCAAAATGATGTAGTTGGAGGTGGTCCTGCTTTGAGCAGTGAGTTGGATTAGATGACTGCCTGAGGTCCCTTCCAACTCTGTTTTCTATGATTCTATGAAATAGAGGCCCTTGACTCTCCTCCTTGATCTAGTTGAGTAAATGATCTTAGATTGGTGGACCACATACCCTGTTCATCCACTTCCTCTCTGGAGGGTGCCAGGGAGTGGTCACACATGGGGGAGGCCAGGGGCTCCCAACTGCTGGAGACCAGCCACCTGTTCCAAGCATAGGAAAGAAGTGCCAGTTACCCTACCCAGGGACAATGGGTAGGGTAACTGGCACTCCCCAAAATGTATCCTCTGTACATTTTGCCTACTCCTTGCCCTGCTGGGATTGTGAGCGTGGTCCTTGTGTTTTAGGTTAAACAGGTGGATTTATACTGGAATCTGTGGCCCCTCCAGCTAGCTCTATGCCAGCAGGAGCCTGCTCTGCACTGATGAGGGAAAGGGTGCAAGGATGTGTCTTTTTGGCAACATCTGTAGCCTTGCTCTGCTTTTGATAGTCTCCTGCTGTGTGTGCCTCCGTCACTTCAGCCTCATTATCACCTTTTGGGGCAGACGTAAAGGTTTGATACCTGCCAGTGAGATTAAAGCAGCTCACACCTCAGACTCCGGCGCTTCGAAATGTACCTTCCCATTGCCAGTGAAAATAACCCTGCAAAGCAAGATGAGTCTCTGCAGCCAGCAAGAGCGAAGGATAAATTTAGAGCAGATTGAAGGTGAGGAAGGAAGGAAGGGGAGGCTCCGAGGCGATTATGAAAGAGCTGTGTTTGCGGAACAGCTGTGCCCTGACAGCTGCATGCATTGGGTATCATGGGCCAAGAGGTTCAGGAAAAATTATTGATTTTGCATCTCTGAACTTTTGGGTTCCTGGCCCAGGAATTGGGTGGGTGTAGACAGACCAAGGGGGTGCTACCATCCTTGTGCCTTCCCTAATTTCAAGTCAGCTGCCATCAGTTTGTCTGTGGTCCTCAGACCCATTTCAGCTGCTAAGAATTGGTAGAGAGCAGCTCCCTGGCCTGTGACTCTCTGCTATGGACTGTGGTGGGAGCTGTCATATGGGGACTGTTCCCTGATAATCTGTCCACTGGTTGCATGGCCAGCCAGGCACGGTCGACCAAATTCACAAGGGTGACCTGCATGTTCACATTGTAGGTACCATGATTTAGGCACCACTGCAATTCACAAAACCCTTGGTCATGCCAACCTGACCTTAGTGCTTAATCTTCAACTAACAGAGCCCTATAGGTGCCTGTGGTTCTGCTGCTGGCCATACGCACAGCCACTTAAGTCCTGACAGCACTGAGCTACTTCATTCCCATCAGGATACATTATATAGATAAGCCCATTTTATTTGTGGGTCATATGCAGTAGACATGCTCAGGGTATGACAAGCCCTCCCACAAATTAATTCACCCAAGAAGGAAGGGATGGTGCTATAAGCAACCAGGTTGTGTGTGGTCAGGGTTGGTCACCTGTGTGAAGAGGATGGGGGTAAGAAGCCATGATTAGTGTTGGAGAAATGGAGCAGGAACCAGAGTCAGGAGTACAGAGCTGAATTTAGAAGCCAAGATCAGAAGCTGAAGTCAGGGTTGCAGAGCTGAAGTCAAAAGCCAAAGTTAGAACTGGGCAAGGAGTTTCAAGCAGGCAGGAGTATGGCAGTCTATGTCCAGACAGCTTGCTGCTGTATGCTGTGGGCTAATCAGGGCCTGTGTAGGTGGGACCCTCTTACTGTAGCCCTGGGGGGTAACTCAGCCTACTGTATGACTACTCTCAGGTGGAGCCTGGGGCTGAATCCTATCCAGCTGGGGCTAGGTTTGTTACAGATGTGCTCTTTTGTCCAATAGCCTAGTGGCTGGTGCACTTGCCTAGGATGCAGGAGTGCAAAGGATGCGGGAGGCAAGGTTTTACCTAAGTGCAAACCTTGCCTCTGCCGGAGGGGTTTTGAATGCATGTTTCCTACTTTTCTAGGAGAATGACCTAACCACTGTCTACAGAGTATTCTGGATTGGTGTGAATGGTGTTTTTTTTCTCAATCTCTGCTGTTGCAAGTGCATGGAATAGTTAAGATAGCATTGTGTGTGATGCAGCTATGATAATCCAGGAGTTATGTGAGAGACACGAGGATATTTTGGTTTTATTGGACTAACTAGATAGCTAAACATGCTTTCAGAAGCAAAGCATTCTTCTTCAGGTCACCTGATGGCTTCAAGAAGAGGGCCCCCACCTCATGGCTTCAAGAAGAGGGCCCCACCTGTATAGGACCTGAAGAAGAATGCTTTGTATTGAAAAGCTAGTCTGACTTTATCAGCTTGCAGTTGGTCCAATAAGAGATATCAATCAAAATATCCTTGTTTCTCATAGAATAGTTAAATATTCATTAAGCCAGAGAGAGAAAGAGACTGTATATCCCAGTGTATAGGGCTCTCACCTTGGAACAGGAGCACTTGAGTTTTAGTCCATGCTCTGGTGAACACTTACATAGAGTACAGAAATGTTTACTGGAGCAGGAACTGGATCCCAGGTCTCACCCTTTCAGATGAGTACCCTAGTCACTGAGCTATGCATCATTCCCTCTTTCTAGTCCAAGGAATATTTAAATGTTCCCTACCAAGTGCAACAGGAGTGAGAGCCTTTTCATTGCAGTCTAGTAGTTTAGGCATTCCCAGGGGAGGAAGATGAACCCAGATCTTCCACAGCCTCAGCCACTATGAGGGCTCCAACCACTGAAGTAGCTGGTAACTCCCCTTCCAGCTCTACTTTGCCAAGATTGAAAGAAGGGTCTAGGCACCTCATTCCAGGAGGGAACTCAAGGCTGTATGTCCGAGTCAGTGCTAGTACCTCACTCCAACCCAAAGGTAGCTGCCTTATCTCCAAGACAGAAGAGGCACACCCTTGTCCTCAATACTTCCTCCTAGCTAGCTTAGGTGGTTGCATGCTATGTGTGCTAGCTTCTGTAGATCCTGTTCCCAAAACACCCACTCTCCCTAAGCATTGTACTTAGTCTGGATGTGGTGAATTCCATTAAGTGGTGGGAGCCCTAAAAGTTACAACCCTGAGAGCTGCAACACCTCAGTCCATCCCGAGTTGGATTTCTGGACATGCTGGGCCTGTATCACTTTGACCAGCTGGTGGGAATATCAGGGGCTTGGTGCCATTTGGGCTTGAGGTGTTGTAATTTAGGCACCTAAAAACAGTGGTACCCAATATCCTTGCCTGTTTTTAACTGTCTGATCAGAAGGATATAATTCTGCCCATACTTGCCAGTGGGAGAAGAGCTTTCACCTCTGAGCAGTCCATTGGATCAAGAAAGATTGGGCCCTTAGACTCTGCGTTCTGTGGGACTGATCAGCTTGCTTCTCTGCAAGGACCCCAACAGGCATGTCTATCAGAAAAAAAAGACAATTGCTAGCAATGTAGCAGCCCTGTGAAGAGCACTGAAAAGAGCACAGCAATTAGGTGAGTTCCCCCACCCCTCAACCTGGGCACACTTTACTGTAAAGAGTTCATACAGTAGGGAAGAGACAAAGTCTGTACACACCTTATACCAGCCAAGGGCTTGTCTGTATCATTTCTCTTTTAAAGATGGGGAAACAGAGGCTCTGAGTGGGGAAGTGACTTACCCACAGCATCAGAGTCAGCAGTAATGTTCAGGAGTCCTGATGTTGAGTCCCCATTCAGTCACACGCAGCTAGCTCACCCCCGGGGCTTTTGGCAGTCATTCACTTGTATGTGCAGTAAGCGTGGTCTCAGTTACTGTAACATGCTTAGAAATTAGCCTGGTAACCTTGCAACAGAGGATGTATTTATGCTGCAGTGTCTGGGGATTGTGGTGTAACATAAAAGAACATGACGTGACCTAATGCAGAATGATTGAATTAAGACAGAAAACACGTATGCAGTCTCTGCTTGCTCAAGGCAGCATTGTCTCTTGGGGGCACGCTTCCTCCCAGCGATTCCCCAGCCCGCTGTGCCACAAAGAGCTCTGTCTATGCCTGCTCCCTAGCCTTCACAAGTGCCTCGGGGCTCAGGAGTATTGGGCATGCAGCACCCCTGCTCAAGGCTCAGATGAACCCATAATCCTTATGCCATTGTGAGTGAACTGGCACAGCTCTGGGGATCGCATTCTGTGCACTCATCTTCCGTGGTGTTGAGGATTGTTCTTCACTCCCTGTTCCAAACTATTGTGCTGGGCTCAAAGCAAGTTTGTCTGTTTGGCCCCAGAAGGGGCTGGATGATACTACTCCTCTATTGTATGAAACATGTTTTGGGTTTATGGCTACTGACTGGGTTCATTCCATACTGACTACCTGATGTTGCCAGTCTCCTCTAGCAGCTCACTGACACCCTGCTTGCTAACATTTTTGACCCAAATAGGGGATGCATGATTTGTGGTGGAGGGAGTGGCTGAATAGATTTACAGGTTTGGGACCAAGATCAGCTAAAAGAAGCCAGTGCCTGGACAGATCTGCAGAGTGATGGGTGTCTGGTGTCTGGTATATATCCCCCTGGGTGCTCTCACATATAGGTCATCCTGTGCTGCTTGGGAATGACTGACCCTAGCCCCAGATCTCTCGGGTGAAGACCACCCAGGAGACTGGCAGGAGGGAGCATGGGCATTCCTAGCCAGAGCTATTCAAGCTGCTCACTCCATTGGCTTCCCACCATAGAGCCCAGGGTGGCAGTGAGGCTGGTACACAAGGGACACCTGGACCACAGTTGCGGAGCTGCTCCCTTGTCCTGGTGTGCTCCCACTCTTGGCAGGGTCAGGGAGGGGCATGCAAGGGACTGTCACGCTCCTCAGGTTTCCCCACCCCAAACCTCCCCATGGGCCAGTGCACTGACCCACACTCCCTGCTCTGGCACTGTCCCCCACTAGCCCCTGGTGACGTGAATGCCTCATGACCAGTGCAGCACGAAGGAGTGGCTGTCAGGCCGTGTTAGGCATCAGGGAGCCACTGGAATGGAAGAGACTGTGGACTGAACGCTTTGGTTTCAAGGCCTGATAACTAGCAGAGACAGCAAAAAGCTGAGAAAATGAAGCAATGGCTGAAGCGGCGCCTCACTCACGAGTGTGCAGCAACAGCGGAGGGAGAGGCAGAGGCGTCTGGCAGGGGGCCAGACCCAATTGAGAGCTGTCTGTCTGTCCGTCAGCCGCTCAGCAAGTGCCTTCTGCAGCTCTTCATTCCTCACTTCACTGCAGAGCCATGTGGTGACTTCACACGTGTGGGTGGCAGGTTCGCTCCCCCTGGCCTGCCTCCTCCAGCTCGAGGAGCCTGCAGCACCATGTGCACATGGCCGAGGGACAATGCTGCCCTGCACTTGCAGGGGGGCTGAGGTGCTGCATGGCTGTAGGCATGATACATGTCCCTGCTAAAGGCCCTCAGCTCCCCCAGTTGGGACCAGTTGGGCCCTCCCAGTGCCTTGGAGAGTTCAAGGCCCATCTTTTAGCGATTCAACAGGCACAACATGAAGGAAAGGAAAAAGAAGCCCATCATGTCATCAAAAGCATGAACAGACCAGAGCAGCATGTACCTGGCACACTTATAGTGCAAGGTAGAGGGCTTGTGGGCACTTCTCCTAAGAGCTCCAGTTGGGGCAAGGTGATGGGGGTAGCCCGATTAGCCATGTCTGCCCCCTTATCCCACCACCATGCTTGTTCTCCAGGGATTCCCCTATCCTTCTTGCTGTCCTGGGGAACAGCAGAAGCCAATGTTGGCTGGGCTGGGCTGGGCTGGGCTAGGTAGGATTGGAGCAGGGAGCAGGGCCTTTGATGGGTGTGACGCTGCAGCTCCTGTACATTATATGCTATTTCAGTGTGGATATGAGTTCCCCAGGACCACGCAGCCATCAGTAGCCACATGTGAGCCTTGCAGGCCAAAATTTCCCTCCCACTCCATTCTATTCCCTGCTCAGGCAAAGCCTGGAGTGAATGCTGTGGGGGAACGTGCCCTGTCTCTGCCCGAACAGGACTTACTCTGCACAGCCTCTGGAACTCAGTGGCTGACAGAGCCATGAATCAGGGCAGAGAAGAAAGCTCATTGCTAACCTGCAGGTGTCAAGAGCTGCATGCCCATGGAGAGGGCAGGAAGGAGCTCGTTACTGGCAAGCCAGGCTTCCGTAGTCTCACTTCCATGGCCTGGAGGAGTCAGAGGTCTCTGGCCCTGTGTGGAAGTGACAGGGGCTGTCTGCCAGATTTAGCCTCAGAGCTGTGGGCTGCTTTCAGTGTAGTCAGCGTAATGCTGCTGCTGCTTATACAGAGGATAAGAACTCTTGGCACTTGCTGATAATAAGCACTTTCCAAGCCTATCTCTCCAAGTGCCCTGTGAAGGTATTTCAGCTCCACTCTACAGATTGGGAAACTGAGGCACAGAGCTGGGGAGTGGTTTGCTCATAGTGAGTCAGGGGTAGAGCCAGGAATAGAAACCAGGAGTCCTCAGAGGAGTCAGGACTCCTGACCCTGTATCCAGAAGCACTTGGGTTCCTGGCAGCACGGTGTAACTCAGCACCAGGTGCACTGATGCCCCTTGAATGTGTTACACTCCCAGCTACTGCTAGACTTGGAGAAAGAGAGAGAATCATCTCTTCTTGTGTCTGATTCTTTCCTTAATCCGTTCACAGCCCAGCATTTGTGACAACCCAGCTGACTGCTGGGGAAGTGATTAGGGTATCACAAGCTGTGATGTGAGCCATTGCTGACAGCACCAGGCAGGTGCGGAGGAGGCTCTTTAGGAAAGGAGAAAACTTCTTCCTCTTCAAGTGAGCTTAGTGCTGGTGAAGGTTGTTGGATTGACAGCCTTTCAGGCTCCTGCATGGGCCATGGCAGCATGGGCTCCCAGACTACAACTCACTGGTACTATATATATGATTGTGCCAACCACCAGCAGGGCCCTGGCATGCTGGGCACTACACGGACAGGCCCTGCCCCAAGCTAGACACACAAAGTGGGTTACAGAGAGGGGGACAGCACCTTGTCACAGGTCAGGAGAGTGAGGACTAGAAGCCAGATCTCCTGGCTCCTGGTCCTGCCTACTGGAGCTCACTGGCACAGCCTGGCCTGATGAGAGCAACACCAGTATGGAGGGCAGTTTGCACCTTGCCTCTGTGCTGGGGCTGGCAGCCAGGGAGCCCAGAGCTTGGTGGCTTATGGCATGCATGGTGGACCAGGAGTGAAGCTGAGCTGCTCAATGCACACAGGCTGGGTCAGAAGGGAGTGGATAGGAAGATGGCTTCAACAAACACCCATCCTGTTCCAGTGTTTTTTTTAGCTACGAGTCTTGGATAATAGTCTCATGCCCAAGGGGGCTGGACCCACACTGCACTGTATCCCTAGGGTCCTGCCACACAAAGCGTTAGTTTTGCATGACTTGAACAGGGCCACAATAAGGGTCTGGGGGCAGAGCTACAAATTGAGCACAGGAGCCCAGAGCCCACTCTGTGCCACACCACAGTACCCATAACCCGCATTTGCTGGCTGTCAAACTCTAGGCACTTTTCAAAGTGGGGTGCATATCTGCCTCCATATGGGGCAGATAGACAAATGGAAGCCAGGATATGGATACCAAATGACTCGCTGGGGTGAGAGCTCAGAGAGCTAGGATGGGTCACTCCCTCTCCTGACCCTCGCCCTTGGGCTTTCTTTGTGGGACAGTGCCAGGATCCAGACCAGGCTTTCTGACATACATGGCAGCCTATTTAATGAGTTTTTGCTTACCTGTTCCCTGCCCTCAATGCTGTGTGCTGGGCTCCGCCTGCCCCAAAGCCCCAGGTGGAGGCAAAGCAGGTTTTCTCCCCCCACCCCCCAACATCAGTCTCCCTGTGTTTCACTCAAGCACAGCCCAAAGGTTAAAGGCTCAGTGGAGCTGGCTGGAGGCAAGCCAGGCATTAATTACCGCCTTCTCATCATGTTTTACAGCTGACATCACAATTCACTGGTGCTCCCAAGCCCTGGCACTACAGTAATGAGTCCCAGTTCAAGGATTTATTTATTTATTACTTTATCTTCTCCAGTTAATTGGGTCTGAGAAATCTGGGAATGCTCTTCTCCAAGGGCTCCCCTTCATGGTGGGGAAAGGGGTAAGGGCAGGTATGAGCAATTCATATACTCCCAGGAGCAATGCCCTGCTCCACCCTCCCTTTTCGACACAGAAATCTGAATCTGACCTGACACAGACCCAATGCCTGACCCCTGTTCCTTTCTCCAGAGGGAGAACACAGGTTTGAAGGAAGTCAATCAGAAGGAAAATCCTTTTACAACCTCTAAAACTCCCTGCTGCAGGAGATGTGGACAGTGCATCTGGGTTGAATGGATGGCGCATGTGCTGGCTGACAATCGTCTTTGTGAGGCTATCCTTCATGGAGACAGACATCACAGAGGCAGCATCTTCTGACTCCTAGTTCCCAGGTCCAGCCTCTTGAATACACTGCTCTCCAGAGCTCTGGAGAGAACCCAGGAGTGCTGATTTCCAGTCTGCTCTCCCTCCATGGTGACTCCTAGCTAGTCTGACACCTGCTTGTGAAGTACCCTGAGCACCTGATGAGAGATGACTTAGCCTGGCTGTCTGGTCAGTTTAGAATTGGACAAATGGTGCTAAGGGTAAATCCAGTCTTTGTCTTCTCTCTGTACCATGCCAGCTGACATGACTTCATGGAGGAGATGATCTGGATCTCCCTCTAGTGGGACAGCTGGCAGGGACACCACTGGCTTCATAGGGAGGGAGCTGCAGCATAGGGATGTCTTTTCCCTGTGGGTATCCAGGCTGTTGTGCAGGTGGCTGAGCCAGTGATATTCTGGCTGGCTCTTAGGAATTACAAGCACCTGTCCTGGCTCTACAGCTTTAATAGAACAGGGGGTCAGATCTTCTGGGGTCTCTTCCTGGCTTGGGGTAGGCATGTGGACTGGGAGTCAGGACTCCTGGCTCTGCTGGGAACTCTGTCTGCGACTGGGGCAAGTCTCTTCATACCAGTTCCCTACCTGCATAAATCTGTTGTGTGTGGTCCTTGAACACGACAGCCGTTCATGGCTGCACATCTTATTTTGGCCAGACCTGGCTCACGAGGCCTGGTCTCTCGCTGGATGTTTCTTCACTGGCTGTAGCAGTAGCTTGGCTTATTCTTTCCTCTATCTTCTAGGCTGTTTGGCTTGACTGACATGAGCTGTGGGAATCAGCTCTGGCAGGGTCACTTTAATTTGGGAGAGGGCATAGGGCTAGCAGGATGGAGACTGCGGTTTTGCTCCTGTGACTGAGTCTCTCTCTGACATGGGGCAAGCTGATTCCCCATCTGTGTAGTGGCGTGATGATCTTTCTTCCCCTGCATGGTGTTTGCTAGGGGCTATGGACCTAACTGTTATCCAAGGACCCACCCCTCATTAATGCTTTTTGAATCATCAGATACTTAACTCATGAGCACTATAAAGAAGTAATCAGTGAGCACTGTCCATCCTATACACTGTTCAAGGCTTTGGGGAAAAAGTGCCCCTGTAATTACCAGTATATACTGGGCTCATCTAATGTGATGCTAAGTCATCATAGCAACATGCTAGGGCGATGTAGTATCTGCGGGCAAAAACTGTGACACCACAGCTATGTCACCATAGTGATACACTCCCTCAGTATAGCACATTGCTACAGCAACGTAGCAATTAAAAGAACCACGCGCTGCACACATGGTGCAGTATCAGCTGTTACTGCGCCATCATTTACTACTTCCAAAAGGAACTAAATGATGGCATAGTAACAACAGTGCCATAGGAGCACGTGTAGAGGTGTCCAGTGTCTCCTGATGCCTAAACACATGGAAGCAGGGTTGAGGCTGCACAGACAGTCTTGATTTTTGGCAATCCCTGTCCTGCAAGGGCTTGGCTTGGTAACCTTACTACTGTACTATTATTTAATGGAGTTTTTGTGGGCAGTCTCCCAGAGTTTAAAAGCTCAAACTCAAATTCCCATATTCTATCCTGTGGCATTGCATGGGCCTGCACATGGCTCAGCTGGTGAATCAGAGCCTCTAGAGTTGTGACTAGAGCTCACAGACCTCTGCCACCAGTACCGAGACAGTCTGTCTTGGTGGCAGTAGGTGGCTGTCATCCTCTGTGAAGACCAAGATTCAAGGGGTACAGAACATGTTGCTAGGGCATTTCACAGGTATCTGCTGACAGTGGAGGGATGATAAGGCTCAGGGACCTTGGTCTAGAATCTGGAAGGGGGACTGTGCTCTAATGCACACAGTTTCTTCTGCCCATTCCCCCATTAGCTTGACCATTTCTCTAACCTATCCCTATCCCAGTCCTGCCTCTAAGCCTCCACTGGCTCCTTGTTCTAATCCCATTCTTTTCACCTAGTAAGGCCTCATCTTCACTTCTCAAGCTTTTGAACCCAGTCTCAGAGTCACCCCTCCAGACTCCTCATCCCAGTTCTAGGCACCCCGCTCCCACTCCTAGTCTTTCTTACTCTCAGTCCCTTCCAATACCTCCAACTCAAGTTTCTTTTTCTTTTTCCAATCACAGTTCCCTCCCCAGCTCCCAGGTCCCTCCCACTCTTCCATCTTGAACTCCTGTTGCACTCGTCTCTCTGTTCATTGCCAGTGGCTCCCTTTCCCAAACTTTTCATCTACTCTTAGTGCCTTTGCCTACCCTGGATCCTTGTCCCAGTCTCCTTGCCCAGCTGATCTGATTTTCATATACAAAAGTTACCTCCCTGACCCTCAGACCAGGACCCTCCAAATTCTAAGTCCCTGCTCCAAAGCATGAGGTCATCTCACAAAACTCAAATGGGCTTTCACACAACAAGGACACTCCTCCAGAGAGATAGATTGCACTTTTGAAAGAGCCACCCAGATACCATGCAAATAATTGCTCAGTACAAAAAGAAAATCCCCACGAAACACACACCATTAGTTATGACACACCATCCTTCCCTGGAACCTATATGAAAAATCCTCTAACAATTGCAACCCATACTAGAAAAAGATCCATTTCTTAAATAAATCTTTGCAGAACCACCCATCCTAGCCTTTAAATAAGCATTGAACCTTGCTAAACTATTCACCAGAAGCAAATATCCAATGACCCAAACCACACCAAATGGATCTAGACCACGCTAGGACAAGAAAAATAAAACCTGACAACACATCTCCACCAGTCCCACAATAACTACACCCCACAACAGAACCACCACCATTCCTGGATCTTACACCTGCAACTCCAGAAATGTAATTTATCTCATCCAGTGCACCAAATGCCCTAATGGAAAATATGTAGGAGAAACCAAACAACAACTGTGCACTAGAATGAAGGCGCACTGAAAATCTATCAAAGACAAGAAGACCCAACTACCTGTGGGTGCACGCTTCTCACAGGACAATCACTCCCTCTTGACCTCTTACTTCCAATCCTCAAAGTGAACTTACAACACACCTTTCATAGACGAGGCTAGGGGTTTCACATCATAATCTACTGGATACAAAAAAATCATGGACTTAATATAGACATTGGATTTATGACACATTACAACCTGCCTGACATCTAGCACCCCAGACACGCTTGTTTTAAATTTGCTTCTTTTCTACCTTGGAGAACACATTACACCAGCAGAGTCTCCCTATGCCTGATGAAAGGTGTTTGTGTCAGAAAGCTTGAAAATAACTTTTTTCCAACTTTTTAGTTGGTCTAATAAAAGATATCACATCTGCCTGAATAACCTTGCCTGCCTGAGTTCACTGGAAAAACTCACCAGAAAGGCTTTCATTGTTAGAAAACAACCCAGGTTTCCTAGCCTCACTCTTGATAACTTCTGAATTCTTCTGGATGACATTTTTTAGAAAAAAATAATGTGAGGCAAGTGTTCAGCATGAGCAGTTAATGTTTAGCAAAGTTATAAGCAACTGGGAACAGGGTCTCATGATGGGAAGTTTGTGGCACTACCCTTCATCATAGGCAGAGCTCCCAGCCCTGCCTATAACAGGAGGAATGTCCATAAAATGTCAGCAAGGAGGCACACAGGGCTCACTGCTCTTGTATGAAGGGTTAGGGTACACCCAAGCCTTGGGGAGAGAGGGAGCTACTGCTGATCTGCTCCTACCTGCCAAGGTCAGTTCTGTGTTTCCAGCCTCACATGACTTTAAGATGCAAAAAACCAAAAGAAAAGAGAAAGAGATCTTGACTGCATTCAATCCCAGTGGGACTCTGCAGCAGAGCCCTTGGGAATCTGAAGGGGCATAACTCAAAAACAAAGGCTTGACAGTTATGTGGGTGAACATAAGCATAAAGCTAAACCCAACTGGTGGCGTAAGGATTTGGTCTCTCAGAAGCCAGGCTATCAGCTAACGGGCAGCTCACAGCCACTGAATATAACACAGCCACTCATGAATGACTGATGCTGGCTTCAGAGTTAGTTTTGTTGGTAACATGGGAAGTCATTGACTTATCTGGGACCACCTCTTAGCCCAGTTTTTGCAGGCACCAGGCATAATAAATCCTCAGGGATTAGTATGATACTGAGCAAATGAGCTGTGGTCCATAGGGAGGCATCTCCTACTGGAGCAATGGATTAATTGTCTCAGCTGGGGAATAGCCTGCTTCACACATGTCTGGTCTAAGATAGCAGGGATATGCAGGCCAGATTGAAGCTTGCTCTCCTGGCTTCCCTTGGATGCTTCCTTCCCTGGGGTACCAGGCGTGGCATTTGCTCTTGTTGCTCAAGAACAATAGAAAGTCTGGTGAAGCTGTAATGGGAAAGGGTGTTGGGCTGGGAAAGGGTCAGGAAGAAGCTGCCCAGAGTAAGACAAAACAGTGACCAAAAGGGTAGGGGACAGGGTGGGAGAGAAACCTTACAATCTCATGCATGTGAGCACATCAAGAAATAAGGAGCCCCTGCAGCCTGAAGGTGGGGGCTTCTTTAACTACAGCTTTGGATGGTCTCAGACTTTGCTCCAGAACATGCATCCAACCCCTTACCCACTTTACAGGAAGGGATGGATAACAAGATAAGAAGCCTCCCTTTTCTGGAGTCAGTGGTAGACATTCCAGCAGGATCCACTCAGCCCTTCCTCTTGCTGGGTAGCCTGACTGAGCCATGGGAAGCCTGTTGAGGATGGGCTTCTAGCATGACACCTTACAAAACTGAATGATTAAATATTCACTGGGCCAGAGAGAGAGAGAGAGAGAGAGAGAGAGAGGCTGGCTGACTAGCTGAGTGGTACCCAATGCTGGTCTGCGAGAGCAGGGGCAGATCCAGAGGGGGTGCAGTTGTGCAGCTGCACCCCCCCTTTTTCATCTAAAGTCCCCAAACCATGTAAAAATCCCCTCCTTTCCCTTCCTGCTCAGAGGTACATCACCTCTCTCCCCTTTCTTCCCCTCCCCTTCCCTACCAGCTGCTCAGAGGCACATCCTCCCTGCTTCTCTTTCCCCTGTCTCCCATCTGCTGCTACTGCTTTCTCAATTGTCCAGGGGCTGGAAACGCTTCAAAGCAGTCCTGAGCACCAGCCTGGCTGCACAGGGGTGGGCTTACTTGGGAATAGTGACAGCACCAGAAGCAATGGAAAGGCAGGTACCTTCTTCCTGTGCCAGCTCCTGCAGGGATGGGGCAGGGTGGTGAAACCCTCCTTAGACCCATCTCCACTGCTACCACTGCCTCTGTCCTGGCTGAGCCAGCTGCTTCCTAGCCTGACTGGAGCGGGCAGGAGGGGCTCTGAAGCTTCTCCCACCCTGGGATACCTGGGAAAGCAGTAGCAGCAGGAAGGCGAGGAGGGGAAGGGGAGGGAAAGGGATGTTCTTCTGTTAAGGATGGGGAAGGGGAGGTTCTTAGTTGCTTTGAGGGCTTTAAAAAAAGTCTCCAGAGGCTCCAGCCATGGTCTGCCACATCTGGGGCAGCGGGGCAGGGGACAAGGAGGGGAAGGAGACTGGGGGAGGTGGTGCAACCACCCCTGCAGCACAGGTGCCTTCTCCTGCACCCCCCTTTGCCAAATTCTGGACTCACCCCTGGCAGAGAGCTGTGGTAGTGTTGAGGCTGGGTTTGCAGTATATAGGAGCTGATCTGTCCCCTGAATGTTTCTGTGGCACCAGCCTGCACTGTGCTGCGATCCTGGGCTGCTCTTACTTCCTGAACAGGAAGCAAGAGTCACCTCTGCAAGGCTCAGTGTATGGGCTAATTAGGTCTGCTGAGAGGAGTTTGTGTGGTTCCCTTTGCAGGTGGGCTACAGGGTCAAAAATGTTGAAAACCACTGCTCTAGCAGAGTAGTTAGAGCACGCACCTGGGAGGATGGGTTCTGAGTTCTGCTTCAGCGACTACTTAGTATAAAATATCTGACCCTCCATTGCTACAGGCCTGGAAACAATGTCTTCCTACTCCTGAGATGAGGGTACACATCACTCAGTTGTAGAGTCCAGCAGTCTCTCTCCCTCTCACTGGCCCAATGGATCTTCAGCTTTTCCATGCAAAGTAAAGCAGCTTCAACAGGAGGGACTGAAAGTGCCCATATCAGGACAGGAAGTGCACAATCACACACCCCCAGCCAGAGAAGGGCAGGGCAAGTAGGTGTCCCATGTCCTGGGTAGGTGCTTGAATCTCTTAGCTGTTGGATTAAAGGGTGTGAGGAATGTGTTGTCACCACCACATCTTTGTGAGAAAGGGCTGGTGTAGGTTTCCAGCTCCAGGAAGGGCTCAGGGTCAAGGAGAAGTGCCTTCCCCAGACAGTGAGGCTATGTCTACACTAAACTGCATCTGCCACCAGAAATTCAGACAGCAGGTGTCCCTGTCAAGCTACCAGATCTACTGGAGCTACTACATGGGGGTGGCAGCTCTGTGCAGCTTCATTCAGCAGCTGGGTCCCTTGAGAGCATGGTGCGTTTCAAGAAGACACCAGCTGCAGAATGGGATGCACTGGCTGGCTGAAGATGTGAGAGTATCTTCATACTAAGTGGCTGCTGAGAAATGGCTAAAGCCT
>NW_017729031.1:107480721-107491620 GCF_001723915.1 Gavialis gangeticus
GGTGTCCCTGTCAAGCTACCAGATCTACTGGAGCTACTACATGGGGGTGGCAGCTCTGTGCAGCTTCATTCAGCAGCTGGGTCCCTTGAGAGCATGGTGCGTTTCAAGAAGACACCAGCTGCAGAATGGGATGCACTGGCTGGCTGAAGATGTGAGAGTATCTTCATACTAAGTGGCTGCTGAGCAATGGCTAAAGCCTCATTCCACTTGGTGGGGGTGGTGTGACTTTGGTGAGAGCAGAGTAGAGGGCTCTCCCACCACCGAAGTTTTCAGTTAAGTATAGCTACCAAAGCCTGCCAGGAGAATGCTGGCACTGTGGAAACATTGGGTGTGGGGGGCGGCCAATTTTGGGACTAGTTCAATGGGTCATTTCACTGAGGGGGCGAGGGCAGAGTCCTTACTGGTCTGTGGAGCAACTTCCTCTGAAACCATCGCACAGGAGGCACTCTTCCCCCTCCACATGATAGACCAATAAACTGAGCGAGGGCGTGCAGCCATCTGGAAGGGACTGCCCACCAGAACCTAGTGAGGCAGATGAGGGTAGAATTCAGATAGAAAGAATCACACCTTGGGATAAAGGGCTGAAGCAGTGGAGCTTGGAGGAAGGTCCAGAATACTGAACTCCAGTGTCATGCCATTTCCTCTTACAGAAGTGCCACGGTCAATGCTGGCACAGATAATGCCTTCCCATTCCCTCCTCAGGTGAGAGAGGACCTTCTGTTCAGCCACAGAGCAGGTGTTCAGCCATAGCAGGGGCAGAGGGCATTTGCCCTCATCTGGAAGATCAGTCAGGACCCTGGGCTGTCAGAGTGGTAGGTATGATACCAGAGTGAGTGCTCAGTCCTTGGCCTGATGACTGAGACTGGCAACTTCAGTGATGGGCATATTTACCTCCTGCCTTAGCCTGGCTTGTATCCCAGGTAACATCTGGCTGGACTGCCCATTGTCATGGCATTATTGTGAGCGCCCTCTGCTGGGCAGCCACCTAGAGGTGAACAAGAGGAGTGCAGACTGCACTGGCAGATGTACAGCTCCCCATTTGAACTCATGGTGCTTTACAGAAAGTGCCATGAGTTAGACTGACCTTCCCAACCCAACAGATATTCACTGTTGAATAGGGTGGCAGGTGATCAAGCTCCACTTGGAGCTGATCTGGGGAGGGAGGCTGCATGTTTACAGCATCTACCCCAGCTCTACCCGCCTCTCCAAACTCCTGGTGCTGTCTCGGGATAGGAGTGGGGGACCACCTTGAGGGAGGTCTGTTTTGGGGTTTCCCCAGCTTGCTCTGGAGAAGGGAAGGTGGGTGGATTGGAGAACTCCCACCTTGGGGGGGTGGTCTCCAATCCTCCCACCCCACCCTCCAGCACTGGCTGGGCAAACCCCAGACTGAACTCACTCCCCTCCCTTCTCCCCCACCCATTCTGAATACAGCACTGGGAGCAGGGCTGACACAGCCCAGCCCTGCTCTCGGCACATGCTGACAGACATTAATGAAGGCACACTGCTTTGGAGTGCCTTCATCTGAACCCTCATGAGGGTTCAGAATGCCATGCAATCAGGCATAATAAATGCTCTGCAGCCATGTACTTCTGTCAGTGCACGGCAGTAAAGCACCTTCAGTGGCCAATCATGAGACAAATGGTCATGGCTGTCAGCACGCTTTGGGACTCATGCATCTGTAGGCCTCTCTCCCAAGGCTCCCAACACAGGCTATATCTGTGGTGGTTGGTTCCATGGCATGAAAATCTGTCCTTGGAGAATGGCATCAAAATGCACCACCTCATTGCAGATGGTCACTCCTCAGTTGGTGTGAACAGCTACGATGGTGCTGCCCCCATTGATCTCCACTGGGCCAGTGCTCAACAGGCAAAAGATCACAGTCCCTTTCCTTCTGAGATTCAGGCATTGATGCTCACCAGGGAGCTGAACTCCTTGACTCAGTGGCCTCATTTCTTGCCTTATTAAAACTCCTCTGGGTCCCAGCCAGCGGCATTTTCCTGCTCCTGTGACAGACAGTGCTGAACAGCCACTGTGGAGCTTCCAGACAGAGAGCTGGAGGTGAGGAGGAGCAGGTCAATGCTGTGGGAGTGCTGCCTTCTGCACCAAGTGCTGCAGCCTGACCCTTCTGCACAGCCACTCCTGGAATCCGCAGTCCTGAACCCACAGCCCTCCACTGGCTTGTGCTCTCTCCCAAGCTTCAGCTTTAAAAAGGGAACAGCCTCAGTTTCCTTTCTCCCGCTGTGAATAAAAAGAATGGCTGAAGCCAGCAGAGACCCATTTTATGTCTTAGCATCAGGGGGTCAGTGGAGGTCACTGAGCTGGCTCCCAGGCATACCCTCTGCCCTGGGGTTCTGACCATGGGACACTGTGGCCTTTAGCTTCGAAGGCTTGACTGTTGATGAGTTAGCAGTGTCTCCCAGCCTCTGCATCTTCCAAGCCACTCAAATGACTGCAAAGGGTCCCATTGCTAACCCTTCCTGAGCATTGATACTGTACTCATCCCCAGCTGCGGATCTGGGACCCACCCCTCCAGCATCCCCTCCCCAGGGTGCCAACCCCACCCAAAGCAAACGTACAAGTGTAGCACATGGTGGGGTGGGTTTATTTATTAGCTTGGTCATTCCTTTCATTCAAGCTCTGAGCCCATGCAGTGTGTTGCGATGGGACTTGCCCCGGATGCGGGGTGGTGGATGGATGGATGGACAGAAGGATGGATGGACAGTCATTGCTTTGATCCTCGCTCCCAGTGGGTTCTGGAGAGGTCATGCCTGGAATCACCCCTTCCCACCTTCCCACCCCCCTTCACCTGCCCTCCTGAGGAAAGAACAACCAGAGTAGTACACGTAAGAAGAGACCAGACTCAGGAGAGGTCACAGCTCTTATTTACCATGGATTTGCTCTTATATTGATAAGAAAATCAATTCCCTACCCCACCCCCAGCAAAGTACCCCCAGCACTGGATGACAGACAGGGAGGAGCAGCACAGCTGGGGCCTGTCACTGGGAGCACAAGGAGCAGGAGGCCAGAGCACAAACAGATGCCACTTGGTGCTTGGGGGGAGGTGGGGAGGGGAGGGGGTCCCATTGCCACACAGCACTCCCCAGAAGACGCACCTGTATAAATATACACACATCCTGTACATATGTACATGCAAGGCCAGGGGCTGCTGTACTCCCCCTGCTAGCCAGGACAGGGAAAAGGGTGGCCTGGACCCAGCAACCAAACCAAGGAGAGGCAGGGGCCTTCAGGCTCTTGACATCCTGACCCTGCCTTAACTCCTGCCAGCTGCCGTGCCTGCCTTCCCTCTGAGCTAGGAGCCAAGCAGGCTCTCAGTGCCTGGCATGGGGCTCAGCTGGGATCACACATACCAGAGCAAGCTGATGTTACCAGGAAGCAAAGGTGGATACCCATTCACCCAGGAGAGGAGCCAGGCAGCGCAAGGAGGGACAGGGCATGTGCACTGAACAGGGGAAGGGAGGGCATTGGCACAGATAAGGCAGAGGAGCCCACTGGTATCAAGCAGGAGAAAAGAGTGCACTGAGCTGGGGATGAGATCTCAATGGCATGGAGTGGGAGAACTGGAGAGCACAGGTACTCAGTGGCAGAGGGGCGCCAGGGGACCATCCTAGTGCCAGGCAGGTTTCACAGCCAAGTTACAGGGCAGGGTTTCACTTTGGGCAGTAGGAGGGGGTACTGCAGGGACCACTCCCCCAGTTCTGCCCTGGCTCAGCCCTCTCAGCCTTTCCTTATCACCCTCCTCCCCCTGAATGAGTGCAAGCATGGACTCTGCACTTGCATGGGATGCGGGGGAGGAGAGTAGGTGGGTGCCAGGGGCTAGGAGGGGAAGGGTGAGATTACACCCCTTGCCAGTGGCCTGGGATCCTTCCCTAGATCTCTCCAGGGCAGGGGCCCCATGCCAGGGTCCTTCACAGTCCTTGTGGTGTGGGCAGAGCCGAGGTGAGTGAGGCAAGGCTTGTGTGTATGGCGCTGCTCTCAGTCCGAGTAGATGATAAAGCCCGAGAAGGTGCTGTATTTATTGTTGTTGCCCCCGTGAGCTTTGCCCCCATCCAGTTTGATGAAGACCTCATCACCGGCATCCAGGTGCAGGATGACACTGTTGCTGGCATAGTCATAGTTCTGGTCAGCATCCTGGGCAATGGCGCTGGCCCGCACCTGGGGGGAAGGAGAAAACAGTCGTTACTATTCCCCAAGAGGCAGCAATGGGGACCAAAACAGCTCCCTTTAACCAGGCTGCCTAAGGTTGTCTAAGGCCTGAGAACCGCATAGTACCACATCCTCCTGATCCATCCCTGGCTCCAGGCTTCTGCAAGTGGGCAACACTGAGTCACTTGCATTAGGCCTGCATTTGCGGCAGGACAATTGTCTCTTGGCATTTTGCAACACATTCACCCCGCCTCAGCCTTTGCCTTCTGTGTACAGCCACAGCTTTGTATAGGGGCATGGGACAGAACCTGTCCTTGGGCTTGGTCTCCTACATGAGGGAGCTCCTGCTGTGTGCAGCAGCTCATTAGGGGGCACTGGTGACACATGCCACCACATTGCATTTGCTTTTTTATTCTTAGGCATTTAGTAAATGCTGCCATCACCTTGCCCCAGGATTTGCATGGTTTCATAGAGCAGGAAAGACAAGTGCAGAACTCGGTAATGCAAGTGCAACTGATCTCATGAGAGGAGCAAAACAGAACTCATTTGATGCCTCACAGCCTCCTGAAATTGTAAGGGGCAGCAGCCCCTGCTGTGCAGCATGGTGGCAGAAACAGCCACTCAGCACATGCAACAGCAGGTTAAAAGGTTTCGTGTTGTTTTGGTTTTTTTGGAAATATATATAGTTTTATATATATATATATATAGTTATATATATATAGTTATATATATACAGCATAGTACCTTAAAACACATTTAAAACCCACGCACCCATTACAATGGTCGCCCCTGCTCAAAGGTGGGTGACCCCACCAGGCTTGGAGCTCACTCTGCCCATAGTGACTCCATATGTGGGGGTAGGGGGGAAAGTCCAGAGGTCACTCATATGGACATGGTGGGATTTGACTTCCAAGAGAAGCAGTCAGGGGAAGCCCACATTCCCTGTCCTGTGTTAAGCTCATCATGGAATATAGCCCAGATTCCTTCCCAGCTTAACACCCGCTGGGTCCTGTCCACACCCTCCCCGTGTTATGTACCCTGTGGTTTCAACTCCAGGTGGGTGGGCATGAAACAAGGGAAGCCACAGAGGTTTATAGGCACATATTTTCCCTTCTGAGCTGGGGCCAAGTGCAGGCCAGGGAGTTTCACCCAGTTTCTCCTGCACCCTGCCCCAAATATGTGGTTGCTTTAAGGCAGCGGTGGCCAGCCTCTGGCCAAAGTGTCACAAGTGGCACGGACAGCCTCTGCATGTGGCATATGGTAGATCAAAAAGGAGACAGACAGAACACTGGCAGATAGGGCAGGGAGCAGAAAGCAGAGCAGCAAATTGGGCAGAGGAAAGGGACTTGGGTGACATAGTTGGGGATGGTCCTGCTTTGAGCAGCGGGTTGGACTAGGTGCCGTTCTGAGTTCTTATCCAACCCTAATTTTCTATGATTCTGTGGAAGATCAGAATGGCACTTGGCAAGGGGCTAGGGATGATTTGTGGCATGCCTGCCAAAAAAGGTTGACCCCTACCACTCTAGGGCACCTGTTTTAGAAAAAGAGGCTCTACCTTGGGTTATAAGAGCCTAGTAATGGATAATTCACAGCTGCCCACAGGCTGGCTGTTGTTCAATTACCTTCCCTCTTACAAACCTCTCCTTGTGCAGGGAGGGAAAGGTCCCATGGCAATAGAGTACAGTGATGCTGCTGTGAAAAGCAGAAGCAGCTGTCACAGACACCGTGATGCTTGTCACAGTTTGGTGCTCCTGTGCTTTGAGTACAGAGGGCCCTGGATGCAGGGAACAGACCCATATTGGCTGTAGAGAGAGGGAATCACTTCACCTAACAGCCTCCCCACTTCCCCCTACCTAAGTTTACTATCTAGGGACTCCTGGATGCAGATGAGCAGCCATATGTTGAGCCCTTCTGTATGGAGTAGTGGCCCCTGTAGTCCTGCCAGCTGCACTTGCAATAGCAAAATGCCCTACAGGACTACACCCTGTCATAAAGGCTGTGGTTTTTAAACTCCCTACAGCAACAGCTGCTCTAAATTCAAGACATAGAAGTGATCAGAGAAGGACAAACAAGCCCCTTGGGGCTTTTTGCACCTTCCCAAGTGCTACTTCCACCTTAGAATGAACTCTTGCTCCAGCTAGCAAGAATGCATAGGGGGAAGCAGGAGAGACAGTGCAGACAACCTCTTCTCACCACCCCAGGGAGGTCAACGCACAAGTTGAGGAAGATTCCAGCTTTACACATCCTTGTGGACTGGTGACCACAGGAACCTTCAGGTACATAGTAGGCGTAAGAAGACTGCACTGCTCATCCAGGTCACTGCTGTGCAACTACCTGCAGAGGCTGGGGGGCAAGGACAGCTCTGAGAGTCCATACACATACACGCACAAACCCACACACCACTTGTGTAGTTCAGATCAACTCTTTATCCTTTCTGCTTGCAGATGCACAGAAAGAAAGTATGAGCTTACAGGCCAAGGGAGGGGGTGAAGATCAGGGCTTCTGGGCTGCATTCCTACCACTACTGTGACATATTGTGTAACTGTAGAGAAGTCACCTCTTGCCTGTTATCTTTGCTTTCCCAGCCCTAAAACAAAGGTGATGAAGCCTGCCTGCCTCTCAGAGGGACCGTCAGCTTTGACCCAGTAGTGCTTGCAGTACAGTGAGAGATCACTTGGCCACCAGACCAAAGACAAGACCACAGCTGCCCCAGGTGCCAGTAGCCAGAGGTCCTACACAGCTCGCCTGCCTATATTCTGCTCTGAGGAAGGAACATCTCCTGACTCATTTTAATTCTAACCAGGGTGGCATTCAGGCCAGGGCCTTTGCCAGACCATGTCTTCAGGGAACCTTTCAGTGTTAAGAAATCCTTTGGGAAGGGAATGATGAGGAAAAGGACAAATATTGGCCACTACAGACAGGAGGCTGAGACGCCAGCTCTGCCTTTGCCATAACCATGTTCAGACAGGCTGGGGCAGTGGAGGGAAAATCCAGGGATTGGACAAATTCTTGGAGGAAAGGTGCATCAGTAGGTATTGGGCATGGGAGTCAGGGGGCACATGTACACATGACAGGGGTTTAGTCCTCATGGTTTTATTCTATGCCCCCTAAATTGAAATGGTGGGGTTTTAATTGAAACCTACCATTTCAATTTTTCTGTCATGTTAAGGTGAGGGGCCTGATCTTTTTTTTGTTGTTGTTGGAGATGGAGCCTGCCCGTGGCCAGGGGGGAGGCGAGCAACCCCTGAGCCGTGGGAGGCCCTGGTTCTTCCCTCCATGGTGGTGGGGCCCCCTGGGTCTGCCCAGGCAGGCTACTAGCAGGCTGGATGCTGCCCCAGCTTGAAGGCAGCACCCAGCTCAATCCAGCTGTTCCCTGAGCCCACCTGGGGAGCAGCGCCTGGCTGGCTTTCAGTGGGCAGGCTTGGGGAGCAGTTTGATCAGGCCGGGTGCTGCCTCTGAGCTGAGACAGCCCACCTGGGCAGCCCTGGGGGGTGCTGCCACTGCGGAGGAAAAGACAGGGGCTGCCTGCAGCTCAGGGGCCACTTGACCTGCTAGCAACTCGCCCCTGGCTGTAGGAGAGGCGGGTGGGCTCCACCAAAAAAAGAAAAAAAAACTAAAAAGGATCAGGTCCCTCACCGCTTCTACCTTCAGAAACTTTAAAGCACCTGCTGAAAGCAGAAGTGGTAAGGGCCCCAATCTTTTTTTTTATGTCTGCAGAGCCTGCCTGCCTCTCTGTGGCCAGGGGTGAGCTGACAGCTGCAACCTATCATTGCAAACTTAACTATATCCGGATGTAGTTTAGTTTGCAAAGATGCAAACTCATCTAAACTCCACAAAACTGGCACATGTATAATGTGTAGCACCATTAAGCCACACAAACTGTATTTTCATCACATGTACATCGTGACAACTGTCATGTGTACAAGCGCCCAGGGCTAAATGCTGGAGGCTTCAAGTGAGAGTGGAAAAAAGCCCAGTTCACTAGCCCTTTCAGCATCCACTCTCCATCACTGTGTGACACCAGATACTGGGCAAGATGGACCTATGGTCTAACCCAATGGCAAGTCTTATGTTATGTTCTTATTCTATACAATACCTCAGGGAAGGCTTTGCCAAGGGGCCCTCAATTCAAAAGGCACTTCCTTGTCTGTACAAAGCACTTTGGAGAAGCTGGTCATTATTTAGGTGCCAAAATACAGGAGCCTGGCACACTGGAAACCCAGACCAGGAAACTCCTGGCAACCCAGAACTAAGCATGGTTGCATGGCTCCAGGCAGCCTGGCCCTGAGCCTTGGGAACCTGGTTTTCTTCACCTTTTCCTATTCCAGTATGGCAAGACAGAGTTTTAGTGATGCTCTAACCTTTGTGAGCAGTTCAATTGTTATTGCATTATATCCAAAAATTATATAAAAAAGGGCAGGCAGGTTGCAAAGCCAAGCATTCAAAAGTTAGGAAATGCCAGATTTCAAGCTGTCTATGCAACCTTCATGGAGCCCCTTGCACAGCTGCATTATGACACAGTCTGGATTACACGATGTCATCAGTGAAACACAGGAATGGAAGGGTGCATGGGCAGTGCAGGAAAGATAGAAATAAGTCAAGAGGTTGGCAGAGGTGTGGAGCAACACTGTGAGAGATATAAAAACTAAGAAGGGATAGACAAGGAGAAGGATGGTGAAAGATTCCTATGGGTGGACCTATGATTTTGAAAAGGTAGGTGCAGATGGTGTGGTGCATCATCACATATAACACAACAGACATTTTCCTCCAGTTACAAATAAACTAGAAGCTTCACTAATAAGCTATGGGGCTAGAGCTATGTTATTCAGTTTAAGATTGAAGGGGAAAAAAACTTTATTGGAATGTGCATTTATTTGCTATATCATATAGTAACTTGGGCAAACCTAAGCAAAAATAATCAAAAGATGTTTTGCTAGTCCTGTAGTCATTATAGTTAAATGTACATCTTTTTCAGATTCACAGAACAAAATCTGGCCTTCTTGAACATCTTGACAGTTCATCCAGTGCTTCACTGAAAGTTATTGCCACACTTGAGCTAATGTTCAGCTGAGTTAACCTTTCCACACTTGAGTTAATGTTTCAAGCAAGAGTTACAGAACAGTCTGTAGGGCTGTGAAATGGGAGTTACTTGGAGTAGCTAACAGACAGCTAAACTGCAAAAGTAAGGATAGCTTGAAAGGCAGAACCATTAAAAAAGAAAGAGGGTCGTTAACATCTATAGAATGAAGAGTTTGGAAGGAATCAAGTAGGTTATTATAACAAACCCTGAAGTCAATTGACTCCCTCACTGTTGCCTAAATAGAGAGGCTTCTGCCACTACCAGGCAGCTGGCTTTAAACTTTGGATGGACCAGGAATCAAAGATGGGGTGCAACTGCACTACTACATCATTCCCGTCCCCTTCCCCTGCCCCCCAGGACCACCCCTGAAGGTGCCCTACTGGGGTAGAGCAGGGAGTGTGCCATCAATCTCCAGGGCTGGACTGGGATATGGGCAGAAATCACTGTAATATTATTAGCGAGATAAATACCATTGGGATTTGTCTCATTATGGGAGACTAACTTGCCAGTTATAGATTGGAAAGCACATGCTACTAATAATAGTAGGGCTTAGATAGTCTTGGATGTGTTACCTGACAGATTTCTTCCCCAAATAGTCAATGAACCAACAAGAGATGAGGCTATTTTAGACTTGGTTTTGGAAAGTAATGAGAACTTTGTAGATGAGCTGGTTGCACAAATTTAACCTTGGATCAAATGACCATGAGCTGATCCTGTTTAAATTAAGTGGAAGGACAGATGAAAGTAGGTCTGTAAGACAGGTTCTCCTTTCCAAAACAGCAAATGTTAGTAACCTGGGAACTAGTTAGTAAAGTCAACTGGATGGAGGACCTCAGAGACTTGAGTGTGGAAGAGGCCTGCCATTTCTTTCAGTTAAATGTTTAAAAACAATATGGAATTTGCAGCCCAATCAGGGGGAGAACATTTGTAAGGAAGGGCCCCAGACCTATCTAGATGAATAACTACCTCAGAAAAAATATTAGGTATAAGCAGAGACCCTACAAAGAATTGAAAAAAGGACATCTCAGCATGGACTGCTGTCTTTGAGGTCAAGATGTGTAGGAATACAATGAGAAATGCAGAAGCCAGGCTGAATTAGACCTTGCAAAGGATGTTAAAACAAAACAGCAAAATGCTGGGTAAGCATTGGACAAGGATGGTTTAGGAATAGTGTTCTTGCATTCATACAGGGAGTTGGACCTGATCTGTTAATTCCCTATGATTCTATGATTCCAGGTTCTTCATCCACATAAATAAATGAATCAGAAAAACAGAGGTTGGGCTACTACTCAGCGAAGTCAGGGCAGAGATTAAAGATAAAATAGATATGGACCAAAAGGATATGAGTAAGGAGCTGTAGTTTCAATAAGGAGGAGGATTTTGATTGTGGGGATAAAGGCAGGATGGCTAATGGGAATGAGGGTAAAAGCCAGAAATTACCCCAACAAGACTCCAAGAACTTAATGCATCTGGGTTAGCGGTCACATCATTTCCAGCACTGAACTCTGTAGGAATTGGCATATGCAACTTTGGGTCCAGTAGGAAGGATTTGTAAAAAATCAAGTCAGATGGTCTCATCTCACTGGAGAACAGCAGGTGCAGAGCCTGTATTTCAGGAAAAGAAAGTGATCTGAGCAACTACAGACCTGTTAGCC
>NW_017729031.1:107496620-107500828 GCF_001723915.1 Gavialis gangeticus
GTTCATGGGTTATTGTAGGTAAATGACATATGATGACCTTCCAGTGAAATGCTAGGATAGAATGAAAGACTAATATGCACTATGGATATAAAAGTGAATACCAAAAGTGGAATAAGGAAGTTGTACTTCCCCTTATACAGCATTAGAAAGACTGCTGTTAGCCTGACATCAATCATGTGGAAGGCTTTAGAATAAATTATGAAGGAAAGAATAATTAGCAGAGAATGGGATGAAAATGCAATATGAACTTTACAAAGGTAGATCCTGCCAGACTAACTAGATATCTTTGTCTGATAAGTGATTTTCTAGACAGGAAAGTGGTTAATCTATCTGGATTCTGGACCAGAAGTTGGAGCGGTGCCATGTGAAAAATTATTAGGTAAAATGGAGAAGATATTATGCAAGAATTGTAAAATTGGTAAGAAACTGGCTAAAGGGTGATGTTGAAAGGAAAAGTTAGGCTGGAGGGAGGTTATTTGTGGAGTTTATCAGGGATCAGTCTTGCAGCTCATTTTATTTATGATGATCCGTCAAAAACAACAGGGCATCTGTGATGGCTGTGCAGTAAATATAACTAGCAATGTAATCCCTGACAGATTCAGTCAATAATCTGAAGCTAGCCATTCGGATCAGGCAATGTGGAATGCTGAGGAAAGGAGTATTGCTCCTCCTGACAATACTTGCTCACAGGACTGTGGAAACTATTGAAAACTTGCTTTGAGCTGCTTCTGCATCCCCTATGCAACCCTGACTTTGCTCCAAGTGAAGTACTCTGGAGGAAGTCCTGGGAGGAAGACAATTCACGCCCAATGATGAGGTGCAAGAGGCAGTGCACACATTGTGTCCAGCACAGCCTACCTCTTTCTTGTTGACTGGAAAAATCACCTGCATGGGATGTTGGCAGCAGTACATTCACAAGCAAGGGGTCTGCTTAGAAATGCATCCCAATTGTCAAAGCCAAGGGGCTACAGTAAAATGTAGCATGAAAGCTTGCTATTTTTTTGACTGACCTTTGAAATATTTTTACCAATAATGTTGGCTCAGCATCTATAAGTGTGCCAATGAAAGCTGCTGATTACATGAAAATGGGAGGCAGCCTAGCACTCCATGACAAATGTGTCATGTTAAGTACAACTCTTCCCAAAACCTACAGCGGACCACAGCAAGAGAGCAGAGTACCTGCCCCCTCATTCTTGCTCTTCTAAAGCTACTTCCATATGATGAGCTTCCAACTTACAGCAGCATCTTGTATTATCAGTTCCCAAGGACAAGGCCCTGCATATGCTATTACTGAATTAAATCTCATTTCTATTACTGCAGCCCTTAAATTCATCCTGTTCATTTTGCATGAGATCTTGGTTCTCTTCTGCACTGATGAGGAACACTCCCCTGTTTCTATGTTGCTACTCTCTTTTCCACAATACCCTGCCTGGCCCAGAGTGCAGGATGGCAAGCAGAGGAAAGAAAGTGAGCAAACATTTTTCAGGCAAACAGAGGAAAGCAATTCTACTCTGTGGGTGCAGACTGATCCAAAACTGGGCCTTCAGAAGGGCTGGGACCTTTAGGCTAGGGACAGACATTCAAAAAGCCTGAGCCTGAATTGATTCAATCTTTGCAGGTTAGTTTAACCTGGGTAGGCTGAATCAGTTTGTAAATGTACAGACATCCTAGAAATGCAGGCACGTGCCTGCAGTGGCTCAGGCTAGAAGTCGGTGGAGGGGGTGCTAGAGCAGCCCTCCCTTCCCTTCTACAGAGCTGAGTGCAGAGGAGGTATGGCCAGATCCCTGCAGGCCCTCTGATTAGGGAGGGGTTCCCCCACTCTTTTGACCAGCCCAGCAGGGAATTGATAACACAGTGTTTATCACCCCATTAAGAAAACAACAGTGGGATACTACCAGCTCCCTGTTGATTCTGGCTTTGTTCCATCTGCCACAGCATGGACCTAGCCAGCATATGGTCTGCTAGCTAATGCTGAGAGGTGTCTGTGTAAGGCAGAGGGTACTGGGAATCCCGACTTAGCAGGGAGTGGTGAGGGGAGGGTGGGGAACAGGGGGAAGCCAGGCAGATGTCTGCAGTCTCCGCTGAGCTCTAGCCAGGGAGCAGAGGGGAGGGACCAGCTCTGCTGTGGAGCAGAGAGCCCTGCCCAACCCAGAGAGCATGCTGGGATACTGGGGGAATCTGGTTTAACTTAAACCATGAAGGGGTCTGGGACAGACATTAAATGAACCAGTTTGACTGAAATCAGTTAAGTCTGATACTACATTCAACCAGGTTTATCTCAAACTGGTTTCAGCCATTTTCAAACTGGTTTATGTGCACTGAAAATCTGTTCTGTTACAGGTTTAAATCAGTTTATGATCATTTCAACTGGTTTATGTGTAATGTCTGTCCCTAGCCCTGGTCCCAGAGGCCAACTGCTTTCAAGCTAAATTATTTAAAGTAGACTGTTAGTTTTTAGGTGTACTGCTCACTAGAGGGACTTCCCACTTCATCCGCAGGTTCCATAGCTATTTGCTGACAGCTGAGTAATGCAGGATTGTACTGAGAGCTCCATGCCCTTACATCTAGTACCCAGCACCATATGGCAGGCAGAAGAGCCATTTGTAGGACAGGTCTTGCTTAGTCCATGCATCCTAGGCTGGAGTGTGCTCCCTACAGAAACAATCCACAGAAAAGCAGCTACTAAATTGTAACCCCGCCCCCCCCTGCCCCCGGGCTGAGTTTATATGAATGGCAATTTCAGAGGCTTTATATCATGACTAAATTTGGGCAGATTTTCACAACTGTGGCGAGGAGCTGCTTACTGACTCCATAGGAGCCCCTTGCCAAATGTCAGGGTCCTAATCCTGAGTGTGGAGGCCCTAGTACTTATCAATGACATGGCTATTTTTTTAACAGAGGCAAACAATGACCCTCTACCCTTGCTTTGCTTTTAGAAAGAGTTGAGCCATTTTTGCTGAAAGTTTCCCCAAACCCCCCTGCAACCAAATCCATCCTGAGGCTGGCACCCAGCATGAGAAATTCCAGCCAAAATGGTTAATGTTTGATATAGTTATCAACTGGTGAAAAAAAGTCCTTATAATGGAAAACATTAGGCAACCTCAACTCCAGGCACTGCTGACAGCCCTACATGTATCAGCACTTTGGTGTGGCTACCTTACCTTAAACATTGTTAATAGAGTTTGCATAAGAGAATTGTAGACCTGGTTTTTTTCTATACAAGTTGGGAATGTAAGAATCATGAGCCAGTTGAAATCACCAGCTGAATCTGTTTTCATATGCACAAGGCAAACACAATTTGGGCTAAAACATATTTTGGAGAATTGTAGACACAGACATTCATAACAAGAGCTGGTGGGAATCTCAAAAGCTGGGGACTAGAACAAAATAGTTTGTGGCAGTTTTGATTTGGTTTCAGAGCAAAAATAATGGAAGCATTCTGTAAAACTGAAAGGTCCTGATTCTTCTCTCATGTCTCTGTGAGAAATCTAGAGCAATTCCACTGAAGCCAGTCTCAGTGATGGACATGGGGATGCATGTGTGTCAGGGAGAGCTTGCTGAAACCACCCACTCAGGCTGATTGGAGCTGCACAAGTCTTGACATATTTCAGGGTAAAAGCTATGCAAATATTTTAATCTGAACCTGCAAATGATTATCTCTAATTTCAAAGTATTTTACTGAGATTAAAGTTCACACTGAAAACACTGCCTATTCCTTGTGAGAACATTTGTTTTTAATTAGTGAAGAATGTGCATGGGCAACCTGAGGTTCGCTGTTACGGTGAGCACATGCTACTTACAATACATTGCCTCCCATCACAGGAGTGTGGCACAATTGGTTGATAGTTAGAACAATGGTTCCAGTTCTACATGGTCAGGTTTGCAGACAGCTTCTTGGCCAAAGGCTCTTTTTCCCCTCTCCCATTCACCATTTTGCAGAAGGGAAGGTCAAGGAATGTGCAAGTTAAAAAAAAGAAAGAAAGATTTGCCACAGACACAGTGCTAATCTTCACTCTATCACTTTGGAGTGTGCTCCACTTGGCATACCCACAGGGATTGAACCCAAGCCTAAGTGCCTGTAGGACTGCTACTTGCACTACCTCTTTTGTGCTGGGAAGTCACTGGTAGAGATATGCTTATGATGCCCTCTGAGCTGGTGATGCCCTCCTATCTCCATATCCTGAATGACTCTTGAGGTCTTTGGAGTG
>NW_017729031.1:107505828-107524960 GCF_001723915.1 Gavialis gangeticus
CACCAGTGGTTTGGGTGAGGCTATTAGGGGAAGGTGGAGGCCTCATTTTGGGGACCCCGGCACCAGCGAGGGTGTGGCTTTTGGAGTGGGTGTGATGCAGTACTGGTGCTGATCAGTGTGAAATTGGGAGTGAGGTTCGTGCCCTGGCCTGGTCCTGCTTCTGGTTATGCTTCCTTGGGCAAGTCACTGCTACCCTACAGATCTGCTTCCCTGCCCTTTCTTTGTCCATTGTGCCTGGGACAGAAGTTACACATAAACCTGTGTAAGTGATCGAAAACTGGTTTAAATCTGTAACAACTGAAGTTCAGTGCGTGTAAACCATTTTCAAAATAGCCAAAAGCCAATTTAGGCTTAAATCAGCTTATTGAATTTCTGTCCCAGATGCCCTTTAGATTCAAGTTAATGCACAGTCCCCCAGCCACCCAGGATGTTTTGAACCTCCCCTGCAAGCCCTCACCCCGCCCTTGCAGGGTGGGTGAGCTAGCCTTCTCCCAAGCTGTCTACCCCCTGGCTTTTGGCCTGGGCCACTGTGAGCATGTGGCTGCATTTCTGGAATCAAAAGCAAATATCTGTTCACTTGCTTATCAGTTCAATCTATGCAGCTTAAATTAATTTGCGAAGACTGAATCCATTCAGCCTTGGGCTTTTTGACAGTCTGTATTTAACCTGTAATTTGAACTTTTCACAAATGCCCACGTGAGCTAAGAGAACAAAGCCTGTGGACTTTCACCCACTTGCTACCTGACAGATCACAATGTTGCCTTCAAGAAGCCTAGGCAGACTTAGTGGGAGAGTCAGGGATGCCATTTCCACTTGCAGGGCCAAACTTCACCATGGGGAAGTATCACCTGCCTCTCCCAGCCTTAAATCTTCCCTGGACTGCAGCACCATGTGTTTTAGCTCCTGTGTATTTTTACTGAGTGATATTAGTTTTGGGTTCCTCATCCGGACCAGGGTCAAACAAGGTTGCATGATCACCCCCACCCTGTTCACCATCTACCTGACTGTCATCATCCACCTCATCCGAGATGATTTACCATCCGGCATCAGTATCCAGTATTGACTGGTTGGGAAGGTTTTCAATCTTGGGCACTTCTGGGCAAAATCAAAACTTACCACCAAGGATATCCACAACCTTTAGTTTGCAGATGATTGCTGCATGATGGCTCACTCTACACAGGATGTGCAAGTGACCCTAGATCTCTTCAATGCTTTGTATAAGAGACTTGGCCTGTCCTTGAATGTCGCCAAGATGAAGATTCTCCAACAACCTTCCCCAGGCCAGCTGAACATCCCTCATGCTATCTACATGGAGCGGGAAGATCTGGAGTACGTGGAGCTCTTTCCAAATCTTGGCAGCCACTTCTCTCAATGGGTTACCATTGATGAAGAAGTCCAGCACTGGGTCAACTGTGCCAGTGCTGTCTTCTTCAAGCTGCAACAATGTGTCCTTGAAAATAGAGATCTTCAACAAAGGTCCTGGTTTATGAGGCAGTTGTGCTGACCACCCTTCCCCTATTGCAGTGAAGCCTGGACCGCCTACTGACACCACATTAAGACCCTTGAGAGCTTTCACCAGCGGTGCTTGGGTCGAATCCTGGGAATCAAATGGGAGGACCACTGGACCAGTGCGAGTTTCCTCCATGAAGCTGCGTCCACCAGCATCAAAGCTTTACTCTTGAGAAATCAACTCCGGATGTCCAAGAACCACCTCCCTTGCCCGATTCTCTTCTCCCAGCTCTCTGTTGGCCAACACTCAAAGGAGGCCAAAGGGAATGGCACAAAGACATGCTCAAGGTCACCCTTAAGCATAGAGGCATCGACACCAATGGCTGGGAGGAGCAAGCTGCTGACCATTCGGTGTAACACCACCTGGTCCACCAAGGCACGTGCCACTTCAAGGCCCAACAACTCGATACTGAGGCAGAATGGCGGCGGTGGAGGAAGAAGGAGGAGACCACCCTGGGGCTGTGAATCCCGCTCCCCTGTGCAACAACATGCCCCCATTGCCAAAGAATGTGTGCATCCAGAATCAGGCTCCTCAGTCACCTGAGGACCCATCAAGTCTGATGGACGTCATCCTTGAGTTCGAAGGACTGCCACCGATTTTTACTGAGTGATATTAATTCTGGGTTCCACCCAAGAACTGACTGACTGATCTTCCTTTGGGTCTTATCTGTGGGATGAAAAATGCTAAGTAGTTCAATAATATGCAGGTGTGGTGTTCCAGGCTACAGCCCATGTGGTGGTTACATAAATTTCTAAAATGCTGATCTTTGCAATCTTGTAATTGCACTTGCTACAGTATGCACAAGGGAAGGAGACTCATATCCTGTGGGTCATAGATGGGGCCAGACTTACACAAGAGCTCAAGGCCAAACATGCCTGTGATGTACTGTGCCTGTAAAGAGCTGGATCTGCAAATGTATCTGACCAAAACTGGCCAGGCTCACTGGTAGCCATCCAGCCACCACTGCCCTTCAGGTAGGCTGCAGTGTAGTATACAGGTGTCGATGTTAGCTGCAGAAATGCTGCCTGGGTCCTGGAAGTAGTCTAGCTGCTTTAGGGCAAATCCCTGGATCACCCTGCAGTCTGCTGCACAGACCTCCCTTCCATGTCTGGGCCTTTGTTTGATTTCATCCAGAAGCTGTGAGCTGGGTTCTGAAAAAACTTCTGGGCTAGATCCTCAGCTGTTGAAAACCCGTGTAATGTCATCAGAGTAACCAGAAGCTGAAATTGGATTGACTGCTGCTTTGCACTCCCAGGACTACCAGGGAGCCCAGGCTACTCGGAAAAGAGACTGTAAGCCTGGACTGGTACTAACAGGTATAGTGCCATGGATGCCAGAGGAGCTCTGGAGCTGTACCAGTCTGTGGCAGCTGGAGCCTATGGGCATAAATGATCCTGGCATAACTTGAGAAAGTCTCTAAGCCCAGAATAGGAGACTAGGGAACAGCCTTGCAGTAGGAGTCGTGGGGCCAGAAACCAAAGTGACTTTGAAACAGGGCTTGATGAACAGAATTATACTACGTCACTGCTGGGGAGCAGGCTTGATGACCCAGGGCCTCCCTTATAGTCTGCTAATGCTAGGACCTCCCCAGGTCACCCCTGCAGCACAGCTGCTGATTTCAGTGGAGATGAACTGCTGTAAAACAGGAGGAGGGTCCAAGTACCTCAGGTAACATAAACCTGTGAAGCTATCCTTGATTTTCCTGGAGCTGCTTTGATTTACATTAGCTGGGGATGTGGCTCCAGATGCCTTTCATAATGGTACTCCAAACTGCTTTGGCAAGGAGTGTGGCCTATAGCGGTGGGGTGAAAGTGAAGGTGAAAACCAGGGTTAAGGTGCACTTGCCTCCTTTCCTGCTGCCCAGCCCAGAATGTGCTGACACTGGGCAATGTAGTCTCAGCACCATGGAAGCCTTCTGCACCATATGTGTTGCTGCCACGTGACTGGCACATATAGCTTCAGCCTACGCTTGCAGCTTCCAGGCTCTTTTGTCTCTGTTACGAAGGTTTTTAGAAGGAGATTTTTTGTTCATGACCAGGGGCTCATGCACTCCCTCACCCTGCATATGCTAAGAAGCTGTGCTCTGCAATCAGAGCTCTTCCTCTAAAAATAGGCTGCAAGCCTTTGGGGTGCAAAGGACAGTGTGTGCTCAACCCAGTGGCAGCTGCCAGAATCTGTGGTCAGCCTGGTACTAGAGCTCTGCCCAGGTGTGAAGGGCTCAACCTAGCCCCATTGATATTTGCTCTGAAACCTAAAGACAATATGACTGTTAAGCTTGTTAACTCTTTCTTTGCTGATCCCTTTGACACAGACCCAGCTGAAAGGGGTCCCCCCACAATCCTCAGGATTTTCCCATGCACCCGGATGCCAAAAGCTCCACCTGCCAACCTCTCCTGTGCCAAAGCCCCCAGCACATCCCCATAAAGCAGTCCTGCATTATCAATGCAAAGTCCCATCACATTCCAGAGAGCAAAGTGTCAGGCTGGGTGCAAGATCCATTAGTTCAAGTGTCAGAGCAAATGCTGCTACTACTGTGATGGAGTTAATGACATCCTGAGTGAATGGAGGCGGGGAGGGCAGCCATCGGCTTTGGAAAGGATGTTGCCATAGCATCTCTTGTCCACCATGCTGCTTTGTGCAGCAGGTGGAAACTACTATGGCTAAATTCCATGCTGGCTGACTACACAGCATGCCAACCTGGTACCAAATACACCAGTTGGCAGGGGATGACCAGAGGCAGGAAAAGGGGAAAGCTCTTCATTCTGAAGCATGTGTCAGATCTCCAGCACTAGCCCTGCTTTGGGATCTGCCCATCTAATGTTGCCTTCTGCTTTGTTGTCTCCATGTGGTTCCTGTGGCCCAGATCCTGCAGTCATCTCTGCTGCACACATAGCCTCATGAATAGGGACCTACTTAAATTGTAGTTCGTGATTTTGGTGAAAAATGGCTATCTCCACAATCGCCATGAAAAATGGTGCTGGCAGAGATTTCCCGCAGAACTGACCCCCAAAATGCTTCCCAGAATGCAAATATTTAGATTTAAATTTAGTACTCAGATTTATAATAATACAGTAATTTATATGATATTTCCCCAAAATCTGCTATTTAATTATGAGGTTTTTGCCTCTCCCCCAATCATCAGTGAGGGTTGGGGCTGCTGCAAAATGCCTGTGAACTTGGCTCTACATGTTGTGAGTGGCCAATGAAAAACCTTTTGTCTCACTGTAATTTAAATAGGTCTTTACCCATGAGCTGTTGCACAGCTCTGTTACAGTCTCTGTTGAAAAGCTCAGTGTTTAATGATTGTAGAAACTTTGGAGTGGAAACCAAAGTTATCAGAGGTGCCTTGTGTGGAGGACAGGCAGCAGCTGGAGAGATATGAAGACACAGATAGGGTGCCATGGGGACAAAAACAGTCACTTACATGTATATATAGTGCTTTTAAGTTAATTAAAGACATTGAAGGTAATAAATATAATGAGGTATATACGTTACAAATACTACATGGTGTGGGAACTAAAACTGAAAGTATTAGAGGATAGACATAATGCATCAGCCAAAGCCTCTAGGAAAGTTCATGTGTGAACTGGACAAAGTGGAAGGAAGCATGTGAACTGTATTGCATTGCAAGTGATGCTGACAAGAACAATGAGAGGCTGCACACCACATTGTTTCTTCATGTGGCAGGTGAGGAAGCAATAGAGGAATTTAACACATTTAGGCAGCAGATAGAAAATGCAAGTCTTAATGAAGCAGTTGGAGACACACTGTGCACCAAAGAAGAACAGTGTGCACCAAAGAATAACATGACATATGAGAGGCATAAGTTTTTCATCAGAAGTCAGGGAGAAGGGGAATATACAGACCACTATGTGACTGAGTTTAAGCTGGCAGCACAAACTTGTGAATTTGGGGAACTGTGTGACTCCCTCATTAAGGATCATGTTGTGTATAGTCTTCTGTCAGACAATGAGCTCAGGATTGTTAAGGGAGGCTAATTTAACCCTCAGAAGGGCTGTAGACATGACATGAGTGGAAGAAATGAAACAAAGAGTGATTAGAGGTAGTGAAAGGCTGTTTGAAATGTGGCTATAGTCATGCTGCAAGAAGCTGTCCTGCGTACTGGCAAAAACGTCGCAGTCATAGCAAACACAACCATTTTGCTAAAGTGTGCAGTTCTAGAAAATGGAGACACTGTTTACAGTCACTTAGAAAGGACATGGAAACCTGCAAGGGTGGTTAAACACTTTGTCGCTCTGAGTTCTTACATGGGGGGAGACAGAGGAAGAAGATGTATATGGAAGAAACAAAGGGGATCTGATGAAAACAGATACACCTGTCCAAGAGAGAAATGAAGAAGAAGAACAAATTGAACCTGTGTCAACAGCCCAATCAGAAAAACAAGAAATATTGGATGAGTCTACTGTACGTGTGGAGTCTCAGATGGACAACTTGAGCACAAAGGAAAAAAGGGATACCAATGCTTCTTTTACTGCCTCTGGAAGTAGAGTGATAATTACACCTTCTAGATGTAGAGAGACTAATTGTTTGATTCTAGGAGATTCAAATCTTTCTGAAAAAGGGACATGTGATGTAATAACAGTAGGAGCTTTGGAGTGGGAGCCAAAGTTAGCAGAGTGTGCTTTGTGGAGGACTGGAGATGACTAGAAGGCAATGGAGAACAGATAGAGAGCCATGGAGATGAAGGCAGTCACTTATGTATGCATAAGTCACTTTAAGTTAAAGAGCCTAAAGTTAATATAAATGTCCAGTATTGTGTGAGTTGTGTGTTACACATATTCCATGTGAGAGCCTGTCACAGCCCATAGGTCATCAGAACCCCTGTTCTCCTGGGCATCTCAGTAGATGGCCATAGGCTGGTTTCAGCCCTTAGCCCTGGGAGGCTGAAGCTATGATACCATTACTGGTGCTCTAACCTTTAATCTCTGCAGTCCAACTGTTGTTAGGGCATTACTCCATCAGGTGTGGTGCTTAGGGAGAAGTACCTTCTGCTCCCCTACACTGAGAGAGTCAGAAAGAGCAGACCTGGTCATTGTGATCTGGTACAGCTCAGAGCCACTGTACCTGCCTGGCTCTTCTATCTTCTCTGAGAGCACTTGGGGGAGCAGTTTCCCTGTTCTGCACCTCCACATCCCTTTCCACTGGTGGTGACTGGATGTTCAAACTAAAGAGCAGGATACCATTGTCAGGCCCTTTCAGGTATCACCACAGAAACCTCTGGCAATCCAAGAATCTCCAGGACAGATATAAGCTGTTTCAGGAGTGACACGGTTCATGTGTTTGTAAAGGTCTCGGGGACCCTTGCATGGGAGGTGCTGTTGAAGGGAGAAGAAACTTCTCATTGTCTCTCTGGCCCTCACTCTGGAAGATCCAACTCCCACCTATTCACAGCTAAAGCTGAGTGGAAAATGCCTTTCCTGTCCCGTGAGGGCCTTCAAACCATGGGTAACACTTCCTCCCTTTGGCTACCACAGGGCTCCCCATTCCCTGGATGACTGGCATGGAGCTCAGTGGTTGCACGGGGACAGGTATTCCAGGGCCCCTTCTTGCGCTGAGTCCCTAAGTGCATATCTTAGATACAGAGTCCTACTGAACAGGGAAAGATGGCATCCTTGAAACTCTCTCAGGTATAGCCCATGCTGTGAGTGAGCCAGAGAGCCCCTGGCATAACCCAGTGAAGACAGAATGCTCCAGGCAAAAGACTGAGGGGATCACAAGACAGTGCTGGCTGGGAGAAGAAGAGCCATAGGGAATGGCAGGGCCTGTCTCCATCAGAGTGTGCTTTGTGGGGGGCTGGAGAAGTCCCCACAGGAGTCTTAATAGCTTGGGCACTTCATGGCTCCTCTGCTTGAAAGAGACTCCAGAATGGTGCCTGCAAGAGACATGCTTGAGTGAAGGGGCACAGGCTCCCATAATGCACTGAGCCAAGACTCGAGGCCCCTGGGCCCTAGATACCAACCAACAAACCAAGAGCCTGAGGAAGGACACTGCCACAGCTGTTTGGCATCTCTAACTGTGGCACGTGCATCTGGACCATTGACCTCAACTGCAAAGTATCCCAGGGCAAGGGCACGCTGGGAACCACCCCAAGCGCAGATGGCCAGAGCTTGAGAGCATGCAGAGCTGGGGAGGGGCTGCTGCCTTCTCTCTGAGCCACAGTCTGCATCTGGCTATTAGCTGAGCCTGTCATCCCCCTCAGCTCCTGAATTTTTCAGCATCTGGCCCTTACTGAGGTGCCTGCATGGGAACTGAGCTCTGGAAAGCCTGCCCTACATCTCTGAGGCCTCATGTCCTCTCTGTGTGAGGTGGGGAGGGCAGTCCTTCCTTTCTTCCACACGCTAGGTTCCATCATGCTCCCTAAAGTCAAACAGGAGCTGCTTCTTGCACATGAAGTTTGCTGAGTGGAAACACATGTTCTTTGAAGTTGCACCTTGGCTCTTGCAGATTTGGAGCCCCTCTCCTCCCCCTGAGGCTCCAAATCTGGAAATTTTCTGGAAATGCCAAAAGACTTTTTTTTGAGGGGAGGGGGGCAGCATTTAGCAGGAGAGGTCAGATTTTGGGAGCACTGTTTGTGGATCTGGTTGGTTATTATATACTGTTCTATTGTAATATTTGATCTGTTTCTCCTGTACCTTGTTTGGTATTGTAAGCCATCCTGAGCCTTTTCTGGGGAGGGCAGCATCAAAACCTAATCAAAAAATCCCCTATCCTGCCTTGTGGGACAGAGCCTGCCTCTTTTACTTCAAGTCCATGCAGTGCCCAGTGTGACAGGGCCTGGATCTGAGCAGGGGTTTCTAGGCACTGCTGCCATAGCACTGGTCTCATAGTCCTTCAATGGGGATCATGTCATATATTTGTACAGATACCAAGAAAGCCTGAGTTCAGTTGGGGAGTATTTAACAAACAAAGCAATAACAGAAGCCAGAAGGTCCTGGTACATCTTTTTATGGGAGCCAATTCATAAGCTATTTTGTTTGGCAGGTCACCTCTTCCCCTGAGCCCCCTCCAGCCTTCTTCACTGTATTGCACCCAATCCCCCATGCTGTTCCATGAGCCAAAATACCCCTCCCTCTCATACTTCAGTTTTTGTGCAGGTAGTAGCTGGGCCAGAAGTACTGGTTTGCACTGGGGTTTGAGGGCACAGCTGTAAGTGGCACAGCTGCAGAGCAGATGCACCTGCTCTATGCCCTTGCTTACCTTCCTGCTGCCTAAAGTGAAGGTCACCTTGACTAGGAATGCATTTGCTCTGTGTGTAGGGACTCACAGCTGCTCAATGGTCCCCAACACTGAGACACACCAGCAGTGAGAGGGCTGGCTGAGCCCCACTGTCCCATCCTCCCTCTCCCCACTCCTCCCAACCAGAGGAGTGCCAGCTTCACTGAAATTAGACTATATGCACTGTGGAGCAGTGACCATATTTGCTTTGGCTGTACATCACTCCATGCATGTTGCCCAGGCCTAGGTGGGCTATCGTACTCTAGATAGTCCAATCCCATAACTGCTCCTCTGCAGGCCTCACTACTTGGCTCCCTGGTGCTGCTAGATAGAGAGAAGGGAGGATGGCCGCTGCTGCTTAGAGAGAAGAAGGAGCTGACACATGTGGTCAATTTATCTCCCAGCTTCTATTAATTAGGGCTTTATTCTCGCTGGCTCTGCCAGTCAAAGATGTTGCAGTTAGGTGGTTTCCTGAGCTAAGCACACTTGCCAGGGTCCCTTCCACAAACCAGTGCTTCACACTCCCCTAGAACACAGGCACTAAGGAAAAGGGCATGATAGGGAAGAGCCATAGAGAACATGAAGCTAGAAAACAGCATCCTACACCCACAACTCTGGACTACACTGGGCCCAGAGTCTGAGCTGTAGCTGTCCCAAAGCATTCAGCAGTTACTCAGGGTGAGTTCCTGGAGGCAGTGGAGTTCAAGCAGGGTCTTGAAGTCAAGGCTCTGAACTCCTGGTCTCATTCTCAGTGCTGCTCCAATTGGCTGCATGACCTAGTCACCTCCCTTTTCTATGACTCCATTTTCCACACTGATGCATGAGAAATAATACCCACCGGGCTTGTGGGTTCTTAATATGGTGGCATTATGGCATTGTACAAGGCAGACCCTGCCTGTGAGAGCTTGCATGCTGAGAGGGAAGGCAGGAAAAGGGATCACTTTATATAGGGGAACTGAGGCACAGATCTGTCAAAGGCTCTGCTGTGTTCAGGCTTCTAGCAGGCTTGGCTCCTGTTCACACACTGAATGAGAAGTCACCAAGGACAGGCTAGATGCCAAGTGCTTGAGGGACCTGGTGCCCCAGACAGGCTCAGGGAGGTCATGGTATGTGGACTGCATCTTATGAGCAGAATAAAGGACTTTTTTGCTGTTTTGCACCTCATCCACCTGGTATTTGAACCCCTAGAAGGGAGCAGTGGGTGCCTCAGTGAGATCAGAGGATGCTTGTGACCCCATTGCCTTGCCCTTCGATGCCCTGCTGAGTTCCTTGGAGGAAAAGGAACTGTACAGATGCAGAGCTGCTTCTCCGTATTAATCACGCGTGCCCAGGGGTGCTCGCAAGTGTCCTCTGATCCTGCCCGCATACACGCTGCTCCCTTCCAGGGGGTGGAAGTGCGGGGCTGATGAGGCACAAAGCATTGAAAGAGTCATTTATTCTTCTGCTTTGAGCGTCGTCAGCGATGTGACTGGCAGTCCTTTCTTCCCCCTCCTCCCCACTCCGCCTGCTAGATAAACAGGAACAGCGGTGAGATCAGCTCCGTGCCTGCACCAGGGCCATTCATCTTCACTCGTTAAGGAGATGCCTTGTCAGAGCACACTCGCCCGTTATGACATTATCCCCTAACTAGTGAAGATAAATGGCATATCCAAAGCCAAGGCTGCTCCAGCGGCGCTGCCTCTTGCACTTACGTAGCACTGATGGGCCAGCGGTACAAGCATTAGGGTGGGGGTGGGCTTAGCTGGAAGCCATGGCTTTAGCTGGAGGTGTCTTGGAGTTGGCATTCCAGGCCAGATGTGGAGCCATGAGCAGAAACACTCAGCCCTTCCCACCTGGAGACCGTGGGCTGAGTCACTGCTCTTCTGTCTCTCTACCAGTGGGTCAAATGGAGCCGAAGGAGGGTGAGTGACACAGTAAATCTCACTCAAGACCACGCAGCAAGTCAGCAGCAGAGCCACAAAGAGAACCCAGGAGTCCAGGTTTATCAGGGTAGTGACCCTGGCATGTGGCACCTCCACAGAGAGCAGGGTGCTCACTCCCCTCTCTCGGGTTGGTGGAACAGGGCTGGCGGACTTCAGAATGGGCTTCCTGGCCACAATCAGAAGGCAATGTAATTCAGGGGCTAGCCTGGAAATCAGGACACCTGGCTTGCATTCACGGCTGAGCCAGCCAAACTGGGTGACCCTAGGTGATTTCTCCCTGCCTCTGGCTCCCTTCCCACCTTTTGCCCAGTCAATTGACATTGTAGAGGAGCTGTCTTTCCTTAGACATGTGCCCAAAGCCTGGCACAACAGGCCATAATACACCAGCGCCTGACGTACACAACTGCCTCTGTAGGCAAGATTAACAAGAACAGTACCAGAGCTAAGAACATGCAATATGTAATAGTGAACATGAGAGGGTGGATAGGTGGGGAGACAGAAAGCAAGAGGATGGGACCACAAGTATGATGGAGCAAAGGTTCTAGTCTAAGCCCATTGACTGCATTGCAGATTTAGTCTTCTCCTTCCATCTGGGGCAGAAACAGCCTGGGTATCACCCTCTTCCCTGCAGCAGGGGGCTTCTGGCCCACGCAGGAATGGGAGCATAAGAAAGAACATAAGAACGAGCAAAGGCAACTGCGTCTCTCTACCGCACTAACCAACCCTGTCACTGACCCTGCTACAGTTCATATTTGAAGCAGCACTGCTGTTTGTCCCTGACTGGAGCCTGCCTGCCCCTCCCTGGAGGACTGCAGTGAGCCAGCAGCATTGTTCCCTCTGGGCTGGCCCAAACACACCTGCTGTGTGTCATGAACCCCTCTGGTGCAAGCAGCAAACAGACTCCTGGGCTGGTAGAGGGCATGAGTTGTAGGAGCAGGACGATTGGACTTCTGGCCCAGCACTAGCTCCAAGCAGTTGTGACAGGCAGCAGTGACAACTGTTAAAGCTCCTCCGTGGCCACAGATTTGTTACTAGCGACGCCAAATTACCTCCTGGTTGGTAAAGCAGACACAAAGTGATATTGACATACAGGCACATGAGGGCCTGTACACTTGTTCTTTCAGCCTCTGTCCCTCCCAATGAACATGCAAAGGGTACTAATAACACACAGCCGTGCTCCCCAGGACACTAAGGGCCTTGCTCAGCTCTGCACGAAAGCCAAGTGATTTACGGTGTCGGCTGCCTTGCCTGGAGTTGCGGGGTCTCCCTACGGTGGAGTGCTTGGCAAGCAGCAATTCCCCGGTTGAGTGGAGAAGCGTTAAGGAGGTTCTTTTGGCTATAAATCTAAGCCTGTTAATGGGCAGGGGCTAGGACAGATTCAGCCAAGAAGGGATGCTCTTACGGAGCATCTCTGTGGGAGCCCCAGAACAGTTGGGATGCCAGGAATCCCCCAGCCTATCCCCAGCCTTGCACTGTTCTGTTGCCTTAGGTGAACCCCTCCCTGCCCCCAGGCCTAAGTTTTCCCATCACATTTCACAGGGGTGATGCAGCAGCTAATTAACCGTTGGCAGAGTACCTGCAATATGCAAAGTCCTATTTAGTGGCTAAAAGATCATACCAGATCAAGTGAGTATGCAGAGAAAGAGAGAGAGACTTTCATGCTGCAGGACTTGCCATGTGAACCAAAAAAGCAGAGGCAGGCTCAAGGTTAAACAGTCAACAGCAGAAGTTTTGCAGGGCTATTCCCTGTGTTACAGCAGGACCTCTTGGCTGGCAATATACTTGGGGCCCCATTGACCTGGATGTAAATGATAAATCCTGCATCAAAGAGCTCATGGTCTAAATCAGGGGTGACCAAGATAGGGCTCATGGGCTGTAGCTGGCCTGTGGAGCCTTGCTAGCCTGCTGCTGCCACCATTCCTAACATCAAATTTCTAGACAGATGTGGGCACCTCACAGGCCAGATGATGTAGCCCCATGTGCTGGCTTGTGCTTGTGGGACCAGATAAATTGGAACCCACTAGTCTAAATAGATGGGGAGGAGAAAAAAGAGCAAGGCCCAGAGGAAAACATTACCCAAGGACACCCAGCAGGTCAGCCAGAGAGCTGGGATAAGAATTCAGGAATATTGGCTATGACAAGAACGTCCTCATGACTAGGCCACATGCTGCCTCCCTGATAGCCCCGACAGTCAGACTCAAATTGGGTGCTTTGCTGTGCAACCGATGGCATGTACTAATAGCTGAACTGGCTATCAAATTATGTGTGGGTCCTATTTGGAATTTGCTCTACTTCATGCTAGTTTGATGACAAGAGGGAGAGGGTGAGGGGGGCTGGGGGACGAAGGGGAGAAAAAAACCCTGTCTGGTGCTGATAAACTAAGTAGTTTGTCTGTGAAAACGAATGGTCTTTCAAAGAGCAAGGATATAAATTCATCTGGAGTGTGTCAGCAAACGTAGCACCAGCTGCTCAGTGTGAGCTTTAAATGATCCTGTCAGTTATATAAACCCTGCTTTGAATGGTATTTAATAAAGATTTTTTTGTTTGCATTTAATAGTTTGCCTCTCCTCTCCACCAAGATTACGTTAAAAAATAAAGATGGAGATAAAACCTCCAGCGTGGGAGAGCTGCTTGCCACTTGCACTTGTGCTGTATGGGTTCATTTTTTTCCTGAACCAGCTAGTTAAAACAGCAATGGATGGAGCCCACCCTGGGTCCTTTTGTTCTAATCCTGACCCTGCTTCTAGTGTGCCATGGGACCTTCACTGTGTCATTCCTTCCCTCAGTGCATCAGTTCCCCCATCTGTAAAAGCAGCATTGAACAGGACCATTGCCAAGCAGGTGCACAGCCCGGTGACTAGGAAGTGGGGCAGATGGCCTAGAGTCTGGGATTCTGGACTCCTGGATTCTATTCCTAGCTGTGCTGCTGACCCCAGCTGAGTCATTTCTGCTCCTGTGCTTTGTCTGTCTTGTCTACTCCAACTGTGCAAAGCCTGCCTTGGGCACAAGAGCCAATATGAGAAACAAGATCTGTTTCACACATATGAGAAGCAGATTCTCGGAGAAGTTACAACAACTTCCAAGAGATCACACAGCAGACTGTCTCTCCCAACCCTGCAGGTAGTGGTAAAGTGGCAGGATCTGCTGTCTAAAATCCACCCAGTCCTGACAAGAGGTGTTCATGCTTCCAGGAAAGGGTGCCGTGGGTTCTGCCGAGACAAGGAGAAGCGATGTAGCCAGGCGTCAAAGAGGAGGGGCTCTCTGGGCAGAGAGAATCTAGAGTGTGGGCCCAGCAGCTCAGATGGAGGATTCCCAGAAGCCTCTCAGCTTGGAGACAGGAGACTTGGGCTAATCTTGGTATTGCTAATTTCGGTGTTAAAAAATTCAGATCCCAGGCAGGGGGTTGAGTTCACATGCTTGATGACAGATGCATCACATGCAGGAACCTTTTGAGAGCCCATTCCTAGCTACACATTTGCATTGAAAGTTGGTAAGGCATTGCTTCACGAGCCCACAGACAGCCTTTCTGCTGGAGACCGTCAGTCCGCAGTGGCTCCAGGACTCACATGTGGAAAGGCGAGAGCAATTTCCCTGTCACCTGGTGGGCCATGTCCCAGTTCAGGAAGGATTGATTTCTCTCCCCAAGCCTGCTCCTCACAGAGAACAGCTTATCCCTCAAACAAGAGAAACTCACCAAGTGACCCCAGAACAGAGCCCCCCCCAAACAGAGCCAGCTGCGCAGCCTCAGAGACCTGTCTGCTTGAAGATCTCTCACTAACCCTATTATTCTTGCAGCTCTGGGCTCTCAGACCCTTATAGACACCACCTGCTCCTTTCACTGCTGAGTCTGATTATCATGGGTTTGGCTGCTCTTGGGCCCCTCCCAAAGGGGCAGGCCACCCTGTTTCACTGGGATAGCTCATGCTTCTGTTCTGAGGCAATTGCTCAGCATATCAGAGCTCCTAAGGTGCCACAGTGATAAAGGTTGACCATGATTTTGTATCTGTACAGCATTCTTTACTCCGATTGCCTCCAGTTCATTGGTTGGAAAAACCAGCCAGATGATGGCTGCTCTGCCCATCCCCACTGCAGTGTAGCCACTTCTGGGGTGGGACCCAGCAGCTATATCTTGGGCACAGCTACTCTGCGGAGCAATTGGGGATAGGAAGTGAGGGGGAACCTCTATCCAACAGGGATCCCACAATAACTTGGAGAGAAGCGAGTGTGTAGGGTCTTAAACTCCACATAGACTCCTGGATTGAGTGAATTCATGCCCAGAGATCAGCTGGTCTGACCTCTGGGGTAGCACAGCCATTACTGTAATTGCCACCCCATCTCCCCTGCTTTGAGCCTAATTGCTTTGTGTTGAAGCATTGTCCAGTGAGGCAGCCAGTTTGGATCCAAGGGCTCCAGAGGCAGTGAATCCAGAGCTGCCCTTGGGAGGTTGTTCCAGTGGTCAGTCATACTCATAGTTAAAAATCTGAGCCCAGTTTTTCTTTGGAGCTTCCAGCTAAAGTTTCTCATTCCTCTTTTCTCTACTACAATAAAGAGCTTGTTAGGGCCTGCTATTTTCTCCTTCTGACAGCACTTAAACACTGTAATCAAGTCACCACTCAATACTACTAGGGTAAATGCAATAGATACTAGGGTAAAAGCTTAAATATCCAGTGACTCCCTTTCTCTCTACAAGTTGCATGCCTGTGGCCTTTCCACTTCTCTGCTACAGTCTACAGGAGGAACAAAACAGGGAAATAAGTGAAGGCTGCATTCTTGCCTCCCAGCTGTGTCACTGAGGAGATGAACAGCCAAGAATCTCAAGCAGGGGATGTGCTGGAGGTCCTAGGTCTGAGGAGGCACCTGTGGTGAGCCTGTGGCTGGGCCTGTTCACCCCTGGATCTGCAGGCTGAGAGCACCACCTGTCATGTAATATTATCCCATTGTTTCTTTGGGTCTCCCACCTCCTGGCAGGTGCTAAGTTCTCCAAGTCAGGGGTCAGCTCTCTGCTACATGTTCATATAGCACCCATCACAGTAGCGTCCTGGTGATAGCAAGTGGCAGGAGAGAAGGGGAAACTACCATTGTCCTGGTACCTGAGACCTCCTCTCCTGTGCAGCACAGCCCAAGTGGTTACATACCTCTGGTTAGGTGCTAACGTCCACCTTCTCCCCTTGTCTTCAGTGGGAGGTGAAGGCTCCCAGGACCTCCCTGGACCTGCATGGCACCTTGCAGGACTGGGCCTCTAACTCTGGGGCCCCTTTCCTCTTTCCCTGGCTGCTTCCCCCCTCAAGACAATGCTCCACAGACTGGAATCTGGGCTGCCTAGTGAGTCCCCTCCTCATCAGATGGTCTCTGCATTCGCTCACTGACAGTCAGTTCTGATCCCCTCCCTTCGACACAATGGAGAAAAGAAGCATCTTTCTTCTGAAGAGGCTGGCACTGAAGTTGCTCATGAATATTTCATTTAAGGATAGCGCCTGATGTGCTTTTATTTATAGGCCTCGCCATCTCTAATATTTCCCCTAGCTCCTCGTTCCCAATCCTGCAACACACAGCAGTTCCCTGTGCCCCACCCCCGAAACCTGCTTAGCAGACAAGCCTTTCTATTTAAAGGACAGAACAAAGATGCTAAGAGTGTGGGCCAAATGCATCCCTGGCGTAAGAGCACGGAAGTGCAGGAAGCTGCTTCCTGCAGGACTGATCATGGCTTAGCATGTGCATGTACACTGTTAGTGTATGCGCAGGAGCTGCTGGCAGGACCTTGGCCTTGGGCAGGAGAGGCATGCAGACCAGAACTTAGTCAAAGGGGAGAGCAGCTCATACTGTGTTTCCTAGGACTGAGGGGAGGAGGAGTAGGGAGCAGCATCTCTCTAGGACCAAGGAAGTAAAGCAGAAACACCCAGAGCAAGCCCCAAGTCAGCATTCTTGATTCATTGACTTCAAGACACTTCATAAGGAAATCAGTAGCATTTGCCCCACTCTACAGAAGGGAAAACTGAGGCCAAAGAGAGAATCTGATCCCCTTTGCAACTGCCCTTTTGTACATGGAAACCTGATCTCTCTCACCCTTCCACTCTCAGCAGTAACATATTCCCCAGGTCCTACCTATGCCCCCTTACAAGGAACATTCCCCTTTTCAGACCCAGCCTTCCCTACAGATACCCAATGCTGGGTCCCACTGGTAAAATGGATGTTTCCTTTGATGAGTTTAGTCTGTTACCTTTCACTGTCACTCACTGTCACTGCTTCCTGTCCTGGGAGAGAGGTGAAAAGCAGAGCACCATTCACCTCTTCCCTCCTGCTGGGGTTCCAGATCCCTCTGTCATATCACACCTTGCTTGTCTCATCTCTAAATTCCCTGTCACTTCCCTCTCTCCTCATACAGAAATCTCTGACGCTAATTGTCTTTTCCTCTCTCCATTTCTGCTCTTTGAGACATGGTGCCCAGAACTACCAGGTGGGATGCCCCATTGGTCCATAGAACAACATCAGGACTGCCTCAGGATGACTTTCCTACACCACTCCCTCTGTTTCCCAGCATAGGCTTAGGTCTTTGGCTGCCGTTGCATATTGAGCAGGGGTTGCCACACAGATGTCCACAGTGATGCCTAGGTCCTTTCCTGCGTGGTTGTAGCCCTCAGTATTTAGAGCTGAGCAGGCAACGCAAGCAATTCAAAATACCCCTTCCAATTTGTATTTGTCTGAGACTGCATTTCATCTGCCAGAGGGCTACGTGGCTCTGGCTCTTCTGAAGTTTCTCACAGTCTGCTCTAGTCTTCATCAAACCAAATAACAGGCTAGCTTCAAATTTCACCACCAAATCTGCACCAAGATTTGTCTAGCTATTGAAAAATAATCCTTCCATGTCTCTTAGGGCAGGGGTCTCTAACCCATGGCTTGCAAGTCAGATGCTGCCTGTGAGACTCTCTGACATTGCTCAGAGTCTCAGAAAATCCAAAAGCTAAAACCCAGGTTGACAGGCAGAGTAAAATCTGTTGCTGCCCCTGGCTGAGCAAGGGCTGTGGAATGCTGTCTTAGACAAATGCCAACTACACGTGCCCAGAACCAGCATCTATGGTGTGGATTAGAAATAAGCCATAAGGGCCAGCCTCTGGTCTGGCAGAGCATTGACTTCAGTATTGCTGGGAGCAGCAAACCTGGGCCTCAGGTCATAGTTTTCAAAGGAGCAATTTCTGAGGCCAGATTTTCAGAACAGCTCAGCATTCTGTGTGCATATGAGATGCCCTGCTCATAAAATCTTAGAGAAGTAGGACTGAAAGAGGCCTCCAGAGGTCATGTTGTCCAACCCCCAGTCTGAGGCAGGATCATCCCTATCCAAACCATCTTATACAAATTCATAATTCAACCTCTTAGTAAAACTACTGTAAACCCTGACACAACACAAGAGATAACACCCTAACCTGCTACAGGCAAGATGGGGGGATCGTGACAACCGTTGTCCTGCTTCTGTAAAAGATTGTTAATATATGCTCAAGATATCCCAGGTATACTGCCACAACCCCTGCTGCAGAGGATGGCAAACCCCCCCGCCCCCAAGTCCATACCAATCAGCCTGACCCTGAGGCAAGACGTTCCAGCTAGCAACCTTTGGGTTTAAGTCCCAGCAGAAGCACTGGCACACCCCAGGCAAAACCCCAACCCTTGGCTACAGCCAACCCGCAATGCCTTTGAGGAAAGCTTAAACCCCCCCTGACACATAGCAGACAGGAGTGGGGGGCACAACCAGAAGCTCAGAAGCATGGGAAATACTGTTGTGTGTATAGCACATTTAAAAATGTGGTCCGGAGTTCTTTGAAAGGTTTGGCCCCTAGGTCCAATCTGTGCAGACCCACTGTTCATTCAGCGCCACTGAAATCAATAGGAGGAATTTAGAAGAATCCTGAAAAGAACAAGTTCTGTCCCACAGAACCCATCCCCCTGGATTTATTTACCTTCAGGACAAAGAAGAGCATGGAAGGGATGCCAGCAAGATCAAACCTCCTATATTAAAAACAAAATCTCCTTCCTTGCGTCATTGATAACATCTTAAGGCCTGATCCTGAAAGTACTTGGGCACTTTAGACACTGGAGTATTGACTTCAATTAGACTGCTGTCATGAACAAACGTACACTGCCAGGACCGGGGCTTTAGATGGCAAAATGTGAAAGAAACTTAAAAAGCCAATTTCCTGTGTCTGTGTTCGTTTTTTGCCCCACTACACTTGGTACAGCCTACCTCTGTCATTTCTTTCCATTTTAATTATGCTGTTTGGTATTTTGCCTAAACTGCTGGCTTCTGGACCCTGCAATAATGACAGGCTCTGAATGCTTCTGTTTCTCAAGAGTGGTAGGTTCCCAAAGTCTCCTGGCTGCAAAGAATAGTTTGAGCAATGTGACCCAGTTATACCAAAGGCTCACAAACCAGATGTTACAGAACCTAATGCACAAGTGCTTTTTTTTTTTTTTT
>NW_017729031.1:107525000-107534791 GCF_001723915.1 Gavialis gangeticus
TTTTTTTTTTTTTTTTTTTTTTAAGTCTTATGATTTTAAATCAGTTTCATAGTTTAAAGAGGGGGTCTGCCTTGCAGGGCTGAGCACTCTGGGCGGCAGTACCAAAAACCAAGGTAGTTGCCATCTGTTCTTTTCTAGCAAGCTCCTCCTAATGGTTCTCATGCCTGGGTCCTGCATAGCACTTGTTACCTTTGTCTTTGGGATGCTGCAAGGAAAGATTTAAATCCACAAGGATTCCACCAGCATTAAAATGAAAAGGACTTTGAAAAAGCATTTCCTGTTGCACTAAACTACATAACTGTCCCTTTCCTCTTGCAGGACAATCCCCATTTCAGGCCACCCTTCCCATGGCAGTACACCTGTTCTGTCTTGTAGATCAGCTGATTCCATAACACCGAAGCAAAACTGCATGACCCAGGTTCTTTGGATTTCAAGTAAATTGATGGGCCCTGCTCAGATGCCATAGCTAAGATCTGTCATCATTACACACAGAGCAAACCCAAAAGAGTAAGCGATCTGGACCCAAATGCACCAGTTTCACATTTATTCAGGGATAGTAACACATGCTCTGAAACCCAGAAAATCAGCCCTGGATGATCTGAGCAGGCTCATCTGAGCAGGCACCAGAGCTAAGAGTCCATCAGCCCTGCTGGATGACGGGCAGAATATTCTGGACTAGCAGCTCGTTTGAGAGAGGGATGATACATATTCAGGAAGTTGGTTCCCATGGAACAAACCCAAGCAGCTCAGATGGTAACCAGTGCAGTGTTGATCCTAGCTCACGGAGTTCTGCACTTACACCGTGATAACTGCAAGTCTCTACATGCATAGCTGAGATTTCTTTTCGGCAAACAAGCCAATATAGGCACCTCTCTATAATGCAACTGACCCAGCATTTTTCACTTTTGTTAATGATCTTTCTAGAAAAGATACATGCCTGCTGCTGAGATTGCACAGGGGAAATGGTGGCAGCATGCCTCAGTGCTCAGTTGCATCTGGGTTCATTCTGCAGGGCTAAACTGGTACATGTGCAGATTTCAGTATGTGATTGCAGAAGCTCAGGCTTAGCGTTGGTTTAGTGCACTGATCCTGTCTCTTCTAGTGACCATGCAGAACTAGCCTCTTTGCAGCTAATGTGATTGCTGCTTCAGCCCTGTGCTGTGGGTGCTAAATGTCCCAGGTTCAAGCTGACAACAGTCTGAACACAGCTTGCATTACGAGAGCTAGAAACAACTAGCTTTACAACCCAGCCTGTTCTAAGCTAATTGTCCTGACAGTTCTAGCTATTAAGGGCTAGGTTTTCAAAGGAACTAAGCTCCCAACCCGCTGAGCTCTTTTGCAAGTCTGGCCCTATGTTCCTAAAGATGGATCAGTAAACCCCTAAAATGCAGTGCACGGCTGTAATGCAGCCTGGGACTACCCTATGTACAAGCAGCACTTCATAGGGAAGACAGCTCTGATAGCAAAACTTGGGAGTCCCCAAGGTCTATGGGTCTGGAATCTCTCTGGATAAATCTGTAATCTTTATCATCTAGAGCCCCTGGTCACTAGATCGTGTTACATAGTCTACTCAATTTCAGCTATATCATGGTTTAGATTTCTGTACAGACCACAGGCATGTTGCAATCCTACTAGTGCTCACTAAAACCCATAATACTAATTCTAAGAATAAAATCAGGAGCCAAATTTCTCTATCCCAGTACTTCTTTAGTCCTCAATATCATAACATGCAAGCCATTATGCATATACATGTACCAACTGCCAGGCTAAAAGAGTGAGACCTCACTCTCTTCAGACCAGCATGGGAGGCTACTGCTTTAAAATCAGGAGGCAGACAAAATCCCCAACTGAGGGATGAGATGGAACCATTCCTGTAGGAATTCAGCTAAAATGAAAGCTAGATCAGCAACCCTGGACCTGGGGTTAATAAGAAGTTATCAAGCTTAAATGTAAGGAGCTAGGGGATTTTTTTACATGTTACAGGCTAAAACAATCTTACATGTTACAGCAGGGGTAGGCAGCCCCCAACACGGGTGCCAGAGTGTGGCACGCAAAGGCATTTTGCCTGGCACATGCCCCTCAGGGCAGATGTGGGGAAGGGGCCAGGGCTCTGCCACTACAACAAGGGTCAGGCCCCTTGCAGCTTCTCCACTGTCCACACCTGGCATGCCAACATCTTACAGGTCGAGGTTGTGGGTGTTTTGGCACTCTACCCAAAAACATTCCCAACCCCTGTATTACAGGCTAAAACAAGGGACAGGTGCCTTTTGGGCCCAAGTAGCCGCCACGCACATATTAGAAATACCCAGAGAGGCAGGGGGGCTTGTTCTTCTCTCACTCCCATTCACTGTTCCTGTCCTGTTCACATTGCAAAGGTTTGGCCTGTGGGCACACTCCTGCCCAGGACACAGTGACACTGACCACACACCTCCCTTCCCATCCCAGGGCCCCATGTTTGGGTGAGGGTTGGAATTTAATTAAGGGCATGAGCTGGGGTATGCCTCACCCCCAGAGCAGCCCTGAGTGAAGGACACTGAGGGCCCTGGACCTCCATGGGGGTGGCGGATGTGATGGGCTCTCTAAAGGGCTAAACCTTCATGGACTCTGCAGTGCTTCTTCCCAATTAACTCTGGAATCATTTCCTGGGAGAGGCTCTCAGCCCACTAGCCCTCTTCTTGCTACTGCTACCTCTGCCCACCCAGTGCAGCTCCTGGTTTGTAATGAGGCAGAAGTCAGTGGCCGATGAGCTAGCTGACCTTTTCCTTGGCCCCGCTTGCCTGTTTCAGTTAGAAGTGTTACATCAGGAGTTGGCAATATTTTGTGCAGAGCACCAAAAACACCTGAAACCTTGACTTGTAAAATGTTGGTGTGCCAGGGTGGCAGGCAACCTGCAAGAGACCTGATCCTTGTTGTGGCAGCCCTGGCCCTTTCCCCACTGTCTGCCCCAAGGTGCATGTGCCAAGCATAATACCTTTGAGTGTCATGCTCTGGCACCTGTGCCAACGGTTGCCTACCCCAGTGTTAGAGCCAAGTTCCCTCATTAACACACAAGCACAGGTGCAGTTGTCAGCTCCCTTCTTTCCTCCTCCTCCTCCCTTCAGCTATGAAAAGGGATGGGCAGGTCCAGCAGGAGGGAACAGGGGACATGGGTCTGCTTTATGCCACCCAGGGTATCATTCTCACACTCACCACCATGGTATTTGAGCACTGGGCCCTGCATACACAATATAGAGCAGAGATGGGCCCACTCCCTAAACTAGTGATTTTCAACCAGGACACCACAGCATGATTCACAAGATATGCATGATTCACAAGAAAACACCTTGCCCTGTTGTGGTGTTTCTGAGTTCTTTGCAATAGAACTGCTCTATTCTCTTTTTTTTTTAGTCAACAACCGAGTGCAAGCTAAGAGCTGACAAGGTTCCTTGGCTAGATGTGATAGCTTTTATTAGACCAATTAAATAGTTGGAAAAATTGTTCTTTGCAAGCTTTCGGGCATGAACACCCTTCTTCAGGTATGGAGAAGTTAAGGGCTGGCATTTTCTGAGGGCTGCCTTGAGACTAAAAAGAAGGAGACCCACTGCCCTAAACCCAAGATCAGGATCTGGGTTTCAGCACTGCCTCAGCCCAGCCCAGGCAGTAGGTGACAGCTCAATCTCATTTTGGGGTTTGGGTGTCCATGGGTTGAGACATACCCATTGGGACCTGATGGGAGGGGGGTGGGGGGTGCAGACCCTGTGTGAAGCTGGGCTTGTTATGATTACAATTGCTGTGTCAGTTCAGAGAGGCTTGCTCAGCAGGTGGCCCAACAGGTGCCACAAAGCAGATGGAGACCGCTCCCCACATGCTCCAGGAATATCTTTAGCTTCCTCCCCCTACAGAAAATGCAGGGTGGAAAAGATCAGCCCTGCTAGAGATGAGGGAATCAATGTGTCTGCCGGCCCCTCAGCACCCTCCTTCCAGAGCATAAGGGGATGTGCAATGGATTCCAATCATGTAATCAGCAATTAGCGCCAGCCCTTTGCTGCCAGGGGGACCTTATTTCTTTCTAATGTGGGCTCACGTCCAGCAGATGCTATCACCAACAGTGCCGTGGCATGATCTAGGTAATCATTATTCCCATGTGGCTGGTTACAGTGAGGTTTCTATTGTTATAGAGGCATTTCTGTTGCTGCCCATTCAAACAGAAGCACTCACCCTTCTATTTTAATGCCTCCTGTTTTAGTACCTATCCACCCTTCTGTAGCCCCTCCAACTGAGCACATTAGAGACCTGAATGAATCTAGCCTCACAGTGCTGCATGACACAAGATCAGCATTAGGATCCAGGATTTGAGAGCAGGGAAACTGAGACACGGAGAGCTGAAGTAACTTCTCTGAGATCAAAGATGAACGGAAATAGAATCCGTGACTCCTTTTCCCTCCTCCCCCATAAGAAACTTGAGATGTCACTGTTCCCTGGGCTGGGAAGAGAATCCAGGAGTCCTGACTCCCAGGACTCCACTCTAACCATGAGACCCCCCTGCTCTCTGCCCTGAGCCCTAGATACTACAGTAAAAGGTTCACAAGGACTTCAGTTAAATAGACAGATGTACAATAATACTGCCAAGATATGGGAAATGAGCCCAAGAGTCCTAACTCTCTTTCTCTTTCCTTCTCACTTACACACACAAATTATTATTATACATAAAAATGACATTCAGCATTTTGTGCAGGTCTGATGCCTTTTAAAAGATCGCGCATCCATCTTACTAGAGTTTGGGAAGATACATTTTGCCCCCATAGATCAGGCACGGCTTAGCAGAGTTCGACATTTATTCATTCGAAAACAAATGTCTAGCAATTCCCCAGGGGCATCACCTCTGCATGTGTGCGGGTCATGGAGTTTAATGGGATGGTGATTTACAATGTTTCCTTCTAACCCCCCCTCGAGTTTCAGTAGACTGAATTATGGGCCCAATCCTTAGCTAGTACAAGGCAGTAAATTGTTTGCCAGTGGTTTCTGTGAAGAGCAGGAGTGTTTTGTGGTATTACAATTTATTTGTACCAGGACTGTGTGTGGCAGGAGTTGTCCAAACAAAATGAAGGGCTTTGCTCCAAAGGATTTGCAGTTTAAGCATCCTTGGGGCTCCATCCTGCAGAGTGCTGAGCAATCCTGAAAGGCTACAATCCCACAGAACAGTTCAGCACATCCCTGACGCGGACAGCTCCCATTAAAGACAATGGGTCCAGTTGTCTGCTTCTATATAAGAATATCCTCATGTGCTGTGTCTAATTGGGGCTTCACAGGCTGATCCTGCCCACAGGGAAGTCAAGGGCAGCATTCCTACCAGATTCAGCAGGCATGGGGTCCAGTGACAAGACAATTATCCCTGACTTATCATGCAACTCAAAATCACAAGGGTTTACTAAGGACTGGGAAGGCGGTGTGGGGCTGTAAGTCTGTGGTGGGATCCCCTGTGCCTTTTATTTCCATTTGGGTTTATTTGGGGGGAAGTAACGTTATTCTATTTTTAGTGGGACTCTAATTACTCTGTCATTTGCTTTCAAAAATATCTCAGCAGCGTTTTGAATTCAAGCCCTTTGAGAACTGATCACTTAGCCCCCCCAATGGCACTTTTCGTGCCCAGGCACTTGGCACCCTTGTAAGCTGTAGATTTATAAATATTTTAACATAGGTATTTTGTTAGTAATTAGTAACCAGTGTGTGGAAATGGCTTTGATTCAGAACCATGATTATTAACGCAGTTAAGATGATTAAGCTGTATTGCAGAGGCACGCGCAACTGATTTTATTTACTCTTGACGAGGAGCTTTGCCGCTCTTATAAATTCATCTGTTAGTACCTGATTTTGCAAACACAACCACAGAGCAGAGGCTGCCATCCAGGAAAGTGCTTATGCCCACATTTAACTTTTAGCATGTGTTTAACCCGTTGACTTCAATGGCTTAAAATGAAGCACCGGCTTAAAATGAAGCACCAGCTTCATTGCTGTCTGGAATAGAAATGCTTCCCTGAATCAGGGCCAACATACTTGCTGTTGAGTCATCTCAGTGACTTCAACTGATCAGCTCACAGCAGTGAGCTGTACACTTGGTAGTTAGTGCCTGCAGGGTTGGGAAGTTACAGCAGCTACAAAGAGCTTCTCAAGAATAAATAACTGTTTGCTGGATCCAGCTCTTAAACATTTAAAACATGCATGTGCCACTGCAACCAAGCAAGCCTGATCCAAAGCTGAGGAAGGTAAGAGAGAGAGAGAGTACTATGTTGTGTTCAATGGGTTTAAGATCAGACCCTAATAAAGCAAGGGCGAGATGTAGCTTTTCATCCTTTGGGGCAAGGCCCGGTGCTGACTTTGGCTTCCATCCTGTGCCACTGGAGTGCCATGAGTTACCCTTTTGATTCCAAGGGCAGCAAGCCACTCAGCTCCTCCCTCAGGTCAGCATTGGCATGGGCTAGCACAGAAATACTTTGTAAAATGAGGAAAAATGTCTCAAATATTAGCAATGACCAAGGTTTCCACAGAAGCCTGAGGGAGTGTGGTGCCAAGACCTACCTGGGACCCTCTGAACATTCCTACCCTGTAGCTTCATGAACAGGACCCTGTCACTGTGACTGCATTTTAATACATTTCTCAGTCTGAAGCTGCAGAGATGGGTACCTTGGGAATGTGGCTGAAGCAATGCTGTTAATAGGGGGGAAGCTATTTCCATTAATGGCAAAATATCATCATCATTGGCATTACTGTATATATTAATAAGAGAAGTAAACACACTCATTTAAAATGTTGCCATAATCTCACCATCCAATCAGAACTGTGGATTCCAGATTTCAGTTCAGAAGAGCAACAAACTGAGCTGAGAGAGTGTCCTTTTTAATTAGGGCTATTATTCAGGTAGTCACATAGGGTGAAAATACTGGGTATATAGGCTTGATTCTGGCCCCTTCACTGCTATCAATGCCAAATGATGGGTGTGGGGTTAAATCCTAGCTGTCAAATACCATCTGACCCTGCAAGGTGCTAAATACCTAGGCTTCAAGCCACCCAGGCACAGCATCTTATGATTAGCTTTCAAGCATATGACTCAGTCCTGTTGATCTCTATGGGATGACTTGCCTGCTTGAAGTTAAGCAGCTGTTTAAGTGCTTCTGTGATCTGGGGCCACAAGGCTCAGCCCTTTGTGTGCCTGAGCCCATGTATGGCAATTCAGACAGAATATCAGTTGGTCCTGGTAACGGAGTAATAGCCAAGTCTGCCAGCTGGAGTCTCCTAAGGGAGTGCAGGAAGGGAGCTGGACCAGTGGCCAGAGAACCCAGTTGGGATTCAGGATTGCTTGGATTGGATGCTGACTGGCTGCATCACTTCAGCAAGCCACCTCCCCTCTCTACGCCAGTCCTGCCTTGTTGTCTCTGCAGACTGTGAGCCCCTTGGGGGAGGGTCTCTCTCGTCCTGACACAAAGTGGTTTATCCTAGGTAGGTCCTCCACTGGCTCCTGTTTAATAAATAGTATGAGCAGTTTATCAGTCCCACAGCAGGCAGGAGCCAGGCCACAGCCCCAAGTTGTGGACAGAGGCAAAGGGCACCTTATCCTCTAGGAATGGAAAGGCCAAGGACAAGTTTGCTGTTGAGGTCAGACCCTGCTCTTAGTATATGCTAGGGAAAACTTCAGAAGAAATACTGGAGGAGGAAAAAGCATGTCCTCTGGTAGATATGTACAGCCACAGAATATACAGCCTTGGAGGGGAGGGGAGGGGAGTGATTCTCAGACCTCCTTTCCCTACAAATGAATCACTGAAATGCAGCCCTAACTATGGTGGCACGACTGCACCACTATAATAGTGTGTGACACCAAAGAATATTAAGCTCAGGTGACATTTAAAGTGTGACAGGAAAGTCACCATTAACGCTGACAATCTGTGCCTTAAATCGCACACAGTTTTTCTTTGGGGAGGAGGGATTACAGTGACACAATGTACAGAAAGGCAGATTTAAGAGTCTAAAACAACCTCTTACATTTTCTGGCATCCTTAGGGCATTTCCTAGTAGGATCTCAGAGAGCTCTGCCAATTGGGGGGCAGCATCGCCATACCGCCAGCCCAGGGCTGGGGGAGGGGGAAAGGGGGACAGACAGCTCTGGAGAACACAGACAATGGGTGGAGAGGAGAGGACATTTTGCCAGATACTGGGGCAAACCCCTTTGGAGAGTGGTTTCACGCCCATGTGGCAGGAGCCTGGGTGCTCTTACTGTTAACATGCCTGCATGGAATTTAATCCTGGCAAAGGGGCTGAATTAGGAACTGGGGGCACTAAGCCATCTGTGTGTGCCCAGGCCTAACTTCCCACACAGCCAATGGACCTCACGCTCTTACCTCAGGGGAGATGTTCCTGACAAGGCAACTTGATTGATGGAAAGGCTCAAAAGGGCCACTGGGATGATCCTATGTAGTGCTGGCTGGTGAGCCCCACCCGTGACTCCTACTCTGTCTTACTGAGCCTCCCTTTTCATGGATTTCATAGACATTAGGGCTGGAAGGGACCTTGGAAGATTATCAAGTCCAGCCCCCCGCCCAAAGGGCACGAAGTCCGCTGGGGTCATAGGATCCCAGCAAGATAAGCATCCAAATTTCTCTTGAAGGCGTTCAGTGTGGGTGCTTGAACTACCTCCAATGACAGGCTATTGCAGACCTTGGGGGCTCGGACAGTAAGGGCGGGGTGCCCCATTTGATGTGAGCTCTTTGAGGTCTATTTCCAGGGCACTTCTAGTCCTTTGGCCTCCTGGGCCGATAGAACAACACTGAATGTGGCTGAAAGAAAGAACCAACCCGTTCTTTTAACACACTTTTCAGCTTTGGGCCTTGAAGTGCCTTAGGACAGAGGGTATGTCTGGTCATCCCATTGAAGCGCTGGAAGGGGTTATCTAAAGAGGTGGTGGACTCTCCATCCTTGGAGTTTTTGAAGGCCTGCCTCAACCCAGCCCTGGCTAAAATGACCTAGTTGGGGCTGGTGCTGCTTTGAGCAGGGGGTTGGATTAGATGCCCTCCTGAGGTCCCTCCCAACCCTCATTTTCTATGATTTTACAGAAGGGGAAACTGAGGCACTGAAATTCTTCCCATGTCTCCGTGGCCTGGGCCATAGGGAAAGCATGGGTGGGGGGGCTGGCTTCAGAGCAGGACTGGGACCCAAATGAACTGTACTGCCCCTGCCACCGCCTAACAGTGCGACTTAGACACAGCTCCTCGCTGCTCCCCCGTTCTCCTGTCTTGTTTAGATATGAGTCTTTAGATCAGATTTAGATCCAAGGCTTTTTGGGGGCCAAGGGCCAAGCCTCTCGCTGCCTGTGCAGCCCCCAGCACCAGGGGGGGCTTTGGGCACTGAGGCCCTTCAGACGTCTCCTAACAGAGAAGGTCAGAGGAGCTGGGCGCAGCTTCTCCTTGTGGCCTCCACCCCCGGGATCTGGCGGGGGAGGGGCAGAGTGGACCTTTGCTGCTGGGAGCTGGGGCCCCCTGGGCCTCGGGGCGCCCGGGGACACTTGAGGAAAGCTGAGCGGGTGGGTGTGAGCCGTGGAAGGACCCGGGTGGCCCCGGGGAAAGCAGCAGCCCCTGGCCAGGGGCAGAGCCAAGCTCTGCGAGGAGCCTCCAAAGGAGCCCTGCGCCTCCGAGCCTCACGCCGGGGCAGAGGCAGCTCGGGGAAGAAGTTGCCGACCGGCAGATCAGGCAGCCCCGGTCCCTTCCCCGCAGCTGCTCCTCCCCGCCCTCCCCCCCGCTCCTGGCGCTGCTGCAGGAGGAGGGCTG
>NW_017729031.1:107539791-107540258 GCF_001723915.1 Gavialis gangeticus
TGAAGCCCCGGCGGCCGGCGGCCAGGCGCGTGTGTCCGCTCCGGGGGCCAGCGCCGGCTGGGAGGCAGGGCTCGGAGCCCGCCGGGGCAGGCGGGGCGGGGCGGCGGCGGCATCTGCCCCGGGGGGCGCAGAGAAACTTTTCCCCGGGGCCGGGGGCCGGGCCCGCGCTTACCTGCCCGTTCTTGCAGAGATCGGCCCACATGCTGGTGCCGTCGCCGCCGCGCATGAGGACGTGGTAGGTGAAGAAGTAGGTGCCGGGGATGTTGCAGGTGAACTTGCCCGTGGCCGCGTCGTAGTGGTTGCCCAGGTTGGTGACCACGTCGTCGAACTTGAGGATCTCGTAGCCCTCGTGCGGGTTCTTGAGCCCCGCGTAGAAAGCCACGCGCGGCACCGTGGTGTAGGTGGCCGTGCTGATGGCCCCGCTGCCCCCGGGCCCCGGCAGGCCGGGCGGGCCCGGCTTCCCCGGC
>NW_017729031.1:107540384-107540835 GCF_001723915.1 Gavialis gangeticus
GCGACGCTCCGGCTGCCCCGGGCTGCCCCCGGCCGGCTGCGGGCAACGAGCGGCGGCGGCGAGCCGGGCTCCGCGTGGTCCCTTCCCTTCCCTTCCCTTCCCTTCCCCGCCTGGCGCTCGCCGGCGTTTCAAGTGAGATGTTATCTGCCCATTGATCCCCCCCCAGTGCACCCAACCTCCACCCACTTCTGAAAAAAAAAAAGAGCGAGCGAGCGGGCGCGAGCTCGGTGATAGGACTCTCTGCTCATGCACGGAGGCAGCGTGTGACAAGCGGACCCGAGCGGAGGAACTTAGCCCGGTGCGAGAGGCAACATTTAATCGATGGATCGGGTGATTGATCGCTCCAGTGATTAGAGAGCTTTGATTTTCGCCAGGAGCGGTTAGTGGAGATCCCTTGTCAGGAGTTGTAGCCAGAGACGGATGCACTGACCATATCCCCACCCCCCTCCAC
>NW_017729031.1:107540862-107541292 GCF_001723915.1 Gavialis gangeticus
CCGGCCCGGCTTGCCCTGGGGGCCCTGCACCAGCGTGGAGGGCGGCGGGACGCCGCTGTGGTCGCTCAGCGTGTCGGCGTCGGCCCGGATGCTGGCGCTCGTGGTGGCCGCGGTCTTGCCCAGGTAGGGGTCGCAGACCATCCTGCAGGTGCCCAGCATCTCGTAGTGCCCCTCCGCGCCCACCGAGCTCACCAGCACCGGGATGAGGATGACCAGGACCAGGATCATCACCACGCCGATGGCAGCCGCGATCAAAGTTTTCCTTCCAATGCTGAGCCTCGGAAGGGGCTGAGTCCGCGGCCTCCCCGTGGGGGCAATGGTGCCTGCGGGGGTGGGCACGGCGCGAGAGAGGAAGCGGGGCAGCAGGGGGCCCGGCCGCGCCTTCCCGGGCCAGGCGTCCCCCGGCTTGGCGGGGCGGCGCGACGCTCCG
>NW_017729031.1:107542137-107556906 GCF_001723915.1 Gavialis gangeticus
CTCTCTCTCTCTCTCTCTCTCTCTCTCTCTCTCTCTCTCTCAATTTCTTTCTCTGTAACACTGGAAAAGTTGAAGATAGGGGCGAGGGAAGGCATCATGCTCCTCCCCTGTGCCCGGGGAGCCAGGCAAGACACGGGCATGGGCAACCTGGGTGGCTGCCCAGAAAGGGGACCCAAAAATGGTGAAAACAATGATTGTTATTATCATGATCTCAGGCAAAGGGGGGCCTGATATGAAAAGTTCACCCGGGGCTGCCAGGAGTCTAGGTATGGTGCTACCAGGGAGGGAGACTCCTGTGGTGGGACAGTGCCCTGAGCCCTCTGCCAGCCAGCCAAATAGAAATGATTTCCTGCTCTTCCAGGGGCAAAGCAGAGGGGCAGCGACAGCTTGTACCCTGCCCTGATGGCACAGTGCCCAGTGTGGCCTGCATGGGGTCACACCCTGCAGTGCCCACCTGCAGTCAGACAGTGCCATTTGCCCCCTGGGCAGCGCCGCCCGGCTCCCAGGGCAGGATCCTACAGGGAGCTTTGGCTATTATGACATATCAATCTTCTCTCACCACCCTGCATTATGCATGTCTCATTAGAACGGCTGTGGGCAGCGTGATGCCCCCTGGCCTACCAGCGCAGATCGTAGGCAGGGCTGAGGACACTGGGGCCCTTCTGATCCCCCCCTGGAGTGATTCTGTAGGTGAGACATTTCCATTGTTTCCAGGGCTGGGAGACATTAAAGCCCTCTTTGCTGCCTGCTTCCTCGCACAGGATCCCTTTCCTCCCTGATTTATTTCTCCAGGCATGTCAGCCCTCCCCAACCTGGAGTAACGATTTGATTGAGATGCACTCGGGAAGCGGGGATAGAGCGGGAGGCAGCAGCAAGGGGGTTAAAACCCCCCCAGCTCTGCGCCTGTCCGCTCTGTTTTGTTTGTTGTGGTTTGCTTTTGGTTCACAAGCCACTTTATTGCATTAAAGTGTTTAGGTTGCATAAAGTGAGATGCGTCTCCTTCCATCAAGATATTTGTCAAATTAGCCCAGGCAGAGTTCGCTGCCACCTTGTTTATATTTTTCCCCCCACCTCGTGCGTCTGTGAGCTGGGTCACACTGGGGTAGCACAGGCCCCTGCCCCCAGAGTCCTCCCTGTGCTGCCAGCCCCCACCCAGGGGAAGGGCACAGCCTGGAAGGCCCAAGGGCCAGTGCCTGGGCTGAGGGGGTAAGTAGGAAGTTTCCCACTTGGTAGGAACAGGTGGGGAAGTGGCCTCACTGCCCTTATCATAGCCTACCCCTGCCTCTGCTCTCTGGTGGCATCTGGGCTGGTGCTGAATGCAACTGTCTGTTTGGGGGCTGTTTCTTTCCTTGCCCTCCCTCGCACACCCCTGCTTATTCGCTTGTCTTTGGACCCTGACCACCACATGATGAACAGGCCACAGTGCCCCCCATGGGAGATGAAGGGAGACCCCAGCTTTTCCCTGCAGGATGGGCCCCCACACCAAGTCTCTTGGCAGGTCAGGGCAGCCTGTGCCTGGGTGGCACTGTCAGTAGGGACAGCTCTTTATTCAAATTGCCCCCCTCGCAAACAGTGCTCCCTTCACCACCACAGTGTCATTCCTGTCAGCCCCAGACGGATTTTCTGCGCTTCGCTGGAGTGGAAAATAACAGCTTCAAACTTTACAGAGAGGAGAAGGCGCCAGCACTTTAATTAACAGCCATCTTGGCCCACGAGCCGCCGCTGCCGCTGCTTCCAGTGACTTGCACAGGAAAGGAAGGCAGGGTGGGCTTTCTTCCTCTCTCTTACTGATAATTAAAAGGAAAAAGTGCATTCGTGCTGTGTCGCAGCCATAAATCACCCATAGGGAGCTGAACAGTTCACCACAGAGGCAGCAGGGATCTGTGTGCGGCCACTAGGGACCTTGGAGGGCCAGGGCCTCTGTGAAGATCCATCACTTTCACACCTGGCCGCTGCCAGCAGTGTTTTCAAAGGCAGCCTTCAAAGTGGGGTGCCTCCTTTTCTTGGGCCCCCAGCTTGAAACAGATTCTTGGTAGGTCCAAGCTGCTGGTATGAACGGCAGATGCTCAGAGGAGTCTCCACCCAAGGCTCTCCAAACCAATGACCTCCATGGAAGTCCTCACAGCATATGATAGGGTTTTCTTCCCCCCCGCCAAGTGTCTGAAATGTCCCAGATTCCCAAAGGAATCTCCAACCGACCTCAGCCCCATGTATATGCAGTGTCAGAGATTTTAGGACCTGCACGCATAGCCAGAGGGTTATACTCAGAGGTTCCTGCATCCAGCCCCTCACTAGTGGCTGAGTAAGAGCCTTCATTTCATCAGCCCAGCCTCACCCCTGTGACTGAGTAGGGAGGACTTGGCTTGAGGTTTAGATGGGCAAAACGTGGACATGACCTGTTCTGCCAGCGATCTTGAGAGATCAGGGTTTCCCCTGAGGTTGGCCCCACAACAGCTCCCTATCCCAACAGAAGATTTTTTTTCAGGTGACACCTGGACCCTCGGGAGGAAGTAGCACATCTGAGAACCTCCTTGGACCTGGGCAGTTCTGTGCATGGTTGGCCATTGACATTGGGGGCGGGTTCTGGCTGGTGCTAGAGTGGAGGCCTCATTCTTCCTTCTTCTACCTCACTCCCACACTGCTGTCATTTCACTGACTTCAGCAGAATCACCTCTGTCCTGGCCTGGTGTGAGAAGACCATCTCTTCCCCCCCACCCACCATGAGCTGGTTCGCTATCCCATGGCCTGTGCTTTAGGGATGATGAGCTCAAAGGACCAAAGGGTCCTCGGCTTCCTCCACTTCAGTGAGCACAGGGCTTGATGCTGTGACCACAGTCCTCTCCAGGTGCCTGATTCTATAGATACCAGCCTAACCCTGAGAGACACTAAGTGCCAGCAACCTTACCCTGAGGCCAGTAGTACTTAGCATCTCTTGGTGTCCTAACAGAGGGCCAGATCCATTATTGGTGAAACCCCACTGACTTCAAGGCAGTTATGCCAGGATCTTATTTGTGAATCTCAGAGCAGTTCCCAGCGCAGACTTCTCAAGTACTGGAGTGAAGTTCCCAGCAACTCAAAGGCACAGGTAGACAGCGGACAGGGTCTGGACCCCAGTGACAGCACACCATGGGCATAGCAGCTAGGAACAGTACATGATGAAGTGAGGCAGACTGTGCCAGAGCTGGCTCCAGGCAGAAGAGAGAGTTGAGGTGTGCTTGAGAAGCAAGGTGGGAAGGACAGTGTTCCCAGAGCATACGGGAGACTGAACTACTTCCCTTGTGACCGTGGCACTGGATGACCCTAGATCCAACCTTCCCACTCAGCCAACAGAGATGTGCCAGGCCAGGGCCAGGGCCAGGACCCAATGTACTTATGACTTGATTTGCAGCCTCCACACTTGCTCCAGCAACTGGAGAAAATGGAGGAGGGACTCCTGCCCAGTGCTTCCCTGGTCTGTAGCAATCTGAGGCCACATTGCAAAGCTGGCTTGTTGCTTGTATAGTGAAACACAAGGAAAGGTATCCACTCCCACAGTAGCCTCAAGAGGTGAAGGGCATTCTTGCTTAAAGCACAGAGCTGGGACTCAGGAGGGCCAGATGACTTCCCAGCTCTGCCACAGACTCCCTATGTGGCCTTGGATATGTCACTTTCCTGTTGTGCCTCAGTGCCCTACCTGTAAAGCAGAGATAAAACTGACCCCTAGCATTACATGTGAGGTACTTGAGTGATGGGAGCCATGGATACCAAGGATATTGTGTGCTGTTATAATCACACTGTACAAACAGAACAAAAAGACGGTCCCTGCCCCAAAGAGTTGATGGTCTCCGTTTAAGACAAGAGGCAGCCGGGGAATACAGCCAGCCAGGAGGAACATGCAGCAACAGTGAGATGATTGGGATGGCAGGATCACTTCAGGGAACAGTGCTGGCCTGGGGCAGGGAGAAGATGGGGTGGACTTTATTGCTGGGTAGGAGCTGAGTCCACAGTTCTGTTAGTCTATAGAATTTTCCTTTTGATTTGCCTTTTCTGTTCTTCCTCCTGCCTAATTGCCTGGGCAGCTGCACTCCAGCAAGTCCTCTGGAGCAGCAGGCTTATTTGTGTTGGAAATTGGAGCAGTTCTGAATACTTCCCTTTCTCCTGGATAATTTTGTTCAATGTCCTTTAACAATCAGTGCCAAGGGAGGAAAAAAAACCCTAAACCCGCCATCTTCTGAACCAATAATGCTCTATTAAGGCCAATTTGGAGAACAATGTTATGGCCTTTTAATACCCTATAAGTGAAAGGCGCTAAATTAGAAAATGTAATAATGCAAAGAGCCCCCCTTGCTGTCCCCTTTGCGCTCACAGTGCTGCATATATAAATAATAAGATGTTGCCTACCATTCAAAACACCAGCCAATATCATGCTTAAAGCCAGTGGGTCAGAAGTGGAGATAGATAGCAGCTCTGAAAGAGTGACAGGCTACGCAATTATACATCGAAATATAAGGGACAAACTTATGAAAGGAATATCCAGGCCTTAACACAGCAAGATGAAGGCAGATATAAAAATATTACTGCACGTGCCCTGCCGACAGGCAGCATTTAGAAGGGCCCTGAACCCTGCCTGTTTCTCAGCACTGCAGCATCACCCAGCTAATCCTAATGAAACCAATAGTGAGCAAACATTTCTAAAGCAGGTGCTTAAATCAATGGGAGCTACTGGGGGCACCATACTCTGGCATATCAGCACACCTTCACCCCGGCTTGCTGCTGAGGTAGGTGCCTAACCACAACAAGAGGGCAAAGCTAACCCAGGGTCCTTAGCATGCCCTGATAGAGAGGCCCTGGGGCACCACACCCACAGACCCATCCTGCACTATAGACCTATTCCCCCCTTGGAGTGGTGGTGGGTAAGGGTTTCTCAGCTCCCTGAGAGGCAGTGAGCATGGGCTCGTTTTCCATAGAGGAGTAACACCAGGGGCACCCCTCTGTACTTCTCCCAGCAGCCAGGGTGTATCTGCAGGGGCGGGTGGAAGAGCTGCCTGGATCTTCTTTTCCTGTCATACATGTGTGTCTTGGAGTTAGAACTCATTGGGTGCATCTACATGTGATATTAGTGTGCCTGAATAAACTCCGGCACACTTTGTGTCAGAATTTATTGCTCCCAGGTGCAGTGTTTACATGTGTGCCTGGGACTGCAGCATGTTGAGCTGGGGCAGTGCAGCCCTGGCTGGCAGGGGTCCAGAGGGTCAGCCTGCCAGGCCAGGTCTACTCCGACCCTACTCAACATGTTGCAAAGGGGCAGGCTGGGGCACAAGGGTGCTATAGTACAGGGCTAGCCAGCCAGCAGCCCAACACTGTAGCACCTATATGTCCCAGCCAACCCCAGTCACTGTCTACATGTTTGTTGCAGCAGAGTATATAACTCTGCCATAGGATAGTACTCGTGTCAGGCAGTACTATCCTACAGCAGATTCATTAGTTTACTTTGGCCTAATAGTGCTGCACACATTGATGGTGACACTTTACTGAGGAGCTGGGATGCACCCACTGAGACTTGGGCATGGGTCCTCCTCAGGTCAATTGGGCCAGGCTCTCAGCAGACTCAGGCAGACCTCCTTGCATTGTGTGCCAACAGGGTTTCAGGCTCTTATTTGGGTTCTCAGAAGACTTAGATGGACCCTGATACGCTGGTTTTGCCATGGTCATGTTTTTGACTGCAGTCTCATGGCTTGAGGAACAGGGACCCTTGGCCTGGGCCTCCACCTGTCCTTTCACAGGTAGCTAACATTTGGTTTTGAGAAGATTTGGCTATGTGGGCTTTGTTTATGAAGAGGCCAGACTAAATTAAAAGCTGGAAAGACCAGTTGCCTGATAGCTGCCAAATCCACTGAGGTTTTTCCAGTGCTGGGGTCCCTATCCCAAGCACTGCTGATAACAATGGGCACAGGGTAGCTCAATGGCAGAGGCAGCAGGTGGCAAGACCTATCTCAGCTGCCAGGCTGCAGAAAACAACACACTTTTAGCATTTCTGCATTGCCCTGATCCCAAAGAAACCCGACAGTGTAGGAATTGGGTCACCCACCACTGCAGTGCAGCCCCAACTGTAGTACTGAAGAGCACACAGCTGGATGGGGCTGGATTTGGGAAGATTCCTGCACCCAGACAGAGTGTCAGAGGGAGGTAGGGAGACAGAGGCTGTTCCCTGGGCTCAGCCTGGCGGAGGCAGTAGGATTAGCATGCAGGCCCCCCTCTGAGAAAGGATGGTGGAGGCTCTAACGCTCACAGATAGTTAGGGTCTTGGTGTCACATCTCAGCACCTCCAGTCCAGCCCTGGTCTGGATCTCTAGGGTCAGTGCTGACTCAGAGGGCAGAGTGCCTCTTCCTTAGCCTTCCCCCACAATGTCCTATAGCCCTCCTCCCACATCGGGGTGGTGGGTCAGGAAGGAGGGAGGCCCCAGCAGAGTCATTCATGTCATCACATGCAGCTCAGAGCCCTTCTTTCTCTGCTGCAGCCCTGGGGTCAGCATTGATTGCGAGGGGAGCATGCCCCTGACTCAGCCCCCACCCGTCTCTCTACAGCATCTGAGGATACCTGTCAAAGGTCACAGAACTTATATGGCATGCTGCTTGCTGGACCCCTGCTGTCACCACTTTGCCCACTGGACCCCTGGCATGTTACAGCTGGGTGGGGCATCTGGCATGGAGGGGGCTGCCCTCCAGGCTGTTGGGAGCTGTTGTGGACAGCTGTCATCTCCATCCCACCCCCAGCTCCATGGCCCCTGCTGTGCCACTAGAAGAGGATGGGAGGACACAAACTCAGGGGAGAGGGGGCAGGAACAATGCCGGCACTGCCTGGCATTGTCTTATCCATGCCCTGCTTTGTGCAAGGCCTGATGGGTGAGCAGCAGGACAGGAGTGCCAGGACTGGGCAGACCCATGGGCAAAGTATGGAGGGAGGGGCAAAACTGGCCGGGAGCTGGGTGTGGTGCAGTGAGGGTAGGGACAGGGGGGAAGAGTGGGGTTGTGTAGGGTAGAACATGACAGAAGAGGAGAGTGAGAAGGGTAGGGAGAGAGCACAATAAGCGGAGGCAATGGAAATTTTGGGTGTGCAAAGAAACATCTTTGTCCTGCCAGGGGCTGTGCAAAGCATCTGGATCCAAGAGTGCTGCTTCGTTCTCCCCACCCAGAGCTGGGCCCACATAGCAGGGGAGACAGACAGTTCCCTGCCATTGCACCATGCCCTATGCACTCCCAGGACCCCTGTGCAGAGAAACCCAAGGGTCCAGCTCCAGCCCATGCAGCAGCAGGCCAGGCAGGGAGCCTCATCAAGAGCCAGCTGCCCAGCAAAGCGATCTGACTTGTTGACTGTCCCTTCTTCGCTATTGATCGGTCTCCCCTGCAGAAGGGCACCTGGTCGAAACAGCCTCTCTGTCTTTATTTGCTGTCTCTTTTCAGGCTACTTAACCCTCTCACAGCTGCAGCTCAGCCAGGCTTTATTTCTCAGCACTTCTATGGCATCTTGTCTGTGGCAGAGATAATATACCAACCTCAGCATGCCTTGCACAGAGCAACTGCTGAACTGGATTGGAGTAGAGGGTCTTCTGGCTCAGGGTCCTGCTCTTGGCAGAGGCCAGCACCAGGTGCTTCACAGGCAACCCCAGAGGATTGTGGAAGTCATTTGATCCTCAGAGACCATTGCGGGGCAGATCCCCAAGGGGGGTGGGAATGGAAGGCAAGAATCCAGGAGCAGCATCTAGGTTGTATTATTCCCCATCCCTTTCCCTCCCCTGTCCCTTACCCCTTTCTACATGAACATGTCGGAGTACTCCCTATGTGCTAATCCCATGCCTGCAAAGAACAGGGGGGTATGGGTCACCCTTCAGGGCAGAGGCAGGACTGGCAAGTGGCCCAGAAGCCTGTCGTAGCCAGGACCTAGCACTGGTTTAGCCTTCAGCAGCTGGGAGGCAGCTTTCCTCTCCTGTGAGTTGGAACTCAGGCCCTTACTCTGGGGCATAGGCAGATGGAAGTGCAGTCTGTTATGCACCAGGAACCTGGTATGTTTGATAGCCCAGAAGTGGAGAAGAGTTTCCTTTTAGCCAGGTTTGTGGGGCACATGTTAGAGCAGCCCCCATGGCTGCAGCAGTTCTTGTTTGTACCGAGACACTGCAGAGACACTGAGAGAGACAGTGCCTGCCCCAGTGACTGGCAGATGAGGACTTGGAGAGGAGGCAGAAAGGTCATGCAGCACGGAGTGCAGAGGCATTTGACAGGGTGGGATGGAGCTACACAAGCACGGGCAGACGGGACCATGGGGTCTTTGGTGAGTGTGCAAGGGAGTTTCATGTTGAGTTGTTCCTTCACACACTCACGTTCCTCTGACAGGCATTACACAGGGCCCTTCCCAGGCTGCAGGCTCTGGCCATCGCAGTTTGCACAGAGGGCTGAACGCCAATGGCTCCAACGCAGAGTGGCACAGGAAGGCAAACCCACCCAAGACTTGTGTCAACTGGGAGAGTCCTTTAGCTCTTCCAGTCCTTCCAGTCATCTTCTGTGTGGATGATGCCTCCCAACTTAGGGTCACCAGCAAATGCCTTTAGCGCCTTCCTATGCTTTGTACCATGAACCCATTCAATAAAATCCACACCTGTCACAAATGGTAAGTAGCAGTTATGCCCCTTACCCTGTTCCAGTGAATAGCCCATGTAATCGCTGCCCTTCAGTCCTGCAGCCCACAAGCTGGCACCTCCCTGTGGCCCACAAGTCGGCATCTCCCTTGTTCTGCCTCGTGTTGTCAGCATGAATGGGTGCAGAAGTCTGCGTTACACCCGCTTTCCCCAGGCTGTGACAACTGAGGCACATGGCAATGAGGGATAGCGGGAATCCACTGAGGGACGGAGTGCTCCATTCAACTAGACCACTTCCCACTAGCTCCTGGGACTGGTTTGAGACATGCAGAGTGTAAATTGAATGAAGCTGGGTCTGCTTCCCAGGAGCTGCATAGTGCCTGCCATTCTTTGAGGAATCCATGGGTCAGCTGCCCCTGGTGGAAATGAACCCTACTGACTGCCAGGCTGAGTATAGTTGGCTGCATGAAGAACCAGAGGGTTTGGCCTGTTCACAGCACCTAAGGGTCAGGCTGTTGTTCAAATTTTGGAGCTTTTCCTGGCAAAGACTGAGGCCAGCAGTCAGCTGCAGTCAATGGGGCTCTGCAGTGCTTCTCGCCTCTGGGATCAGCCTCTTGGGTAGAAGGTGAAATGATACCAAAATGGCTTTCCCCTTGAGGCTTTCCAGACCCTTGAAAGGCCCCCCAAGAGCCCAATCAAGGTGCCCAGTGATCTGGTCTCATTGCAGGGCAGAGCTGGTGGCGCCACAATCCTGTCACTGTTCTTCTCCTCTTTGTCTTTCGGCACTTCCTCTGTTGCTCCGTTTTCTGCCATTCTGCTGGCAATGGACTGCAGCATCCCCTCTCCACAGGCAATGAGAAGCATCTCTGTCTCTGTGCCCTGAAGTGGGAGAACAGCATAGAAACCCCCACCACATGTAGGCCATAGCTCAGTATCAGGCTCTGCAACAGGTAGAAAGTTGGGTCATCCTGTTCCCAGAAAAGCGTCCTCCCCACTGGGTCCTTGTGTCGAAGTGGGTGGCTGCTAGCCTTGTGAATGGCACCCAAGCTTGTGAATCTGGCCTGAGGGCTAGAAAGTGTGATGGCAGGGAGGCACGAGAGAAGGGTGAATTGCTGCCTGTATCATGTCTCCCCGTGGGGCACCTCACCTGGTAAGTCCAGCCCCACAGGGAGCCCTTCAGGTCCTAGGCACAAGGACATTCAAGGCAGAGGGCCTGCTCTGTGGTGTAAACTGGCAGCCCCACATTGATTTCCTCAGGAGAGGTGTGCTGATGTATGCTAGCAAGGGATCTGTCCCAGTGCTCTGTATCCCTGTCTTAGTTGCAATGAAGCTCATGGTGCCTGTGGGGTCAAGCCTAGCAGAGCAGGGGTTCTGGCCTTCATTCTCCTCCTTCACCTGTTGTCCAGTAGAGGTTAATGTGAACAACCCCCAGGAGCTCCATGAATACTACATCCCCTATGTCCAGTGTTTGGCCTGTGCCTATGGCAGCAGTGAGCAAGACAAGAAGCTGGAAGAGAGGTAGTGCCTTGGAGCCTGGGCACCGGAAAGGAAGACAAGTGTCTGACTGTGAGTCAAGCAGGGCAAAGAACCATGTCTTCATCAGAAAAGCTTGCCCTCACTATCAGGTCTCTGTGGCCTGCAGGGCATAGCAGCTGTGTAATGAATGCCCTGGGCCTCAGCCCTGCTTTGGAAGAAACACGTCTGAAGCTGCCTTCATTGCCCATCTATCATTGTCCTCTTTAAGGGGTCAGCGTGTGCTGCAGTGTACGTGTTGGGGGTGGGGAGGACAGTCTGCTAGTGTGCAAAGACTGGTGTGTGGGGTGTGTGCACATAATTGTTAGTGCAAGTGTGCATGTATTCACATGTATATGTGGGGCTAGATGTGCATAGGTGCATGCACTCATAAGTGTGTGATGATAGAGGTGTGTGTGCTCATACATGTATATCCACCTGCATACATTTACATATGAGTGGCTCTAGGTGAGTGTGTGCATGAGCAAAGCCAACACCTTCTATGCTGCACAGGCTCTGCATCTGTCTGACTCATTCCCACCTGTGCTGTTGAAGGCCCTGTGGGCCAGAGACCCAGCTGCTGTGCATCAGCCTTGCGGTATTGACTTCAAGACAGCTACACCCATTTACACTAGCTGAGGGGCTGAGCCTGTAATTGGAGTGTCTCCTCATGGCCAGCTGCAGTCTGGGAGCTGATGTGCATGCAATGCTAGACACTTATAATACTAGACATATACATTCGCCTTTCAAGAGCATCCAGGAGTTCACTAGCTCGGGCACAAAGTCTGCTCACTTGGAATTTACCATAATATTGATTGTGAATAATGAGGAGAATAAAGGAAACTTTATTTCACTCACTTATTTAACCCTCTGCCACTCTCCCAGAATGACTGTGTCAGATTTTACATGGGGGGCAGGAAACTGTGGCTCTATTCTGGGCTCTGCTGCTGCCTTGTTACATGACCTCAAGCAAGTCCCCTCACCTCTCCGTGCCTCAGTTTCCACATCTTCAGATTCAGTTGTGAAGGGACTATGATGCTTTATTCATTGCCTGCTGTAGTGCTCAGAGACCCTTCCCTAGAAGGAGTTAAGGCCAAATAGAACATCTGTATTATTAGAAGAACTCAACTGAGGCCTTTGGCTCCACTGGGCTGTATCCGGATAAGAGAACAACACAATCTCATGCCCAAGTGTACCATGTCGGGGCCATATCGAGGTTCCTGCCTGTGAATGGAACCTGTGCTTCTCCTCTAAGAATCAGACTGGGTGCTGCACGGGACACAGGCTGGGGGGCTGCCCCTCTCCCAGGGGGCTGACATTAGCCTGTATTTGTTCCATGCCCACCCATCCCTATTTCCAGCTCAAGATCACTATCTTTGCTGCTTCTTGCTTTGCAAAAGTCAACCAACCACACTATCTGTGGGGGATGTGCACTCACGCTCCACCCCATCCCTGGGATCACAGGGTGAGTCATTTTTCCCATGCTTGGCTGGGCAACAAAGTGACACAAGATACTGTACAGGACACTGCTGCTGAAATGGGCTGGGGGCCTTAAAGGAGCCACTCACGTGCCTCACTGCCCCTGTCATGGGCTCCTATAGCACTGCCAAGTTTTACACCTGTGGGGGATCTGGCCTGTTGAGTCCAATGGAGCAGTGCTGATTTGAATCCACTGGTGGGAAAGCCTGGCACATTCATGGCCCAGCAGTAGGACCGGAGGAGAAGCAGAGGGTATAAACGAGTCACTCTGGCAATGGGGCCCTGCTGCATTGGCTCCTTCAGCTCAATTGGCCCTTTCAAGTTCTTACTTAACATTCAGGAAGGGCCCTTGGTGAAGATGTGAAGAACTCTTGTCCTCACAAATTCAGCCTTTGTCTCTCGAGCCCTGTGGCGCATCTCTGTACTGCCTGGGGAACGGGTGATAGGGGCATGAGACTGGATGAAATGCCCATGGATGGAAACCAGGACAGAAAATGAATAGTGGGGATAGAAGGGAAAGATAGAACAGATGAGGAGCCAGGATGGTAGCTGAAGGGAACTGAGATTGGTAGGCAAGGAGACTGGTAATAGATGTGGGCAGCCAGAGAAACTGCAAATGTTGGGTAAGATTGGGATACTGACAGCAAACTTCAGGGGACTAGGACTGGCTGGGCCAAGAAACCTGAGGAATGGAGACTGGGACTGAGCAGGCAAGGATACTGAAACTGGGCTGGGATGCTGGGGTGGGGAACAGAGTGGTTGAGGGAGGCATGGTTTGGAGCATACAGACCAGAAAGGCTCAAGCTCGGGGGTGAGAAAGCAGAAGAACCTGTCAGGAATCAAGTCATGCCCCTCCAGAGCCTGGAATGAACTCATAATTCCCCAAGTCTCACCACTCCTCTCCTCTAATGATATTGCTGAAATCCACTGGCAAAGCATACCTTTACCCAGCAGGGTTAGAACTGGTCCACACAGAGGATGACAACCTACTACTGCTGTCAGTCACTCAGTTAGCTCAGGTGGCAGAGGACAAGGTGGCTGGCCAAAAGATTTTATCCCTGCTGGCAATACCTGGAGATGCCACAGGAGAGAAGCTCCAGCCTCATAGTTTCATCGTTTCATAGTTTCTAGGGTCGGAAGGGACCTGAGCAGATCATCGAGTCCGACCCCCTGCCACGGCAGGAAAGAGTACTGGGGTCAAACAACCCCAGCAAGGTGTACATCTAGCCTCCTCTTAAAGACCCCCAGGGTAGGAGCCAGCGCCACGTCTCTTGGAAGTTGGTTCCAGATCCTAGCCACCCTGACCTCCAGCAGCAAAAGGTTGCTGACGCCTGATTTGGAGTTCAGTCTTCAATAACACAAGTGCTCATAGAATGCCTGCCTCATTCAGGATGGGCCTGTTCAAAGCATGAGGCAGGGCTGGGAAGGAAAAACACAACCCTGTAGTATCCTTGCCTCATTTTTTGTGGCAGCTGGAAAGTGTGGATTGAATGAGGTGGGAAGAGAAAGCAGGGTCTTGTGGTTCAGGCAAGGGCATTCTGCCCTAGAGAACTAGATCCCATCTTTTCCTCAGATACAGGGTTGCTGTGTGATGTGAGCAAGTCACCGCACAGGATTTTTTCAGGTGGTCAATTATATGTTCCTGGTTTTCTGAGTGCCCACCTAAGACCCTGGCCCATACCAGCAGTGCTCACAGGAGCAGCTGAACATAGTGTGGCTGTGCTTTGAGCTTGTGAAAAAAAACAGGTCGGGGGGGGGGCACCCAAGGTGAATGGGTACTTTAGCCTGACTCCCTGTGCCTCAGATCCATTGGGAAGGAGGGGACAATACCTGCTTCTCATCACAAAGGGCTTTTGTGAAGGCAGTTTATGTTTGTGGAGCACTGGGATAAAGTGGTGAGTGCCAGAGACAAGCCCCTGAGGAAATGAATAATTCCATATGCAGAACAGCATTCAGGGAAGAAGGCTCTGAAATACACCTTGAACAATAAGGATCAACCACAAGAGCAAATAACTGTTCCTTCAGGGAGCAGCCTCTGTCCGGCATGTGAAGGTGGCAGGGTTCTGTGCAAAAAGCAGTGTAAGTAGTGTAAGAGCTCTCTCATGCTGAGGATGCACAATGGGCTGCATGATGGACCTGCAGGAAATCTGAATGCCACCATTTCCACCTTCTGAGCATTGGACTTAGTGAGTGTATTAATGAGCCTTTTGTGTGTTTTTTGTGGTGCACAGCTAGTGTGTATTTGGCTGACAGTAGTGCAGAGGTCCCAACCGCAAGACCTCACTGTGGTGAGTGCTGTCCAAGATACGTAGGGAGACACAAGCCCTGCCCAAAGAGCTCACAGCTGGACAGACAGGGTGGCAGGGGATCAGAGAGGCAGTGACTTGCCAGAAATCACCTGGAGCATTGGCAGAACTGTAAAGAGAACACCTCCAGTCCCAAAATCAACCAGGTAAGAGACCCCTCCCCATAAATATTTCCCTTCTCAGGAGACAGACTAGACCTTCCGTGATGGGTGGCAGTCAGGCCACTGGATGCTATGCTGCAAAGGTACCCAGGTCCTAGGGTGCTAAGCAGGATCTCACCAATAGAGGAGGAGAGAGGCCCAGGTGTCCTGGCTCCCAGTCCACAACCCAACTCTCCAGGCCACACAACCTGCTCTGCACATATGGACTCTTGTGAGAGCCCCATTCCCACCCCCATGAACTAGGAGGGATGTGGAACTCTTCAAGTAGTCCTCGACTATCTGCCTGCTGGAGACCTGGATCTGACCAGTGCCTTGTAGCCTGCTGTGAGCAGCAAGCTGGTGTTAGTGGCAGGGCTCTCCTCCTGTTGGCTTCTTCCCCTCCAGCCTGTAATAACTCATTGCCCCTCATTCCCAACTACTTGGTGCTGCACCTTCATGATCCAAACCAAGAGAGCTGCAATGACTGAGGAGATGTTATGACCACAGCCATTCCCTGCTGGCCTGGCCAGCCAAGGGTTAAATGCTCCCCTGCACTCTTTTCCTTGCTGCTATCTCCTCTCCCAGCACAAAGTGCCCTGCAGATGCCAAGCTGTCAGATCAGGGTTCCAGTGGGCTCCAGGGCTTCCCCTCCACAACCCCACCCTCCTAGTGAATCACATGGTTGCTCCCTATCAGCAGTGGGAACTGCTCCCCCAGCACCCC
>NW_017729031.1:107557636-107557841 GCF_001723915.1 Gavialis gangeticus
AGAATGTACCCTATACCCCCCACCCACCCACCCACCTGATGACAAATTCTTCACTGTCAGACAAATTCTCTGACAGTGTCTCTGTCTGGCTTTGTCTTCACCATTGGCCAAAGGTGACCTGCTGACAGACTGCAGCTGACCTGGCCACAGAAGGACCCAGCCAGAAGTAGCTGCCTCTGGGGCTAGTGGGCTGGATTTGCATGGG
>NW_017729031.1:107558290-107568335 GCF_001723915.1 Gavialis gangeticus
TGTTGCATGTGGCAAAATCCAGCTGGGATGGAAACTGTGTGCAGTGGGGTGGCTGCTTTGACTGGACTGCTCTGCATGTGGCACCTGCCCAGCAGCTCCAGGACTGCAGTACATGTAGCATGGGTCCCAGACTGGCTTGAGCAGCTGCTGGATTAGGTATGCAGAGGACGAGGGGATGGGGAGAGGGTCTGTGGGCCTGCCCTTGCCTATGGATTGGCACCCTGATCAGACCCAGGCAGGGACTGGATGTTGGGGCTCCGTGGGCTGGATTTGCATGGGACTTGGGAGAGGCTGTCAGTGGGCAGGGGGCAGGTTGTGACTGAGTGCTGGTTCTTTGCACTTTTCCCAGTTGGCTCAGCTGCCTATGCTCTCCTGGGATGCTGCTCCACACAGCTGCTCCCCTGCCCACAACCTGCTCTCTCACCTGTGCTGGGAGGGACACTGGGTGCTTTGCTTTGCTTTCAACACCTCCCTGTGGCTCTGGCTGTCCGGAGAGGGGGCTAATGTGCACCAGCCCATCTGTGTTTGCCAGCTAGGGCCTGAGAGACACATGGCAGCTAATTCTAGGAGAGGCTGCCCCAGCTTCTGCAGTGCTGAAGAACTTGCTGTGTACAAGGGAAGAGGACAGGAACTACTAGGGCCCAGAGCCAGACCCCAGGATCTCTTTTGGCTGGGCACACCTAACCCATTACAAACACCTCCTCCTCCTCCTTGCATTGTCATCTCTCATAAGAACACACCAACTGGCTGCAAACTATTCCCATGAAACCTCTACCCTTAAATATCTGGTGTAGGGAATCCCAGCATGAGGGCACCTCTCCCACCTAGCTGTTATACATTCTGCTCCCTGAGGCCCCTAGACATTGGGGCTGGATCCCTGAAGATTTCCTAGTGGAGAGGGCTTTTCTGATGATCCTGGCAGCACCTGAGCAAGCAACGCTGACGTCATAGTCTGTAAGAATGGACCGGCCTGCCTCTCCTCCCCACCTTTTTTCTAGGGATCATCCCTGGTGCATTGTCCCAACAGGTCTCCAGGCACCTCCAGGACCTATTGCTGCTTCTAGGAACCTGGTGAGCCAGGACTGAGAAGGCCTCCTCTTTGCCTCCTCTGTCTTGGCCAAGCAGTGTGGGTGTGGCAGTTACTTTGTCACGGCCCTGCTGGTAGCGCCAAGATCCCTGGTGCCTGCAAGGCTGCCTCCAACAGGTCTTCCTTCTGGCTCATGCCAGGGTGCTGTCAGCCCATAGCTCTCACACAGAGAGGATGGGACCATGGTACTGTCACAGGACTTGCTCAAGCACTGCCAGGATCCACAAGACAGTGTCCAGGTCCCCTAGTCCCCACAAGCCACCCCAAGTATGTGGAAAACCAGGGCAAAGCTCCCCTCTCAACCAGCTACTCTGGCAACCTTGTCATGTCTCATTTCCACCCGTTTCCATCTGCATGCGAGTGCCTCTGCTCTGCATCGCCTGGGTCTCGTGCCAAGTGCCACAGGGCTAAGCCGGCCTATGTGACAGGCCTCCATCTCCAGCATAACAATAAGGAAGAGGGATCTTACTGCAGCCAGAGCCATGGGCTCTGGTCCGGTTCTGTGCCCCACGGGTCTCTTGAGCATCACAGTCTGCTCCTTTGGCCTGTGTGTTGGGTCTGGCTGCACCCTGGGGGCCAAATCCTGGTTGTATTGGGGGTTAGAGGGATACCACAATCTAGCAGGGGATGCCAGGACCTCAGGTCTGGATACATGTGACTGGCCAGTCCTGGCCAGTCTCAGGTACAGAACTTGGGGAACACTTATACGGGGGTGGGGGAGGGGGAGGGCTGTCTGCCTCTCACACCCACTTCCCTGCGACAAGCTACTCCCTTCCTCCTGCCCTCACCAGTCACTTCAGGCCACAGCTCTTCAGGATACTAGTTATTAGCATATGTATGGAATGTGGTAGCACCTAGGGGTGTCATATGAGATCAGGGCCCCAGACCCAGGTGTTGCCCAGACACTGAGTGAAGAAGGCCTTGCCCCACACAACTTATAGGGTGAACAGACAAGACAGACAGAAGGCAGGTGGGCAAGCTGAGGCATAGAAGGGTGAAGTGACTTGCTCAGGGTCATACAACAGGTCAATGCCAGAGCCAGGAATAACAGGCAGGTCTCAACAGCCAGCTGCATGCCTTATCCACTGCAGCACACTGCCCAGTAAAGCTTGCGTAGGGCAGTGACCAGCCTCTAGGGGGGGGATCAGGTGCCCAGCATGGAGTGCTGGGCTGAAGTGAGGGAGTGATACCCCTCGCAGTCAGCAGCTGATCCCAGGCCTGACACACTGCTGTCTGCATGAGCCTTCAGGAACCTACTGCAGCCGGTGATGTGAGCATAGCTACCTGAAACCTCCTGGGAGAGATGCTCACTCTCAATGGCTCAGCCATGCCATGGGACCACAAGTGGGAGGGGCAGACCCTGGAGGGAGGGCACCTGATTCCCCGAGTGGTGAGGGGAGGAGAGGGTGCTGCCAGCTTCACCCAGGCTCGCAGCATCAGAAAATACAGGGATCCATCCTGAGAACAGCAGAGAGATTAACAAAGAAGGCGGCCTGCTGCCCTGCAGTCATCTGCATAGAGCCTGCTCCATTGTCTGGCATATCAATCACAATCGGTATGGATGAAAGGACAGGGATGGGGAGTGACAGCAGCCTGAAGGGCCTGAAGTGCTAGAATTAAATAAAGACATTAGCAGCATCTGAGGCTCTGCAGAGAGGAGACAGAGATACAGTATCGTCCCTATCAGCGCGTTAAAATGGCATTTCATACTCACTGGCTCCGTAGCCGGGTTTAGCAGAAGAGAGGGTGGGGAAGTGTATCTGGCCAGGCAGGAGTGTGGAAGGCTAAGCCAAAGGGGCCAGAGAAAGAAGACGCAGGGCAAGCAGCTCACAGGACAGTGGGACTAAAAGGAACCTCTCCAAGTGATGTCTGACCCTGAAGGGCCATGTCACTAGGTCTGGCTGGGGGAAAGAGGAGGACTGAAGCCACCTACTCATGCCTTTGAGTCAGCCTAACTTCTCTCCCCTCATCTTCAATTAGAGCAGCCTATGGGTTGCATTGAGTTATGTCCACTTGAGCACCGCCCTAGAGGCCACTCAGCTGGCTGGGAATCAGCACCAACCTATCCTATTTCCAGCCTTGCCCATGATGCCTGCAGGCCTGAGGAGTGGAGGGTATAGCAGTATAGCACCTTGGCTGCTCCATGGTGTGGCATGATAGGGAGGAGGGCAAGTTATATAATGCAGAAGACCCAATCCTGTTCTCACTTGTGCTGTTGTGACTTTACTGACCTCAAAGATTTGTACCAATGTGAAATCAGAGATGGGCTGGGGCTGTCTCTCCCAGTCCCATCCAGTCTGGGCAGGCAGCTATGAGACAGTACCAAGGTGATCTCTGTGCATGGTACCTTCACAGAATTAAGGAGCTAGCACACGTCCAGTAGACAACTGCTATTTTGTGAAGCAGAACCAGGGCAACATGACAGAGGGGATGCAACATCCCACCATATACAAGCATGTATACATCAGTGCACACACACACAAGCACCCTCATACACAAGCACCAAGACACACACACACAAGCACAATATCCACACAAGCCTGTTGACACATACAATTATAGTTAATATATACATACACAAAAAGAAACACACCCAATGTATTCTGCCAGGGAGATCTTACTTAAGGTCCTTTTTGGCTTTCTCTTTAATGTGCAATGAAAGCTACTCAGATGCAAACATAGGGGCTCTGAACATTTAGGCGCTGAAAACTCACAAGGGGTTAAAGTAGTCCATGCCAAAAATGAAGGTTGAACTTAGCTGCTGGCTCAGATCTGAACCCAACCTCAGGCCAACCCCATCCAGAGACAGCCTCTTCAGTAGGATCTCCCAGCTCAGGTTAGCCAGCCCCAAGGACTTCAGTTAGGTCCAAACCTGTAGCTGTTTGTCCAGACCTCACCCAAGAACTGGGTTGTCACCTCTGTGCCCCTGAACCAGCATCATTCTGCCCTCGTAGCAAAACTGAACAGGTGCAAAGCCAGTTCAACTCACTACCTCCATGCTGTCTGCATCAGACCAGTAGGTAAGCAGTTCTGAGGATGAGCTGGCTAGTTGTGATGGCCCCTCCTGGTCTCAGAACTGGTGAGCCCTCCTGTTGTTCATGGGCTCTGGGGAGAATGGGGATGCCTGAATCATCACTGAGATGCTCAAAACACTTGCAGCCCCACATGAAAGCAGCTTTTATCAGCAAACCCCAATCTCCAGGACTCCAGCCCTGCAGGACTTAGGAAGAAAGTTCTTCCCTTATTCTCACTTGCCTTGATTTATTGTTTTCTTCTTTCCTGCTTCTGAGACAGCAGTGCATGGCCACAGCTGGGGATAGTACCTCCCCAGGACTGCAGAGAGGATAACCTGGTGCTCTGAGCTGGTACAAAGAACACTCTCAAGCAGGTGGCTGGTGTATCTGACTCACACACACAGGGTCACAGTGAGCCCCAGGCTGGGGGCAGAAAGATGTGTACCCCAGATCATACTGGCAGGGGCCTTGAGGGCATTTCACCCTTCCCTGTACTGTGGGGTGGGCTTTGCATGTTGGCATCATTTGGGCATGTCTCATTTAATGAATCCCTACCCTGGCAGGGCCCTCAGCCAGTGATGGCACCTTGGACTTTCCTGTTTCCACACAGTTTGGCCTCCTGGGGCTGGGATGCTTTGGAGCTAAAGACATTGGGCTGTTCACAGGGGTATCTGGGCAAACCTCACCTGCCTGGGCAAGGCAGGAGGTCAGACTGACTGATCAGAGGAGCCCTTCTGGCTCTAGGTTCTGTGAAGCGCTGGGTAGGGAGGGGCTGGTGCAGAATCCGATTTCCCAGCATCCCATCTCTCTTTGCCCATCCCGCCTGCCTAAACCCAGCTGATCCCAGCTTCATATTCGAGAGCTTGGCTGCCTCCTACCCCAGATGCATGTACATCATCCTCCAAATATCTCATTAGATGTGACAGCCTCGGCATCACGCTTAGCAAATAGATTTTATTCCTTCAATAAAGAAGGGAAGGGTTGGTTGGGGGAAATCAGAGGCTGGGGACTCTGTGAGCTGTGCTATGCTCAGGAAGGGCAGAGGGGCATGGCCGGGGACTTGAGACTCACTCACATGGAGGAGAGAAGCACTGAAATACAGCTCATACAGGGAGAGCCATTCCTCTCCCAGATCTGCCTCCATGCCCTGAAAAACCCCAGTGCCAAGGACACAGTTCACTGTATCACCCCACCACTTCCATTTCACAGCTGCCCCCCTATTGATCCCTGTTAGACAGGGAAAAGGGGTTATCAACACCCCTCCACAGGCATTGGTAGGGCAAGGGGGGAGGTCACAGGCTGAACAAGCAGGAGGCAGTAGGACAGGAAGGGAAGAAAATGAGAAGAAAAGGAATGAATGAGGACTGGTGAGGGGGAGAAATGTTGTATTCCCTGCCCCCTGTCCAATGGCTGGAGGGAAGAAACAAGGCCCACGCTGCACAAAGAGAGGACCCAGAGCCCTACAGGTGCCCAAGCACCCACTCAGCCTTGCTGGGTGCTGTTAAGCCATGGCTTGTTGTTACATGACAGCATTGTGTGGCACTGCAAGGATGGAGGCTAGTTGAGAGCAGGGTGGAGAGACAGTCTGTGAGCAGAGCTGGGGCAGCTGACCAGTAAGATGTCAAGGCCCCCAGTGGAGCACCTGGGGTCTGTGGGGATGGGCCCTGGGGAAGTGAAGCCATGTTCCTCTTGCCTGCGGTCAGAGAAAGATCTTTAGGCTGCTCTGGGCACTGGCAGTAGCTACAGAAAACATGGCCAAGTCCCTAGGAGCTTGAGGAAAAATAGTGATGCTGACTACTGGAGGGTAGCCCTGGGTTTGGCTCTGGCATAGTGCCGCTATCACGGTGAGGGGCAGGTCCCTACAGCCCTCTTCTCTCTAGCCAGGCTACAGACTGCTGCTCAAGGCTCTTGGCTTCCCCGCCAGCAGCCTGGCTGCTGTTAACCCAGAGTAAAGCCACTGAACATACCAGTGCTGCTCTGGATTTGCACTGAGACAAGAAGTAGGAGGAAGAGGTCTTGCTGTATTAAAGTTGAAGGCAGGTCACAATACCTGGTTTCTGGGTTGTTCTCTAGTGGAAACACTGATTCGTATTCCAGCGGTAACACTGAGTTCAGAGACCCAGAATTAATACTATGCCTTTAAGGCCTGACAGAGTAGGTGAACTGTCAGTCAAGAATATAACTCCTTGTGAGGAGTAAGCACAGCTGTGCCTATAAGATCATACATGGCACCGTACACTGTAGTCGCTTCCCCTCCATGCTGCACCGCAGGTTGGTACGTAGGTGGGCCTGTGTGGGGCTGGGAGCTAGAGGCAGAAGGAACCATAGGATCTGCCTGTGTCCAACAGACCCCACGTTGGAGACCTCTGTGCTTGGCCACAGCTGGGGACAGGAAACCACAGGACTGTAGACTGTGACATTTTTGGACAAAACTTTCTTTTGCCAAAAGCACCCCCACTGGGATTGACTAAAGCTGTTCACAAATCCATGCTGAATTGTTTTAGCTGAAGAAAAAACACCAAAAAATCCCTACATTTAATATTATTCCTCCCCCCACCCCGGTGGGGGTTCATTTGACCAGAAACATCTTTTTCCCTTGTTTTTGATTTTGCTGGAAACAAGCTGAAAAGTTTAATTCCTGGTTGACCTGAAATATTATTCCCTCCCCCCAGCTGCCCATTTTTCAGCTTTGCTACCACCAAAAAAATCAGCCATCTCAGAGCACAGAAGTGGGGTATGCACTTGAGCATAAGGTCGTGACTCTGATTTTCATGACTTTGGCCCCAAGGCTTATTCCCAGCTGGCTGGCACTTGTAACTGGGCTATGTCCTGGCGGCCAGTGGTTTGTCTGTGGCCTTACGTGGCATGGGAAGACAGTGGATTCCTGCCTCTGAACTGTGGAAGGTGGCCAGAAGTTAACTGGCTCATGGCTTGACCTGGCGGCAGGTGATATGTGCTAGTAAAGGGAGAAGAAGGAAGCCTAAACATCAGGAGCTAAATACCCCCCAACAGGGGAACCTACCCAGAGCCAGTTAACTCATACTAGATGCTGCCCAGGAGAATTCAGGAGGGAGCTGAGAAGGGAAATGGGAAAAGCCTAGCTCAGCCCCCATCATACCTGTAGGCATATGGCATCTCCAGCTCTGCAAGGTGCACAAATGCCTGTGCAGCCTGGCACAGCTAGCCAGGTGCATCTGGGATTCCTTCTCTGCAAGCTGGACATCAACTATTATTACTGACATTGGCTGGCATTTTGAAAGGGAGCCAAGGGGAGTAGGTGGCCAAGCTCTGTTGGACAGCAGTACCTGGACACCCATGCCACAGCACTGCAAAAGCAATGATCCCTGCCCCAAAGAACTCATGTTTTCTGGCAGACATCACAAAAAAAGCTGGGAAGGAGGGGGAACAGGGTACACAGAGAATTACTCAAGGTCATATGCACATCATGGGCAGAGCCACAAATGGATCCCATGGTTTTTGAGTCCCAGTCTTGTACCTTACCCATTGGATCACACTGCCTCTCAAAGAGTCCATGGGGCAGGTAGGGAGCCAGTGACTTCTTAAGATGCCAAAGGGACTCTGTAGGGCAGGCAGGGGGTTCTTCATTTAGACACATCAATGTGGCTGGATTTATGACATGGATTGTGACAGATTGTTGGGTATGCCAAATGGTTTTGAGCAAACCTTCATAGTACCAGCAATGGAGGGGAAGCTCAGTGTGTTTTACAGCTCTACTCATGCTGTCCCTTCAGGCCTGCAGGACACCTTTGAGCTCCCTCACCAATGCCCCAGGCAGAATCCAAAAGGATCCCAGCAAACCTCCCCTTCATTGCCTCTCAGGGAGCTGTGTCTGGAAACGTCCTCCAGCAGGAACCATCCTTCCTCCAGCTCCCTGAGCCCCAGGACGCCTCTGCCTCTCATCAATGCAGCAGGTTAGGAGAACAAACTGAGGCAAGCGAGCAGCAGCCTACCGGCATCTGCGGCGTGTTCTAATTAAACCATCTTTGCAAGAACCTTTGAGACTCATTTAGGTCCGTTCTGGCAAGGAGAACATTTAATCATTTCTCAAAGCATCGATTTTCAAATCAATTTCTTTGTCTCTTTGCGCGCGCTGCAATAAGAAAAGCCTCAGTGACCTCTTTATTTTTGCCTTCGCTCGTGTAAAGTGCTTTAAATTTAATCAGCGTACAGAAATCAATTAGCCATTTATGACCTGCAGTTTTACTTACTGTAGCGCAAGATAAAGACGCCACCCGAAAAACACGTTTCATAAGCAGCTCCCAATGTGGGAGACAATTATTCCTATTATCTTAACAAGGACTCTTTTTTTTTTCCCCCTTAAAACAAGAAATACTTCAAAAGCCTATCGCTCCCCGTGCCCAGCGGTTACAGAACTTATCATCTCAGCCAAAGAAATCGCGGCTTCTCACAAGTCCCCCAGGCCAGTTCGTGACTTTGGTGCCATGTTCCCCAGGGTGCTGGGCTATGGTACAGGAAATTGGAATTAATTGGACAGGTGGGGTGACCTCACACACAGGCTCCCAGCAACCAGCACTCACACATACATGACAACCACACACAGATGCTTATCTCGTGCACACACATAGGCACCAGACACACATGCACCTGCATGCACACCAACCACACTCACATGCAGATATGTGCACCAACCACACACACACAGACCAGTTGCACACACACACTTGCACCGACCACATTCATGTACACACAGCCACACACTAGGCAACACATTCATACACTTGTGCACACATAGGGCCTGTTGTTTTCCCACCATTTCATTCACAACTGTGCTGGTGAGCAGAGAATCAGGCTCACTTCCTCTAATTTGCATACATGCACCTGTACACACACATGCCACCACGCTCTCACATACTTCATCATGCACCCAACAGCTCTCATTACACTCACCCATGCCCGGTCAATTCATAACCATAGTAAACCACAGCCACAGCTCACCACAACTCACCAGCCACACAGAAAATCATTCAACCACATTTACACACCTGCTTTCTCACTTATGCCTGCTACACAGACACATGCTCATGCACACAATGGAACACACACACACACACACACACACACACACAGCCTTCCTCCTGTATGAAGATTAGACATGCCATTTCTTTTTGCATGACAGTTCCACTGGAGATGCTCAGAGCTGTCACTGGGATGAAAAATAATGCATAATCCTCTTCTTCCTTCCTATTTCTTTCCCTTTTTCCCCCTTCTTTCTTTTTTAATGAGCTCCTAAAAATATTCGTTGCCGTCTTGCTGAGGCTATGGGCTAAATGACTCCCCCTCCCCCTCTCTCTGTTTGACCAATTGCTGCTGCTCCCTGCCTGTCCTAAGCCACCGAGCCTGTATTTTCTGAGGATCCCCTAGGCAAGCCTTTGCCCTCTGATGGGGCAGGTGGCTCCATGGAGCTTGGGGCTTTGAGACCGAGTCTTTATCATCCTCAAATAAACCTTCTTCCCCCATGGAAAGAGGAAATGATCTGCACTTGTTTCCCTTGGAGCTGCATGGCTGTGTAGACTGTCATCTGGTCTCCTGGTGCAGATGAAGCTGGAAATGATCAGGAAAAGTCTAGTTCCCCCTCCATCCATCCAGTAGTACCTCAGCATGAGGCAGGACAGATGAGATGGACCCCTACCCTGGCACCTCAGCACCATCATAAGAGGAGGGAGACTGAAGGAACTGAGCAAAGGGGTCCTCTGGGAACCCATTTGCACAGCATGGAGAACAGGGGAACAGCTTCCTGGAGAAACACCTGTCCCAGGTGCCCAGCTAGGAGCTGGCAAAGGCAGGGGACAGCCAACACCATGGGAGTCTTTGAAAAAAGAACTACCCTCATCCTGGCAACAACTGTCCCATATGTCTAGCCACTTTCCCTTTATAACAATGAGAAAAGAGACAAAAGACTGTC
>NW_017729031.1:107573335-107580034 GCF_001723915.1 Gavialis gangeticus
AAAGGGGTCCTCTGGGAACCCATTTGCACAGCATGGAGAACAGGGGAACAGCTTCCTGGAGAAACACCTGTCCCAGGTGCCCAGCTAGGAGCTGGCAAAGGCAGGGGACAGCCAACACCATGGGAGTCTTTGAAAAAAGAACTACCCTCATCCTGGCAACAACTGTCCCATATGTCTAGCCACTTTCCCTTTATAACAATGAGAAAAGAGACAAAAGACTGTCTGAGAAGCCTTTTGTTTCTGCAGCATAAAGGAGCCCTGAAGAAGAAGCAGCAGAGGTGTGTTGGGAAATGATTCACACCTGACCAGCCCAAGTACAGCAGAAGGGGAGGTAATTGCAGTAACAGCAAGCATGTTACCGAGTAAACAGCGGCATTAATGGGCTGCCCTGGTCATGCGGTAAGGAGGGCAGGAGGAACAGGGTTTGCCCTCACACAGGGCTGGGGGCCAACACTGAGGACTGTCCTGAAGCTAGGATGGGATCAGGCTTTGGCCTGGAGCTCTCCCTGCCTGGTTTGGGGATAGGTAGCCCAAAGTGGGGGCTAAAGGGCAATGCAGTTTGTGCCTCATGCCAGCTTGGAACAAGGCCTCAGAGCTGTGTACAACCAAGGGGAGCCATAGCTAGGGATGCCTGGGAATGCCTTCCTGGGGCAGGCAATGCACCTCTCTCACCCCCCAGGCAAATCTCTGTTCACCTACACAGCTGTATAACAGACCGGTGCTGGGCCTCCCAGTGGGAAATTGCCCCCGGTCCCATGGGTCCCTAGAAGCATGCAGTGGGACTATTCAGGAAGCCCCAGATGGCGGAGGCTGGGGCACCTGTTCTGTGGCCTGAGTCCCACCAACCTGCCTTGTCGATTCAGGTTAATCAGGGAGCATGGAGCTGCTGATGTGATGCCAGGGGGATATCAGGCTGGGAGGTGACAGGTGTCTGCCTGGCAGTCAGTGAGCATCTGAAAGTCATCAAAGGCAGGGGCGGGGGAGACTTGTTAGCACTGACTCCAGTGCTGCAGGAACCAGGTGATGCCTGCAGCGGGGCAGGCATGGGGAAATCCAAGGAGGGTGCCACTGTGCCAACATGCAGCGGGCCTACACTGCACTGCCTCATACCTGGGCGAGGAGCCCCACACCCAGTCAGAATACAGATACATAAATCTACATGTCCACAGACATGCTTCTTGTATGCCTTGTTACACACACACATGCAGGCACATGCACTAAGAAATGCAGAGCAGGGCTGAAGATGTCAGTTGTCCTCTTTCACCTGTCCTTTTTCTCAACAGACAGGGCAATGAAGAGGAATGGATTTGTAGGCAGAGAGACTGACACAAATAGAGGAACCCCACAAAGTCTGGGAGGGCTCCCCAAGTCCCACAACAGGTCCTGCATGTACACTAACCCACACTGTACAGCCTGCTGTGTGAGTGCACACTCAAACCACTCTAGCATTTACACTCACCTGTTCTGCACATAGATCCTACTGGCTATACACATTCACACTTACTACTCATGTAGACTGATGAGTGGACAGAGAGTTGTAATCTCCTGCTCCCTTCCACAGCCAGGTCTAGAGTACAGGAATCCTGATGTCTGCTGGCTCCCACCCCTACATCAGCAACTGGATCCCACTGTCAACTGGGGCTGGAAACAGAATCCAGGAGCTTTAGCTCCCAGTCCAGGAGGACTGTCCAGGTCTTCTTCCAAAGGAATGTCTTTCTCCACCTCCACACTGCACTTGCCTGTTTCTTCCCTCTCTGCACATACCAAATGCAGAATAGAGCTGACACAGCTGTTATTGGAGTGGAGCTTGGAACAGGCCAAACAAGCAAGCCCAAGACTGAGAACAGGGTTGGGCACACCTTGGGAATGCACCAACCGAGTGATTGCATGGACACAGAGCAGGCACACCACGGTGCTCTCTTGCCCAGGTGAGGAGGAGAATGCAAGCATGGCCCAAAAGGCAAGAGAACCAAAATGTTCCAACTCATACCCTTAGATGATATTTTACTTACAGAGATGCAGCTGGAACCCAGGTGTCCTAGCTCTAACCTACAGGCTTCACCCACCCCCTCTCTCATTTAAAGGATGGTCAACACAATACGTTGAAAAAAGAATTCAAAATGGACTAAAGGGGGAATAAGGAAGCAGGACCTGCAGCAGAGAAACCTTCATGGTCTCCCAGTGTCCCACGAGGGATTGAGCCTCCCAGCAGAGAGCCCTAGAGGCTGCTTCTGCAGCCTCTGGACCTTAAAGGGGCAGCCAGGCTACTGTGCTCAATGAAGGACTGACAACAGAAAGGCAATGCCACTCCTAGTGAGGAACCAGTGCATCTCCCACTGCTGTGCAAGGCTGGCTTGTTTCACTACCACTTTCTGGGAGCTGTTATGTTTCACAAGGCACTGCCAGCCAAAATAACTTTTACAGTGAAGATGGTGAAGGCAAGAAAGAATCAAGGCCAAGAGTCCAGGCCAGAGCAGAGAAGGATTGGGCTTTCCAAAGACCTGGTGGCTAGTTTTCCCAGGGCTTAATGATGATAAGCAGAGCCCTAGTTTGCAGAAATGCACGCTACCCATTCCAGTCCCCAGTCCAAGGACTGGATTTCCCAGCCATCAGCTTGCAGCTCCCAATTGGATGCACACGACCTCAATATCCAAGATGCTGAGTTGCCAGTATGCCAAGCATTTTGGCCTGAGTGTGAGTTCACTCATAACTTACCACTATCATGCTGAAAGCCAAGAGGCTGCTGCTCCCTCCAGACACTGGGGGCTGAAAAAGGTGGGTGGTAGCAACTGCAAGGTGTCAGTGCTTCCTAGCTATATCTACACAAGCGATCAGCTTCACAGCCAGCTTTGCAACCTGGTCCCACTGCAGAGGGTCAGCAGAGCTGGCACCTGTACCAGGGACCCCAGAAGATAGATGGGATTCTGGAGTTAGAAAAGCATCCTAGATTTCAGAAGCCAATTAGGAACCCTTGAGGCTGTAAGGGTTAGGAGCATTCCCAGGCCTGGCCCTCCAGAGGCAATCCCAAGGCTTTTGGCTGGCTTAATGTATTGAAAGGACCAGCTTCTCATCGTGTGGAAGAGCAGGGAGAGAGAATGGGCTTACTCAAGGAATTTGGAGATTCTTGGAACCTCCAAAGGTCCCAGGCTGGGCTGAATGTCTGAGACTGCTGAGCCAAGCTCCCAGAGGTTCCAAGTCTAGCTTACATCTGCACCATCGAGCCTCTTTCTAAAGCTAGGTAAGGTTGGGTCTTAATCATTATGTTGCTGGGAGCTCCTTGCAGAGCTCCTTTGTGGTGCAGGAGGCTCAGTAGCTGTGCTGCCCCTGCCTGTGACAGCACTGCCCTGCTCCCCTGTGTGGTAGTCAGAAGTGCTATCTTCTGGTGAGGTGCTGGATGCTTGCTGTCATTCATGGTCCCCCTGTGCTTCCTGGAGGCATCTTCAGCTGGAGCTCCCTAGCCCAATCCTGCTTGCCATCCTGATGCATGTGTCATGGAGAGGATGTTATACTTCCCAAGCCTTATGGCAGGCTTCTAGACAGCTGCTGGATGTCACTCCAGAGGTGTCTGCTACTCAGCAGAGTGAAGTGGCTCCTGCACCTCTTTTATTGCTTCTACACTATCCTGGAACTTCATTCCCCCGACTCTGGAAGCAACGGCTTCTAGGGCACGAACTCTTTTTCCTGTGGGCAGTACAGGGGCTATGACACAATGGAACAGTTCTGATTCCATCCCCTAGAGGGCAGCAGTGACAAGTATACACCAGTCAGATTCACAGGGTGAAACCTCAGACCAGTGATTCTCAACCAGGGTTGCTGTGGCACCTTGGGATGCCTTGAGATCCTCTGAAGGGCGCTAAAAGGTGCCATGCACTGTTAGCACTGCTAGGTGTGCAGACAAGACATGATTCATGTGATTAAAAACAGAGATTTCAAATAAGAATCAAAGCTCAAAACGTTCCGACCTGCTGTGGTCTTGCTGAGTCCTTTGCAACAGAAAAATTGCTCTGTTATTTTTCTGAAGGCAAAAAACAAATAAAAACTAAGAGCTGGCATCTGTGGAGGGGTGCCTTGAGCCTACGAAGGGGTGCCTCAAGTTATTGAGGGGTGCCTTAAGTCTAAGAAGATTGAGAACCATCACCCCAGTGTTACTAAAGTCAGCTGCCATTTCGCCATCAACTTCAATAGGACAAGAATTTCACCCAAACATCTGAAGGCCAGAGGGGCCCATCTGGTCACCTACTCTGACCTGCTGAATCCTCCTTTCCCCACTTCCTTCCTAGCCATGTTCACAACAGGACCCAGTCTCCCCAAACATCAGGGCATGAATGGTGCTACAAGTCTCTAGAGAAGTGCGGACACAATTTTGCTTTGCTTTTTCCCTGTTCCTTCACATAGAGGTGAGAGGGAGATCTTACCATCAGCTGACAGGCTTATGTCATGATCTATCATGACATACTGCTGAAGACACAGAGAGCCACAAGCACTTCGACTCTGGTGAGGAAACATCACAGGACAAGAGGACCCTGTGGCTGATATTTCTGTGGCAGCAGCCCCTGCTGCTCAAGGTCCTAACCTCTTCTCTCATCCCCCTCCTGAGCTCTGTGGCTTACAGGAGATGCAGATATATGCTGGCATGGAAAGCACAGCCACATCAGAGCTTTGGCGCTGCAGGGAGACCAAGGTTTGAGAGAGGCCTAAAAGTGCTATTTGCCTTTCTGTAACTCCCCACACAGACATTTCCCTTCCTCCCTCGTTCAGCCTGCTGATTGAGGCTAGGAGTTAAGGCAACCGGACTGGAATTCAGAAACACTGTTCCCATCTATTTCACTGGGCTGCTACAAGTTGCTGGACAAGTTGCTTTCTTTCCCTGTGTCACATTTTTCCCCTCTGTCAAATGGGGATGGAGATACCAACCTAACTTGTTGGGCTTATCCAAGAGTTAATTCATGATTGCAATGTGAATCAGTGTCCTTAGAAGACAAAAGGGCAGGAAATCTGATGAACACCACAAGGTGACAGCTACATATTGCCAGCACAGGGGAGAAGGTAGGACTGTATCCCAAGGAGACATGAGCTGTGGACAAACACCACAGTGGTCCCAAGCAAAACTAGATCAACTGCCTCTTGGCACCTACTGTGGGAACAAATGGAGTCCCCACTTAGTAGTAGGACAGCTACTCTGCTCACCTTGGGCTAATTATGTCAGGGGTACAGGGGTAGTCAGGCTTTGACCCCAGAGGATCAAAAAAGCCAGGGGATGAGGAACAGACAAAGCCAGGAACAAGTCCCAACTAGAGTCAAGGGTTTAGGAGCAGGCAGGCCAGGAGGCCAGTATGTAAGGTACTAAGGAGGCGGTGGGCAATTATTTCAGCTAGAAGGCCAATTAAGGAGTTTTAGTGAGCTGTTGTGGGCTCGGGGGAAGGGGTGCTGATGCAGCCCACCTGCCCTGTACCAGTTCTGCAGTGTAGGGAGCAGATCACAGCTCTGCCCTGGGCTCTGGCTCCTTGCTGTCATCATTGTGATCCCAGCCCTGCCCGCCTATCCCACTCCCAGACACTACTCCTTACCTGCCCACGGCTCCATCCCACTTGCTTGGCTTAGCACGTCCTATAATGGGGGTCCTGAGCCAGTATCCATGGAGACCTCACTTGCCTGCCTGTCTGGCACCACCCTGTCTGGCACCCCCAACAGTAGAGAGACCATCTTTTCCAAATTGGAAGGTAGGACACATGCCCACCTCCTCCTCCCTCCCTCCCCAGCAGTTCAGGCCCATATGGGTTGCCTGCTACAGGCTCGGGGTTCCCCTCCCTGTTGCCCTTCCTCCAGGAGCCCTATGCTGGCTTCGCACCCCCTGCCTGCCCAATAGCAGTGGGTGGCCCAGCTGCACACCACCATCCCGGCTGCTGCCAGGTGGGCAGGAGGTGTTTTGCTAAGGCAGTGCTGGGCTCCCAAGGAAGGGCAGCAGGATGGGGAGCTCTGAGCCCGCAGCAGGCAGGACACATGCCCTCCTGTGCCTCCTGTGCTTTCCCAGGAGTACCCCCCAACCTCCCGGGGGTGCTCCTGGACAAGCTGCTGATGGCTGTCCAACTCTGCCCCAGCCCCATGGTCCCATGCACCGCCCTGGCTGGCAGTGCCTCCAGCCTCTGCCCCACTCCCTCCCTCACTGTAGGAGGTCTTGATCTGCACCCCCCCATGCTTCCTTACTTGCGAGAAGCTGCTGTTTACACTGCCCAGTTCTTTCCCAGCCACATGCATGTGTGCGGGCGTGCACATGCATGTGGCATCCTTTGCGACCCACCTTCTCCCCTGTGCTGGAACACTTCCAGTCTGCAAAGGGAAACCCACTGTTTGCACAACGCTGTGAATCTGGAACAAATTCTATCCCAGAGTTCTGCTGCCCAGGACCAGGACTTGATGGACACATTCTGGACTGTCCCACCCAATTAGAAATGGGTGGTCACCCTACCCAGCAGTGGGTGCAGGACAGATTAGCAGCAGCAGCTAGGCAGAGTGAGCTGCCATGAGAGGGGCTGCTGCAACACTGAGTCTGACCACTGTACTGCCATGTGTCTGGGGGCAGCAGGACCAGCCACATGTATCACAGCTTGGGCTACCCCCCATGCCAGGCCCAGGCAGGGCCAAAGGACCCGCTGTGGACTGGATAGAATGGCTTGATGGGCTGGATCCAGCCCACAGGCC
>NW_017729031.1:107580152-107582501 GCF_001723915.1 Gavialis gangeticus
GGGCTGGATCCAGCCCACAGGCCATATTTTGACCACCCATAGATTAAGGCATAGGCAGTTAGTCTGGATAAAGCCATGAGGACCATGAACAGGAAGCAGATCCAGACCGGAGTCACTAGTTAAGGGGTCCAGAGTAGACAGCTACAGCTGCACAGAACCAGGGTATAGGCAGTATCTAACTAGAGCTACAAGCCAAGAGCTAAACATCACAAGGCAGGAGTCTAGACTGGAGTCTGCCCGGGGCCAGAAGCTGGTGAGGCAGTCGGGAGCAGAAGGAATCCACGTTGTGGTCTAAGACAAAAGGGAAGCCAAGAGTCAACAAGCAAGACCTAGGGAAAAGAAAACTAGGAAGCAGGACACTAGAAACAAACAAGCCGAAAACCAGGAATCAACAGCCCAGCATCTATCCTACTGAGTAAGTTGCTGGGCACTCAAAGCAGGCAGCCATACCCAAGCAAGCAACTGGGGCCACCTGAGGGTAGTTAAGCCATAGTGGGCCAGGCCCACTTAGGTAACCAGGGCCAGGCAATTTAGTCTGTGTGCTGCCCTGGCTGCTAAGAAATCACAAGTACTGTGATCACAGCCCTTGAGCCCATTCAATACAGCATCACTACCAACAGGAGCTCAGAGGATCCACATGAGACATGAGCCAGCTCTTCTGCTTAGCAGTCCCTGTTGGATAAAAATCACCACCTCCTCTCCAAGGGAAACACAAACTTGGGACTGGTTTGAGACTAAGAACCCTCAATGCAGAGGACTCTTGTGTGTTAAACTAAATAGTCCTACTGGATCATTGCATCTGACACCCAGTTTCACCATTGAGAATGGCTCTCAGCCTTCCAAATTGCATCCCTTCTGCCACCAGACTGGGTGACACTTGCCCAAGATGCACAAGGTCCTCCCACTGTCTGCTAACCTGCCCTCAGTCCACAGATGTTCTCGTATAACCCAAGGCCTCACACGTGTCTACAGAACCAGAGTCCTACCCAGAGCTGTGACTTGATAAAGAAACAAGGCAGCCCAACTTCTGCAGCATGTAATCATTAGGAATTCTGAGCCTCTCAAGCTTGACATGGGGCTGGATTGGCACAAGCATAGCTGTCTGCTTAGGTCCAGTACCCTCAGGACACCTTTTCTAATACCATTGAGGGAATTTGGCTCCAGCCCTAGAAGTACGGAGACAGGGGGGGAAACAAAGACCACCAAATGTGTCTCCAAGCTTCCCCAGAACTTTGGGTTTACCCCTACGTCCCCCATGGACAGCCAGCGGGTCCCTACCATGTGGTTTGGACGGTCTCAAAATTAGGGAAAATAGAGGTCCTAGCCAGTCAGGGGGCTGCCCTCTCTTGTCCACAGGATTTGTACCATCACCAGCGACTAGTGATCTGGGGGATCCCTTTTTGGAGGGAATGCCTGGTTCTCAGGGGCCAGGTGTAAGCACGACCTGAGGAAGGAGGCAGCCAAACTCAATTGGCCTTCTTTGAACTTCCTGACCACAGAGCTGAGCCCATTTGAGAGCACTCAGTCCTTCTCCAGTGTGCTTGACAAACAGGATTTACGCTAGCCTGTGCCAAGGACTGCCCTTTACTCCTGGTACAGCACCTCAGTTGAAGTCTCAGGGCTCGAGGCACAGTTGGAGGACAACTAATATTGCAACTGGCCCCTGCTAGTAGGGGGAGAAGAGGAGAGGAGGGAAACTGAGGCACTGAGTTTCTTAAACTGCCCTGGGGTCAGAAGGACATCAGGGCACAAGACAGCCTGGGTGCCAACCACACTGCCTCTGCCTTCTCAGGCCTCCCAGTGGCCTTTTCTGATTGCTTCAGTCCAGCTAGTGGCTAACAAGCATTCATGCGCACACAGCAGGATTGAGCGGGTACAGCCTGACCTCTCTGTGCTTCCAGAGCAGGTCTTGTGTCCATGAGCAAGGTCTGACAGTGCCTCATCTGTGTCTTTGGTGTCTATTAGTTCTGTGAATTTGGCACTAGCTGACTGCAGCCTCTCCCTGGTGACCCTCCCAATCCCATGCCCTTGCCTCCACCCTTACTGTGCATCTGTCCCTTTTGGCTGAATGCTGTGGGTTCCCCTTCCTGCCCACCTTTCAGCACAGCAAGACTCACCGGCCCCCACTCCACTGAAAGGAGGTGACTTGGCAGTATCTCTCTAGCATGCGACTTGTGCCAAGAGGAGAAAAAACCCAGCTCAGGCTCCATCACGAGCCTCTCGCTTGACGCGAGCAGGAGCGTTACAGCAGTTTCTCTTGAAAGGTTAAGCTAACAGCATCTCCTGCAAAATCAATGAGCAGCAGAGGAGACGGCTATTTGCTTTGCATAATTACATGGGGAGGTGGGC
>NW_017729031.1:107582512-107590547 GCF_001723915.1 Gavialis gangeticus
ATGGGGAGGTGGGCGGGCGGGAGGGGGGGTGCTTCAGGGGCTATTTTTTTGTTTAATCAATGCTTTCCATTTCAGGGAGGTGGGGAGATGGGAAATTCACTGTCAGAACTGCTGGTGTGGGGGAGAGATAGACAGCAAGGTCTATCTACTTCAGAGCTCTGCAATTCTAGGCCACTCCAGTGGGTCTTGATATCTGAGTGCCTGGTGCTCACACTGTAACTAATTAAACAAGAGCTCAGGAACAGTGGAGGGATCTCAAACCATTGAAAGGCTCTGGGCCCAGATAACAACAGTGAGAGGATAGGGCCTTTCCCCCTTGAAGGACCCCAAAGAGCCTCAGAAGCAGAGACCTGGGAAGACCCTACACTGCTTACATCTCTGTCTTCCTTCTCTAGCCCCTGGAGAGTTTCTGGCTGCCAGGTTTTGTGCAGCTCCAAGTGTGACATTTTATGCCAATATGCACATCATGACATTCCCTACCTGCATGTGTTTGCAAATGGTCTGCAGAGAATCAAGGTCATCGCCTCCTGCGTGGTGGGAGGACACCTCACTAAGGTGTCTCACAGAAGCTGGTGGCAGCAGTGGGGAGTGGATGCTAAAGTAGGGGGTGCTGGGTGGGGCAGGCTGGGCTGGAATGGGTTTGTGACAGTGGGGGGAATAGCAGCTGTAAGAAGGTGGCTGATCAAGCTGATTGGTCACTAAAGGAAACCAGGTATGTGGAAATGTATAAAGGGAAGGTGAAGGTACCTGGGGGAGAGGGGAATTATGTTGGATGGGGTATCTTGAGACAGCCAGAGGCAACTTGGTGAGGTGTCCAGGACCTGGGTGGATTCTGGAATCTGTTGGTGGGGAGAGCTGCCCTCCCCTGTGTTCAGAGTTTGTACCGTCACCAGTGACTAGTGATCTGGGAGATCCCTTTTTGGAGTGAATATCTTGTTTCCAGGGGCTGAGTGTAGGCACAGCCTGAGGAGGGAGGCAGCCAGACTCAACTGGCCTTCTCCAAACTTCCTGACCACAGAGCTGAGCCCATCTGAGAGGGTTTGGCCCTTCTCCACCATGCTTGACAAACAGGACCTAAGCTAGCCTGTGACAAGGACTGCCTTTTACTCATGGTACAGCACCTCCGTTGAAGTCCCAGGGCTCAAGGCACAGTCAGAGGACAACTAATATTGCAATCAGCCCCTGTAGTAGGGGGAGAGGAGGAGAAGCGGGAAGGAGGGAAACTGAGTTCCTTGAACTGCCCTGGGGTCAGGAGGACATCAGGGCACAAGACAGCCTGGGTGCCAACCACACTGCCTCTGCCTTTTCAGGCCTCCCAGTGGCCTTTTCTGATGGCTTCAGTCCAGCTAGTGGCTAACAAGCATTCATATCTTGGAACACTCTGCAGGAATGAACAGGTATCAGCCTGACCTCTCCGTGCTTCCAGTGCAGGGCTGGTGTTCATTTGCAGGAGCTGAATGACCTCCTTCATCATCACCTGCTTGGATCCTTCCCCTACAGAGGCTTGGCAGAGGGAGCCATGAAAGAGGAGGCCATGCCTTCCTGGCCAACAGGACCATGAGCCACAGCCACAGCCCTTCCTGGAGCCTGGCAGGGTGCATGGTGTTCCTTCTGGACTGAGGGAGTATGCAAGGATGGCTCTAGGGGTGGGTCTTACTCAAGATGCCAAGGACATGCCAGGCCAAAGGGATCATGCTGGCATCTGTTCTGAACCCTCAAAGCTCCAGGCAGGTATCCCTACTCTGGCAGGAGCTGACCCTGCATATACTGCCATTCTGTGTAGCTTTATGCCATGAGAGACCAGGTCCCACAGACAGAAATCCCTGCCCTGCCACTGAAAAGGGAAGAGCACAGTTGTTGTTTGCCTGCACACAGGAATGGTACTAAACACCTAGCTTCAGGAAAGAGGTAGGAGAATTTCACATTCAGCTGAAACCATTTGGGATTGGTAGATTGTAGGAAAGCTGGGTGAAATTATGCATGAGGTATAACCTTGGCCAGAAGGAAGGGGCTCTTGGGACCAAGAGGCAGCATGGTCAGTGCTCCAGCCTGAACATCAGGGACTAGGGTCTATTCCAGCTTTGCCACTGCACACTCTTTTATTTATTTATTTATTTTATTTGTATCCAAGGCCAAATTAGCCAAAACTAATTCCAAATCCAAGAGTCCAGACCCATAAGTGGCCCTACTACTGGCAAACATCCTCCACCCACACTTAGGGCTTCAGATGTTTCCATAACCTTTGGCGGGCATTCTACTTGCAGGCCCAAGCATGGAGGCTTAGGGTTCAGATGCCCCTGAGTTTTGCTTGCCCTCAGCCATAAGTTCCTTGGAGCAAGCAAGGGAGGAGACTCCCATTTCCATAAAATGGGCGTAAAGCTGCTGCACCTCGGCAGATACTGAACCACGCCAGAAGAGTTCTCCCATGGTACGGTTCAGTAAAACTGCCTACTTGGACACAAATACATGGTATTTCCCTTGCCAGGTTAAGAAGCCACTACGCTTGATCTGAGCCTTTAAGAGGCCCAGAAGTCACTGCACACCCTTAAGGCACTAAAAGTCATTCAGTGCCTCAGTTTCCCCCTCTGTGAGGTAGGGTTGAGAGGCCTGTTGTACTCACCCTTTCACTTCCAGATGGTGAGCCCAACCCAAAAGCAAAGCATTTGCATAGCTAAGCTGGAAGGGGAGCTCCAGTATCTTTGCAACTGTGGAACTGTTTGACAGGAGTCTGACACATGGCAGGGGGCGTCTCAAGGAATTTGCTACAGGCATATGCCGCTTTTTAAAGAGCTGTTTGTAGTTGCATCTCTGGCAGCCTGGTGCTGAGCTGAGGCAATGCATCTCACTGCTGAGGCCCCATCTGTACTGGGCGTGCTCCACGCTGGGCTACAGATGTTGTCTTTCAGGATGCCTCACGCATGGTTGGGCATCGAGCATCAAGTCAGCTGCATTAATACTCCAGGCTTCTCTGAGGCTCCTGGTCCGAACTGAGCCCCCTGCACTGCACATTTCTGACAGCCAAGGCAAGCAGGGGGCAGGAGGTCACAGGAATACCCGTTCAAGTTGCCAGGCTAGATAGAGTGGCCGGAGCTGTGTGCGCATCTAACCATGTATGTCAAAACATGTATATGACTGTAGGGGCAAAAAGGGGAATGGGGAGGGGAAACTGCCTGGTGCATCTATGCAGATGATACGCAGTGGGGGAAGGATGTTCATTTTTTCCATTCACAGAAAACTATTGTGTCTGCTCTGCTGGAGTTGTCTCAGGATCAAAAGGGAAACAGCATGGCACACAAGGAGCCAAAGTGAAGTTTCCATGAGTAAGAGCAGAGGGTACATGCATGGGTATGTTTGTGTGAGAGAGAAAAGAGAGATAGAGAAATAGGGGAAGACAGACTTCTGTCATATGAGAGCAGTTTGCATGTGGCCATGGCCGTGTGTGTGTGTGTCCATGGCCGTGTGTGCGTGTGACCCCGGTCACATGATGCATCAGCTCTGCATCACAAAATGATGACAAACAGGCAGATTGCTTCTAAATTTAAGGGAAAAGGGAGAGAAATAACAGTCAGAACTGGGACTGCATAGATAATTGAAACTTCAGTTTGGCAGCTAAACTGAAGAAGTGGTGGTGGTTGTTGGAGGGGAGGGAGTAGGGAACTGATTTGGGTTTTAAACCAGATTTAGAATTCATTGGTTTTTCGCACCAAAACAAAAAGGCAAGACTCTTGGTTTCTCTTGGCACAAAATTATACTTTTTTATTGGGCATTTGTCAGAAAAAGCAAAAGGCTGGATTCACTGCACTGTCAGGGGAAAAGATGCCACCCTCTTGGAGCCACCAGGCCAGTGGTCTGATTGTTCATGCTGGGGGTGCAAAGTGCACATGGAAGGCATGGATGATTCTAGCGTGCGTGTTGGACCTGTGTACATTGAATGCACATTACATGAGACTACACTCTGTGAGTGTATGTGCATAGAGCATGGGCTGTGTAAGTACACTGTCTGCAGGGTGTCATTTGAGTATAGTCACAGGTACACTCATGTACATGGGGGTGCATGGCACAGCATGCATGTATGTGCGTGCGTGCTGTGATTGTTTGTAGGGGCTGTACAGCATGCAGGCTGGCAGGGAGCATGGCTAGTTTCCTGCGTTATTCAAAGGGGGTTTTAATAGCTAGAGCTCTGGAATGCAGGAGGTGACATGCTAAATAAAGAATCAGTCCTGCTGTGCAATCAGCAAAGCTCTTCTTTTTGTCCCCAAATTCAGGGTCTGGGTGGTGACTCTTTCAGGCATCTGCTAGGGAGGAAGAGGGATGGGCCTGTATTGGTCTTGGGCAAGTGTTGGCAGGACTGTCTAGATCCCTGAATAGCAGGCTGTGAGCAAGTCCTCTCCCAGGGACAGAGCTATTTACAGGCATCTTATTCAAAGAGAGGGGATGGGGTGGGAAGAAGGCGTGAACAGGCTGAGTAATGTTAAATATCATATCACACAGGACAGTGGCTCACTTTCTGCCCTTTGTAGCTGGATGAAACACAATTCTTTGGGCTTTGGTTTGCTCAGCTGGGGTGCTGTTATCAGGATCCTGCCTACTCAGGTTGAAGGTTGCTCCCTGGAAAATCTGTCAATGCTACACCCACCCCCCAACCCCCCCAAGCTATACCAGGATGGTGGTATATATCCTGACACCAGGATGGTGTCACCATAGTGACACATTTAGCAAAGATAGGTCAGCTTCATTAGTTCCACTGTGCAGAAAAGGAAACAGGGTTCAAAGAGAGGAAGAAACCTACCCAAAATAAGCAGCATTAAAACTCAGGAGTCCTGACTGTGCTGCCCCCAGTCCAGTGGAGCACCCCTCTTATGACTCTCTCCTGTCAGACTCAGAACCTGGACCATTCTGTGGGGATAGCCCTTGCGAACTATAATTAAGTGGGGGCACCTGAATCCCAAGACCTCTGGAGTTGGGCTTGCATGTAGGATGCCTGCCAATGCATTTGGGCATATCTGAAGTCCCAGAGCAAGAGCCTGGGATGGAGGATGCTTGCAGGTTGTAGCGCCATACATCGTGTTTAGACTGATTGAGTTCTGCCTGCTGAATCGATATGATTTTTGGAGCGATTGAGTTCTGCTCAATTAATATGATTTGGAACTGATTTGGCTGATTTGACCTGGAACACAAAATATATTCAAGAAGAAAATTCTGTGGGGATAGCCCTTCATGTCAGTGCTAAGGGAGCTGAGACATTACTATTGCTTATCTATATTTCAGCAGTGCCCAGGTGACCCAACCCCAATGTGCAAGTGCTGGGCAGACAGCAACCCATTAGACAGCTCTCCCTCTTGCCTGATTCCAGAGAGTGAGGCATAGGGAGCTCCTCTGGAATATAGTGTAATTAGTGCTGGGCAGGTAATAAGTCAACCCACAAAGATATCAGCAGTGTATTGGTGCAAGAGAAATTTTATTTACATGAATATTCCTCATGAGTGGGATTTGGAAGGGGAGGGAGCTGTTCATAAATGGCTAGTGCCCTATTTACTTGTACATTACTATTTTTGTGATTCAGGAGCATATAGGGCACCTGGAGTTCAGAGCCTTGTTTTACTTGCTGCTGTACATAAGTGGTGGGAGACAGTCCCTACGTCAGAGTTCACATCCAAATGCTGAAAGAAGGTGCTGGTGTAATCCTTTCACAGAACCATGGAGAGCTGGAAGGTCTTGACCAAGGTCATAGAGCTGTACTGGAAGTTGACCCCCAAACATCCAAGTTTCGTGGGCATGAGCACAAAGTACTCTTCTGACATGAACAGCTGCTGTCTCCTCCCAGCATGAACAGGCTTTACTCTAGGTCAACCACAAAAAATGAACTAAGTGAGAAAGATGTCAGCTAAAGTCCCTAGGATGAACATGAGTTACAGGGTCAGGTTCTGCAACAGTTTTAGCTGTTGTGAGACTAAGAAGCCTAGCTGCTTTGAAAACAGATCTTGACTGGACACCATGGCCTGTAGGTTCCTGCCCACATTGTTGCCAGAGCTGGCTGGTGGCTTGCCTGCTGCTCCACAATAAAAGCTGTGGTTTTGTTCTTCTCATTCATGTATACTTGTGTTTATTGAACCCTATGCTCAAACTACCCTACTTCCCTGTCATTGCAATGAGGATGTTATAGAGTGTTTTTGGGGCTGTGCTTTGTAGTCGTGTGCAAGGGTTTGAAATGGTAATTTGAGAGATTCTTTGGGTAAAGGATGGCTTAAGAAGCAAGGGTGCTGAGCACAATGGCTCAGAAGGCCCCTTCAAGTCGTATGTTTCTAAATGCTCAGGGCAGTCTTTCCCCAATTTCCTGTTCCCTTCCCCTCCAGTGAACAAGGGGGACAGCTCCTCTGCTGCTCCCTCAAACTCCTAGGTAGAGGAGGGGGAGAAGGGTGTTCTGCTCTACCTGTACACCCTCCCACCCCAAAACCTGGGGAAAGACCCCCTGTGGAATAGTAGAGGTAAACCCAAAGAAGCAGCACTGATGGGGAGGCTAGAGTCTGGGGATAGACTTGCTGGAGGGCTGGAGTGGGGCAAAACTGCTGTAGGCCTGGATCAGATGGGGCTCTTGGGAGAGACCAGGGTCAGAACTGCTGCACGGGGTCATGGGCGGGGGGCTAGGATTGATTTAGAAGTTGGGGGCAAAATTAATTGCAGGAAGGGGGACCATGTGGAGAGGGAGGGACCCTGGAACACAGAAGGGCCATAATAACCTTCATGATAAATTTGAGAGAGGGGGGACATGGAAAGGGGAACTATACAGTTTTAAAGCGATTTCTCACCAGTCAGTCTGTCATTCAGTGGTAACCTTTCTTTATGTCCACTCCTAACTTGTAGTAAATAAAAGTTAAACCAGGGCAGCTTAACTCGGCATGAAACAAAGTTAAATTGCCATGGTTTAGCTTCATGTACAGTGGTATAAAAGAGGACAGACAAAACTGTTAATGAATAAAATGATGTGCTTTCTCCCTTGAAAGCAATCTAATTGTCTTTCTGTGCCCCAGGGAACCCTAATTGTCACACCACCAGCGGGGAAGGCAATGAAAAAAAAAATCAGAAGAGCAGCCAAAGCTGCAATACGGCCTTTTAGAAAAAAAATAATGTGAGCTTTTGGGGAAATCTCATGGTTTTCTTGGATCTGACTCTTCAAGTGAATATATACTTCCAGGTCTCTGTGTTCAGGGCTGTCTCCTCCCTGATCTTCTGCATGTGGGTAAATGGCAGTTGCAAGATCTCTGCAACAGCAGCAGAAGTAAAAGCAGTATCACTGCAAAGAGGCAGTGCACAGAAAGCCTGTCCCAGCCGACAAAGTCATATACCCCATCTCAGCTGGAAGCACGGTACAAGACTGAGAGCAAACAAGTTCAGCTACCAGTCGCACGGCTTGAAAAGTGAGCATTCACTGCAGGTGATCTGAAGGCTGGGTGTGTTTACCCAAAGCATTTGATAAACAGTGAAGACAAAGTGCCAGTAAATTGCCAGCTGTACTGTCCACCCCACTCTGGCTCTGTGGCTTGCGTTGCTGCCGTGACCCTGTGGTACCTTTGCTTTTCTGAATACTGTGCCTTTAAACCTCTATGAATGCTGCTTCGGTGCAAGGAGGGCCAGTACCCTGAGCCCAAGGCTCCTGCAGTCTGTTAGAGAGGTGACATGTCCCTGTGCTCTCTAATGAAACATGATTTGGGATCGTGCTGGTCCCTTTGCTTGGTCTGGTTCGTGCCTGGTAATCAGAGAGCCTGGGTCAGTGCTTTGCCCTTCCTCTGATCAGATGCAAGCAGAGGGATTTTGGGTTGCTTCTCTGAGCTTCCTGACATAAGGAATCAGTAGCAGGATCTGGTATATCAAGCAGCAACTTAGATCCTTACTGTGTGTACATGTCCCTAGCAAATAAAAGATGGGGAGAAGAGGATGTGTGGGAAATGTTGGCAGAACTGTCTTTAAACTGAGCCTGCAGGCCTGCAACCAGACTAGGCTGGACTGTATCCCTGGCTGGCTGGATGGGCAGCAGGAG
>NW_017729031.1:107595547-107614808 GCF_001723915.1 Gavialis gangeticus
TTCTTGCTGAGCTTGGGGCAGGCAGCACTGGCTCATCTCTGCATGTTCTGCCCTTGGTTACACCTTTCAAATGAGTGTATCAAAGGGCTTTGCAGCCACCAAGAGCCAGACCCACACAGAGCCACCTGCCAGAGATGAGGGAGCTGAGGCAGACAGAGGTGGAGTGACTTGCCTTAGGTGAGTGCCTGAGCTGGCACTGGAAGCCAGAATTCCTGCCTCCAGATCCTCAGGCTGAAAATGAGAAAGAACTGGGCAGGCAGAGAGCTTAGCTGTAGACAGCAGCAGACCCTTCAGGGTCCTTAATAAGACCTGACAAGCCTGCTGAGGCCAAATAATGATGGGCAAGACACAGGGACTTCTGGACAGACAGGAGGGCACTCAGATGCTAAGAGAACAAGCAATTAGAAATAAGGGGGGGATTTCAAATTTATGAGCCCTGTTTTAATTGCAAGCTGTATCAGAGTGGTGGGAGAGGGGTGGAATCCATCTACCCTGGGGCCCCCTCTGCAGGGCAGTAGGATATTGGAGCCCAGGAGACATGCACATTGTACAATGCTCCCCAGACACAAGACAAAAATGCTGTGGTGCATCCGTTCTTGATGGCACAGATGATGGCCCTCTCAGCCACGTGATAGCAAAGGGGGACCAAGTGCAGCCCAGTGATGTCCTTGGGATGACTTTGAAGAGAAGAAGTTTAATCTCTGTGACCTCGTTATCTTAGCAAGCAAACTCCCTGAACAGCTTCAATAAATAAGCTGGGGGTGGGACGCAAACAAGGACACCAACAGTATTTTTGTAACATTAAGCAGCATGGTATGACATTACTCTGCCTGTGTATAGTGATGGCTGGAGAATAGACTGCACAGAGGGCCCATGTGGTCAGCCCCCTCTGGCAGCTGCAGACAAGATCCAGTTGCTATCCTCCCTCCAAACCAGACTGGGGCCTACTGAAAACTCTTTGAATGAACCAAGTTGGAGGAGCTCTAAAATCAAGGCTACAAATCTATTTGCAGGCCCCCAGCAACAGTCAGCACCTGATATGCCTTGTATGTGGCCAAAGTGATGGGAGCAGCCAGGACTCTGACAGGCAGGTGGTTTATTCAGGGACCTAACTTGAGCCACTTCTTTGGAAACTGCCCTTAGTGTTTCAGCTGGATGGATAGATTAGCGGAGCCCAGTGGCCTCTCCCTACCTGACTGTGAGGAAGCTGCGTTAGCAGCCCGACTGACCTGGCAGCCACAGAGGCTTTCCCTGGCCCATCTCAGGACAGCATGGACTGTTGGTCTCTCACACAGAGAGGCCTGAATCCACCTCTGCCTTTGGATGGCCAGTTTCATTTAAGGAGCTAAGTTACTGGCACAAGTGACATTTCAGCCCAACTATGCAGATTCTAGCTCCTGCTCCCCTAGAAAGGTCTATGTAACTCTATGTACTTTGTATAAAATAACAGAGGACACTCCCTCCTGCCTTGTAGGCTAGTAGTTCAGGCACTTGTCAGGGGGTGGGACCCAACCTCTAGGATTCCCTCAGTCAGAGAGGGGTGAGCCTGCATCTCTTGCTTCCCTGCAAACCATGTGCCAAGAGCACCCTCCAGTCTTTTCTTGAAGTTGGCCCAGAGTAGACAAGAGGGGAACATATGTGGGACCAGAGGGAAGGTACCTCAAAGAAATGGGTGCTGATGTACAAAGGAGGGTACCCAGTCTTCTGACCCCAGCACAGGCCCCCATTGGTGCTCTTACAGTTAGTAGTCATTAACTGTAAGATGGATAAGCAGCAATGGACAGGTATGACCCCACTGGGGGCAGAAGAAGAGGCAGGGAGTGAGACACAATCCCTGCCCCAGCAGGCTCATAGCCAAGGCTGAGACTGTCATATCCGCTCAGTCCCTCCTGCCTGTGGAGTGGCTTCTTCCTCTGGGCCCTTTGCCTATCTCAGCCGGCATATGTAAAACAGGGGCTGGAGAGGGGAACAGAAGTATTACCTTCCGCTTTTATACATGGGAAACCTGAGGACCAGAGCAATCCTGTGATTTGCCCAAGGGCACATGGGGACGTAGTGGCAGAGAAAGGAACTGAACCCAGATGTTTCAAGTCCCAGTCAGTGCCTTACCCACCAACCATGTCTGCCTCTTATGGCACAGATGCCATTAACGTGACTTAGACAGTCACAGGGACTTTCAGACCTCAGCCTGCCCTCTTCCTGCCCAACACTGAGGCATCTAGGGTACCCTGGGGTGGCTGTGGACTGAACCCATCCTCACCTTTGTCCAAAATGGTAGGACTGAACACTAGTCAGTGCTTGCACCAGCTCTGCACCTGGCCCCATGTCTCAGACAGGGAGCTGACAGATAGTTTATGTCATTAGCTAACAGCGCTCTGTAGCTGACACTGTGCCAAAGCAGTCTCAGGTCATGGGAGCTTCTGTTCTGTCTGGCACTGACACTGGCTCCGTTAGCAAGTACCTGGGCTAGCCACGGGGGATCCCAGCTCCATGTCTCGGGTGCCTGGAAGGCACTTTGGAAGCATCTCAGAGCCAGCACTTCCCAAGTAATGCTGCAATGATCAGAGACACCGTGTGGCTCCTGTTTCACCCCTATGCCACATGGCAATGGAGCTTCTCTCTTCCTTGAGGCAAGGGGCTCCAGAGCCAGGGAGCCGGCAGCTGGGCCTCGTAATTTATTCATCTGTTTGTTTGCACTGTCGGTTTGAAATGGGGGGGAACCGCAGGGAGCTTGTTCTTGTCTCACACAACAAAGGGAATGGCAGGCAGAGGGAACAGAAAGGCAAGCTTGAGAAAGCTTCAATAATTCAGCAGCATTCATCACTCCAGAGCAGGCATTCAGGGAGGGGTGGCCAAGTCAGCGGTACTCCTGCTCCAGCACATGGACAAGCAGTGAGATGCTCCTAGGAGCAGGATGGGACCCAGCTTTTGTCCTACCCACCTGAGATATCACCTCCATGGATATCTGTCTGCCTTTCAGCCAGGGCATTAGGGAAGCAGAGACAGTAGCTGGGACATAGCAAAGATGACTCTCATGATGTGGTACCATCCCCGCACCCAATGGAGCCTGAATCCAGGGTCAGGTTCCAGGCCTGTTTTTCTGCTACAACTCAACCCCAGGAAGGATCAGCCACCTTAGCAGGCCATGTTCTTGGAGAACCAGGTCAGGAGACTCCCCTGAAGCTGGCTGAACAACTTGGCCAGTTTTCTCATGATCAGTGAGCACAGGAGAGGGCTTGGAGATGAAGTATCCAGAGCTGTTCTGGCCCTTTGGGAAGGGATGGAGGCTCGGTGCTGAGCTCTCGCTACTGGTTGCAAGGTTCCTGTTTTGTGCCTCCCCTCGGCTTTGGGGTGAATGAAGCCCCCCTCACCTTGCCCAAACTCAAATGGTGGTCAACCCCTGAAGCCACTTCAGTGCAGGAAGAGAACAATTATTTCTGGATCTGAGCCAGGCGATGAGGCCAGCCAGGAGGCCTGCTGGACAGTGTGCCTGAGGTTGAGGAATAGTCAGAGGCCTCTTTGCCCCAGGGACATTGCCCCAGGCCCTCTGACGCCTCAGATATCCTGAAGGCTCTAGGTAGGACTGTCTACTTTGGTATTTATCTGGTTCCCATTACCATTGAACCTGAGCCCCACACTCACTGAGGGCTCTCTCTGCAGGGGAATACAGTTTCCGTGTCCATAGATGAGGCACAGGGTAGATTCAAGGTCACTCAGGGATGCTGTGCCCACATCTGGACTTCTACCCAGGTTTCCTGGGGCCCTGACCACTATGCCGTCTTTCCCATTAATGGCTTGCAGTCAGTAGTCCCCAGCAACTCTCTCAAAGTAGAGGCCTGAATCCTTGCCGCTGAGCAGCGGGTGTAATACCGAATCTGGCTTGTGACTCACAGCAAGTGACTTGACCCTACACATGGTAGTGCTCCCGGACAATGCTCTGTCTACTCGTTTCTGCTCCTGGAGTACTCTGTGCAGTGGATACTGCCTGAGCAACTTAGGAAGGCAGGACATTTCTAAACTAAGGCAGGTTTTGAAATCAAGATTTAGGTCTGTGGCTAACAATGTTCCTTCTTGTGCTGCTGAGTTCTCCATAGTGGATTTCATTTGGACCCAGCTGGAGATGAAAGAAAGCAGCCTACTTAAGTTATGTCCCCCTCTGTCTTGTTGATCTTTCTCCCCCAATTATTACAGGTGCACACGTGTGTCTCATTCCCCTGTAATCACAGTCCCTTCCCCCGCTTGTGCTGGCTCTTCGCAGCTCAGAATTTGTGCTGGGAAGGGAGTCAGAACACCCAAGTAAAACCCTCCACAGACACATGCCCAAGTGTCACGTAATGATTTTATCCCTTGCTATATCGATTTTTATTTTATGCAGAAGGATGCTGCTGTCCCTTCACCATGTGGGGAGCTGGTGCTGCTAATATTAGCTGGAGAAGTCAGTGCATTGATGGATTATGAGAAATTAAGAATTCAGAATATGTGATTTGAATTTGAGGTCCAGTGGTTGCTGACAGCTAATAGCTCCCAAATAATTAATGAGCTGGAGGGGAAGAGGACAATGTCTTAGTTCCTTGACAATGAAGTAGTTCCCTGGCCCAACCCAGGTCTCTCCCCGAGACAGCTAATGGAAAACCCTGCCAGTCCCACAGATTTAGTAATCACTGTGCCAACCCAGTCATTAGTCTATGCATTAGCTGGGCAGCTTTTGGGATGTTGCTCCTGGAAGCCCGGATTTGATTGAGTTTCCATCACTTAATTAAGAAGTGAGACATGCTTCCTAACAATAAGCCACACACAAAATAAATCCCTGCATTAAGGTGGCAAAGCCAAGCACTCAAGTGGACAGAAATGCCAGCAGCCAGGCCACATGTGCTTCCACATGGCTGATGTTAAGCCCAACTCTGCCTTTTTCAGTGTTATGGCTTGTGAGACAGTCTTGATTTCAGTGACATGAACACACCATAATTTCAAGGTCCTACCCTGAATTCTAGGGGGAGAAGGAGAAGGGATGGAGTGCAGCTATTAAAAACAAAAAAGGATGGGTGTGTGAGATTTAACATTGGCATTTTCACTATATTCAAGCTGAAGCAGAGGCTGAACATGACAACAGTCTGAGAAAGCTTCAAGTTTAAGCACCCTGACATAGAAGGTCATAAAAAGGTGGGAGTCTCGGGGCTTGGGTTCCCTTTCTGACTCTTCCAAGACACCACTACGGTACCTGCTCAGCCTCAGCAAGCGTTAGCATAGCCTCAGCACTGCTCTACCCAGTACCAGCTGTAATGATGCCTTAAGGGTCCATTCCACTGGGCCGGGGTATGATGCTAGGGATGATGCCTTGGGCTGGCACTGCCTCATTATGTGACTTTGGGCAAGTCATTCCCCCCTGCCCCTCATCTATTAATGCTGAAAGATCTTTTGGGCAAGAACCAGGTGGCACTATTTCTGCCATACCTGGGGTCTCCTGCTTCACACACAGTCACTGCTGCAGCTAAGCTGATCCTGACCCACCCAGATACGCATGCTTTCCTGTGAAAATTTGGAGAGGAGCTGTGTGAAGCTGCCCTTCCCTTCTCTCTGACCCCTGACAAGTGGGGATCCAGGCTGAAATTTCCCATGTTGGGTGTCTGCCTCAGGCTTTGGGGAAGTTTCAGCTAAACCAGTTTGGTCACTTCTGAGAAGAGCATTAAGGAAAAACACACAGTTGAGAACATGTTTAAAAATTTGTATAACTAAATATCTCATTGAACAGCTATGAAGCTACCCTGCCTTGGAGCAGGGAGATTTATTTGGCAAGGAGTCTCTCTGGTGTAAGGGGGATAAATCTGCTATCCCTGCAAAGAAAAAATGACCACTCCTGGCCAGACTACATGCCACTGAACAGCCACGGCTGACACACGTGCCATGGACAGATGCTAGTTTGCCACTGCATTGCAGGAAGTTTCCATCTGTCCTGAGCATGCCCCGGCTCCTCACGGCTCTTCTATGTGACCAAACCGCACACTCCCAGTCCCCCACAAAGCCACTGAGTGTGTCCCAACCTGGGGATGTGAGGGCAAAGCAGGCTCCTCCAGGCTGCCAATTGCCATTGGGGTCTTAGACACCAGAACTGAGAGCAGGGGGCCCTGTCCTCTGTCCTCTGTGCTGCCAGTGCCCTGAACTTTGTCCAGGCAGTCCAGAGAAGGAGGAGCAGTCTGGACCAGAAGGCAGAGATGGAGAAACCAGGGCTTGGCAGGGGTATACATGGGGGTTGGAAGGAAGGGGAGTTGCTCGAGGCTGCTATTTGCTCAGGAGCAGCCCTAAGGCTTCCTTCCACAGGGACCATCCCCGTGGCATGGCGCCCCATACCAGGGGTACAGCGCACAGAGCAGAATGCTCCACAACACTGAAAGAGGCTGATGACCCAGGTGCCACCTGAGGTCAGCCTGCTACCTGCATCATCAGTGACAGGCAACCAAAGACTCCCTGCTGCCACACAGAGCCCTGTACCTGTTGTGTGCAACCTGGTTCCCATTGCCCACTGCTGAACAGAGGGCTTACCCTGCTCCCATGGGTGGACAAACATTCATGTGAATAGGTGTGAGAGGGAACATCACCTCCTGGTGAGGGAAGGCTCCAGGGGATACAGACACCCCCATTTCTCAGCTGTCCTGCTTTCAAACACCCCCCTCCTTAGAACCAGGGACCCCACATAGCCACAGAGGCCAGACTTGCCTGGAACTTTCTGAAATCCCCACAACTCAGCACCCAGGGCTATTTTTAAGCCTCAGTCTCCCTGTCATTGGTATGCATAGACGTCCCTGGGCTTGGCAGTCTGCGGGCATGGGAAGAGCGTGCCCAGGGAGCTGTAGCAGACTTCCTGCCCTGAGTGGCTGTGCTCGTGCTTGCCGTGTGTCACACGACCTTAGTGTTAACATTTTTCTTACATAATTGTTGGGTAATGTGATTCACTCCACGCTGACAGGGTCCTTGGATAGGATGTGACATGCCTTCCCCTCTGCTGTGTGTTTGCCTTGAGCAACGGGTTTTCCTGCAGTGTTTGCAAGATGGAGATAAGGGATGTTACTGAGGCAATCACCAATGACCCTGTGCTGGGGGCAGCTCTGGCAAGTACCAACAAGGAGGCCTCAGCTTTCACTGCACAGGCTGGGATGGGCAACCTTTGGTACCCCTTCCTTGCCCAATGAGCCAGCTACTAGCTACTATAAGCAGTGCCACTTTTCCCCATTTAGGAAATGTGGGGCAGACACCCCTTCATGCTCCTAGGAAGGCTTTCAAAGTGCTTAGCAAGATCGAGAGGGAGAAGACTGTGCAGAGTCATGCTAGCAGGGTGGGTTGGGCTCTCTTCACACATACAGGAGTGCTGATGCCTGCAGCCCCCTTGCTCACCAAGCCCTGGGCTTCCCCTACCACAAAACCAAAGCACTGCTGATGACTATGCCCTGCTACCCCAGCCGTGAGCTCCCTTCCACAAAGAGGAGTGCCAATGCCCTCCGCTCTCTGATCTTCCAGCCCCAGGCTCTTCTGCTTATGCACACATGCACACAGAGCAATGCCAATGCCCTTCAAGCCTGATCAACAGACCTTCTGCTCTGCCAGCTTGGTTCCTCCTTCCCCTGTTCGCAGTGGGCAGTGACAAGGTGGCAGAGCTCACAGCTCTTGGGGGGCAGAGCCTTGAAATGCTCTGTGCCAACTCCAGCTGCCCAGTAAGGCAGGGAGAAGGGATGGGAAGGTAACATGGTGAGAAGGGTCTGTCTGCAGCCTGGAGACCCAGCCTCTGTTCAGCCTGCACCTGTGCTGTGCTCCTATCAGAGTTCGTAAGCTAAGGAGGGGATGGCTGAAATAGTGCTGGCTGGGAGATCTCCAGGTGACTCATTAGATGGCTCTCCCAGCATGGGCTGCCTGTGCATGCTGTCCAAAGGGGCTGGGGAATGTAAAGACAGTGTCCCCAGGAGCAGGAGCTTATTAAAGGTCTCCTGGCACCTTAGAAAAAACCAAAAGAGGAAACACCATGTCTCTGGGTCCAAGAAGGCAGTTTTCCTTAAGCTTCCCGGAGATAACTGTTCTTCTGGCATGGTTTAGTACCTGCTGAGGTGTTGGGGCTTAAAGCCCACTTTATGGAAATGGGAGACTCCTCCCTAGCTTGGTGTTGTGGCCATATGGCTGAGGGCAGGTGAAACTTGGAGGCATCCAAACCCCAGGCCTCCAGGCTTGGGCCTGCATATAGGATGCCTGCCAAAAGACCTTGGAAATATCTGAAGCCCCTGGTGGGGGTGGAGGATGTTTGCCGGTTGTAGGGCCACTTATGGTTCTGGATTGACTCATGGATTTGGACTTGATTTGGCTGGGAACACAAAAAAAATTCTTTAAAAAAAAAACCTTAAACCCCACCCCTCGCCAAAACAAACCTTCCTAAGAGGTGGAGTGTTAACTCTTTGCGGCCCACCCAGCTTCCATCCCACTTCCCTTCACTCCCCGGTACTTTCTGTTGGTTTCAGCATTCTTTGTGTCCCAGCCCTTGGCTAACAGCTGCTGTACTTCATCCCAAAAGTGGCTGCAGCTCCTGGCACAGCAGGTGAAATGACCTGCATAGTCAGCTTCCCTGCATGACAGTGACACTGTGAGCCTTAGTTAATTCAAATGTACAAAGTGCTTTGAGATCTCCAGCTGGAAAGTGCTACAGACATGCAAAGCACTCTCCAAGCAGAGCAATGACAGACCCCCCCCCCAAGGAAAGAGGCTGCAACACGACAAGTAGCTAATGATGATACATTTGAATGTTTAAACCTGACAACCAGCCGTGAATGCAGCTGCCTTACATAGGGAGAATGTCGACCTGATCACAGCCTACCTGCCAGGCATGACAGGCCCCAGCATGGCTCTTCTACACCCCACCAGCATCCCAGATACCTGCAGGCTGCACATGCGGTGCTATAAACAGTCCTCAGGGGTTTGGGTCACCTAAGTCTCTTCCGCAGTTTTAAACTTAAAACAATCTCTGCCTGCAACAGAGAAGCCAGCGTGCATTCAGGGCACTTGAGTCAAGAACTTCAGACACTGGTTTAATATTCAGGCTGATGATGCCTAAATTATAAAGGTCAATTTAAAGATCATTTAAAAGAAAAAGCCATTTAAAATAAAAAGCTATTACACATCTGGAGATGCCATTGCCAGATTCACAGTCCAAACATGAGCCCTGGAGTCTCAGTGTGATGCTGTGGGGCCACGTATCACTATGACACCGCATTGATCCTTCTCATTCTTCACCTGTTAGCCCACTCACAAAGATCACCTCCCACTGTGCAAACATGAGCCCCACAGGCCTGTCAGAGGGTCACTGTGTACCACCAAGATTCACCATGTAACTAAACCTCCCCACCCAGTCAGGCTGCATCCACCTGTTCCTGTGCTACATCTGCAAGAGTCCCTTGCAAGCTCCAGCTGCTCTGCAAACAAGCAATATGGATATCCATTCCTTGTTGCACTCTCAGGCACCACTGGGATTTGGCACCACTGCATTTCCACCACTCACTGTTCAGTCTGCATTTTCCCAGCTCACTGCTCACCTATTGACTATGTATCTGCAACATTTTGGACATCTATGTGTATCTGCATGCCCATGAACCACTGTGGGTGATGAACATCTATGTGTCCTGCATATCTGTGCCTCAGTGTGTATGCACAAGTCCCTGAATATCAGGGCATTGCTGTGTAACTATTTGTCCCTGCACATGCATGCAGCATGGTATATTTGTGTGTCCCAGCGTGCCCATACATGGATCCTCCCCGCTGTCCTGAACCATCCAGTTCGGATCTCTCTGTGTTTTAACAATACTTGGATCCATCAAGCACCATGCTGGCATACTGGCTTGAGCTGGCTGTGCGGAGCAGGCTGTGTTTCCAGGCCCAATGTTGCCGGGGGGAGAGGGGGGAAGGCTGCCACCCTTGCAGTGTCCAAATGCTCCAGACAAGAACACTCCAGCCCTCAGATTCACTGGCACATAAGCGACTCTCATGGCTCCCAGGCTTTTCTGCCATCCCATCAACACCTCCGTCCTGCCCTGGCACGTTGCTCATGGCGTGGCAGAAACTCCTGGGGTGCACAGAGCCTCTTAGTTCTCCCCAGGCTTTTGGTGAGGTGGGGATATGATCAGTTCCACAAGAGCTGGCAGCCCATTCTCCTCTGGCTTATGCTGGCATGACTCCATGGAGTGACTATTGTCTCCTCCCCTGACAGCAGTTCAAAGAGGCTCCAACTGTGATCAAAGCCCCCTGAGAGCTAGATGGACCCTGTCCTGACACATAGAGGAAGAAAGGCTCTGCCCCAAAGAGCTTGCTGCCCAAACAGTCACAGAGAGTGGGGAGTGGCTGGCCTAAAGTCACCCTGTGGACCAGTGGCACAGCTGAGAACAATGCCCAGCTTCCCTGAATCCCTGTCCAGTGTTCAGTCCACTAGGTCGCACTGCCTCCTGAGTACTGCTGATAATTGGAATGGAGTTATTTCTGTTCCTACTGACTCACCCCGCTGCAAGTGACAGCAGGATCTCTGATCTGAGACCGCGGGCTACGGAGCTGTCTGCCTGTTCACGGATGGTAGAAACATCAGATCTGGCTGGAACTTGCTGAGTTTCAGCCTTGTAAATGACACCCTTTCCCAGGGAAGAAAGAGCCCCTGAAAAAGTCACAAAGACAGACCCAAATGTTGAGGGCTTGAGGCTAAGCCAAAGGCTGGAACTGAAGCAGGAAAGTGGATATGAATGCAGAGGGGTCTGGACCAAGCCCTCATGGCCTGGAGTCTTCTCTCGGAGATATGCCTGGGTTTAGACACAGGGTCCAGAGTTCATGGAGCCCTGAGGAGGTTTGGATTCCAAGCCGAATCCAAATTTCATGGCTTGTGAACCTGTTGCTGTGAGGACGCCAAGGCAAGAAGCTGGAACCCAACTTCCATCTGCTTTCCAGACATTGCTGAATATTACCCCTGTGCTTGGTTTTTGGTTCCTGCGCAGCAGTGGTTGCAGCTCCCAAGGGTCCCACTCCTGCAGGGCTATTGATGGAGGATAGCCTGCATCCTTGGAAAAGGGCACCTATCAATACAGGATCTCCAGGAGAAATACATTATTGAAATTAACAAATGAATGAAGACTTTTCAGGGCTATCAATGCTAAGGGAGAGATGTGGCACAGCGCCTGGACACAATGCGACAGGAATGATAGATCAGCCCGGGAGTCAGGGAAGAGAGGCGGCACTGATTGATTCAGTGGTGGAGATAATTTGGGCAAGATGCTCCTTTATCCAGATTTCAGCACCTGGCAGCCAAAGGAGCATGCACAAAAACCCACAGCTGATGACTTTCTCATGGGGGAGATATGAGGAGTGACTCCAAGCTGAGACTACAGCAGGAAAAAGCTGAGTGCCAGTGGGTGCTGACACTTGCAATAAACACCTTAGACCCCAACCTCCCCAGCTGCCACTCCCAGGGGTACTGCTCTCTGTTTTCAAGGGCAGGGTGGTTTCAACACAGCATCAAAAGGTGGCCCTGGTCTGTGCAGCTCAGCTCAGCCCCCAAAAGCCCACACTCAGCAGCATTTTACCCAAGCTGTAAGATAGCTTTGTTGCACAGCCAATTTCAGCATGCAGAGCTTCAGGCCGAAGCGCTGAGAAGCATCAATGGGATGGAGTATCCATGGGAGCCACACACAGAGCCACAGGACACAGCTGGGGGCAGGTGACAGAGAGGCCAAGGATAGGGCCCTGCACTAGGCAGACTGGCAGCAGCAACTCTGACGGGACAAAGCCTGGGAGAGGCACAGAGGAGGGCAATGACATGCCCAGGATCTCATGGCCTGTCAGAACTGGAAACAGAAGCCCCTGGTTCTCCGCAGCACCAAGTGCCAAGAGCTCAAAGACCAGTGGGCCTGCACAGACCAGGCCCAAGGGCTGAGGACTCATTCCACCAAGTTGGCACCTTGGGGGCACAGCAGTCTCCTTGCAAGGAGGTTTCATGCTGCTCTCAGTGGAACAAGCAGATGTGTAGCCTACACTCTGTGGGGAGAAAAGGGCAATGGCAAGTCTAGGCCCAGGGCAGCCCAGCGCCAGCCCCCAGGACATAAGAATCATAAAATCATAGAAATTAAGGGCTGGAAGGGACCTCAAAAGATTATCAAGTCCAACCCCTGTGCTCTGGGCAGGAATACTGCTGAGATCAAATGATCCCAGCAAGATGTCTGTCCAGTCTTCTCTTGAAGACTTCCAAGGTTGAGGACTGCGTCACCTCCTTGGGAAGTCTATTCCGGATTCTGGTACCACTTCCTTAGCCCTGCTCACCATTGGTGATGTGTAGGTGCACATGCACCCCCTGAGACTGGCGGTGCATCCCCTATGAAAAGCCACTTGCCACTCCCCACTTGCTGTTGACACCACCAGTGGCATTTGCGGGCAGTCCCTGATCGCCGCTGGCCTCCACTGCCAGCCACCAGTCAACGCTCACCACCCTCCCCTCCCCCTGCCGCCAACACTGCTGTGGCCACCTTCAAGAGCTGGCCGCTCAGCCTGCCCCTGCCGCCGACACCACTGCAGCTGCCTGTGGGAGCTTCTTGCTCGCTGCCGCCACATTCCCGCCACCACTGCCTATGGGCAGTCGTCGTGCCCCCCCAGCCTCTGGGGGCATGCAGCATTCATGCTGCTCACAACACATCAGCTAATGCACCCCAGTATGCTATTAGCTCTGTTGACTACAGCGTCACACCGGCAACTCATGTTTCTCCTGTGATCAACCATAACCCCAAGGTCCCTTTCAGCCATTGTGCTGGCCAGGACATCTCCTTCTAACCTATATTCATGTCACTGGTTACTTCTCCCCAAATGAAGCACTCTGCATTTATCCTTATTGAACTGCATCCGATTCCACTCCTTCCACCTTTCCAGCTTGTCCAGGTCTGCTTGGATCTGCATCCTATCCCCTGGTGTGATTGCTTTTCCTCATAACTTAGAATCATCCACAAACTTGGTCAGCGTGCTTTCCACAGCCTGATATAAATCATTGATAAAGGTGTTGAACAGCATGGGGCCATGAATTGAACCCTGTGGGACACCACTGGCCACCTCCTGCCAAGATGATACAGACCTGTCCACTAACACCCTCCGGGTTCGACCCCTTAGCCAGTTCCCAACCCACCTGACCGTGGACTCTTCTAGCCCACAGTCCCCCAGTTTTATTATAAGAGCATCAAGGAAGACCATACCGAAAGCCTTTTTAAAATCCAAGTATATGACATCAGCTGCATCTCCCACATCTAAGTGGTTCATTACTTGATCATAGAAGAAGGCAAGGTTGGTCAGACACAACCTGCCCACAATGAAGCCATGTTGGCTATCCTTCAGCATCATGTCTTCTGCTAGTCTCACAAATGACTTCTTGATGTTTTCCAAAATTCTACCCAGTGTTGAGGTCAAACTGACTGGCCTATAGTTTCCCAGATCCTCCCTCCTCCTCTTTAAGATTGGCATGACATTGGCTTTTTTCCAGTCTGTTGAGACCTCTCCCAAGCACCATGAGTCTTCGAATACCTTTGCTAACAGTCCCACAATGACTCCAGCCAATTCCCTCAGCACTCTCAGGTGTAGCTCATCCGGTCCTGCTGACTTGAAGACATTTAGCAGTCCTAAGTGCTCCCTCACCAGTTTGATACAGACCACTGGTTGGTAATTGCACCCCCACCCCCACCTGACCAGGTGGGCAACCACCATTTGCATGCAGGAACATTGACACAAACTATTCATTAAAGAGTTCAGCTTTCTCCTGACTATCTGTTATCAGCTGTCCCGTTCCATTCTGCAAGGGCCCCACATTCCCTTGGTCTTCGTCTTGCTCCCTATATACTTACAGGACTTCTTATTGTCCTTGGTTTCGGTCACCAACCTGATCTCAGTCGCAGTACTTGTCTTCCTTATCCTTCCCCTACAAATATGGGCTATACTTGTGTATTCCTCCTTGGTGACTACCCCTTGTTTCCCGTAAGCCTCCTTTTTATTTTTTAAGCACTCCTTGACTCCTCTGCTAAACCAAGAGGGCTTCCTGGCCCCTTTACCACCTTTCCTGCATACAGGAATGTGCCTTTTCTGCACTCCAAGGATTACTCCTTTGAGGAACGACCACCCTTCCTGAACTCCCTTCCCCTCCAGTCCATCTTCCCATAGTCTCTCGCACTATTTGCCTAAACTCATTGAAGTCAGCCTTCCTGAAGGGTAAGTGTCAGAGCAGGGCAACTAACTGACTAGGCCCCCAGGGCCCAGGTTTGGCCCCAGTACAGGGATCAACATTATGTTATTCAGTGGTCACAGCTGCCTGGCTCAGCTACGCACCGTGACTGTGCTGGGAAAACTAATGAGGCTTTACGGGAGCTGAAGACATTCTCCCAGCTGGGGCTGACTGGAATTCAGATGGGAAAAAGAGAGAGGGGCAGCAATGAAGGGCACTGGGAGCAGCAAGGGGAGAGGGAAGGACTGTAGTGTTGGCCTAAGACCTCCCCAGTGCCCAGGGATGCCGAAGGATCTGCCTGAGCTGCTGAGGTGCCCCTGGGCAGGGGAGGGCACAGGGGCTGCACAGCCAGGAGGTGCTGGAGGCTGGGTTCTTCCCTCCCCAACTCTAGCTTGGGCAGCCAAAGCTCTCTACACATAGCCCCAGTGCTGCTCAGCCACTCGCTGCCTCGGCAAATGGAGAGAGATCGATACACATTTTCCAGCCCAGTGGCAGAGCCTGTGTGAGCTGCATCAGGTGATGAGTCCACCTCCAACATCAGCACCCAGCTAGATACATAGTACAGTCTGCAAGACTCAGGGCCACTGCAGTCTTATCAGTGAGGCAGGGGTATTAGCAGTGGACAGGTCAGGCATGGGGAGCAAAGTTGGGGTACCCCCCTTGCTAGGCAGCAGGAAGAAGGTGCCAGTGGAAGCAGGAGCAGCCAGACCTGCACCCTTCAGGGAAGTGCTGTCCTGTTCCCACAGTGGGACATAACCCCAGCTCCAGCCCGCCGGGACTCCCAAGTCTCTCTGGGTTGCAGGGCTGGCAGCATGGCCTAGCAGGCCCCAGCACAGAGGTGTGCTAGGGAGGAGGAGAGAGGGGTGGGGCTGGAGTCCCCACGCCCCATCTAGAGGAATGGCTTGAGGATCCTGGTCAGTTTCTTCAGTGTCTCAGAACCTGCTCCTTCCAGACAGGACCCAGCTCTATCCAGAGAACTGGGGCTGGTCTGGCATAAACTGGGCACCTGGCAGGCTCCTAGCCCTCAAAATCACATTTACCCCAGCCAAGAAGTGGCCTGCCCTGGGCTAACCACTCTCCAGGACTCTTGGGCAAGAGGGATCCAGACTGCTGGAGAGTCAGCAGGTGTAAGCTAGCCTCATCTTTTTGGTCTTGCCCCTGCACCTAGCCTGGAGGTCCCACCATGCCATGCTCCACCCTCACTAAGGCCAAAGCCCAGTACTGAGGCAGGGAATACAAGAACTGTATGCCCAGAAGGCTCCACTACCTACCCAGTGTCCACAGTCATGCACAGTGTCAGAGACACAGCCAAGAGGTGGGTGGTCAGAGTTTGACTCCCAGAGGGTCACAACACAGTCGATCAAGAACAGACAAGATCAGGGAAGCCAGAGTCCCAGGGCTTCAGGAATAGCAAGTTAGAAGGCACCGTCTGTTAGGGACAGTGGCTCCCAACCTTGGGTCACAACCCAAATCAGGGTTGTGGGGGGTCCGTCCCTTGCTCCACCCCTCCTGCCTGCAGGGCTCTCATGGCTCACGGTCCACGTGGCTCTTGCCACCACTGCCCCCTGCAATCCCAGCCCGGCTTGGGCTCTGCTGGCACTGCCAGGCATGAGTAAGTCGGTGGTGGGGGCGGGGGTCACAACCCGGATTTAGGGTCGCAGCAAAAAAGGGTTGGGAGTCACTGATTTAGGCAGTCACCCTGGGTAGAGTCATGACTGGGGGGTCAGGAGCAGGAAGCAGTCACTGCCCACGGGGTCTAGAGAAAGCAGCTGGAGTTGTCAGGCACTGGGATGTGGGTGATCACCAAACTGAAGCCATGGGCCAGGACTCAAGTGTCAGAACACAGAGGTCTGAACTGAAGCAAAGACACCAAGAGCTGTCAAGTCAGGCCAAAGCAAAGGGCCTGGGCTGGAGTCTGCAACAAGGAGTCCACAGGCAGGAACCAGGAACTGACAGGCAGAAGCCAGGAAACCAACAAACAGGACTCAGGGGACAGGAAGCTAGAAGCCAATAAGCAGGGCCCAGTGTGCTAGGAACAAACAGTCAGGGATTATGAATTTGGAAACTGGGCATCACCAGGTGAGAAAAGGAACAAGGAAGCAGAAGCACAGGGCCAGGCAGGGAGGCATCTCTCTGGCTGGAAACTGGAAGAGCAGCTGCTTCCCAGCAGCCAGCTAGGCCAATGCAAGCAACTAGGGCCAGCAGGGGGTAGTTAGGCCACTAGCAGCCAGGCCCACTCCAGTAACCAGAACCAACTGGGAGCAATTTATTGACCCTGTTTGCTGCTCTGGCTCCTGACATTTAGCAACCTGGCATCTGCCCTCTTTATGTCTTCTCCTACCAGCTGGTACGTTCATCAGCTCAAACCCGTCCCCTCCCAGAGAAAGACCCTGCTGAACTGCCCATGCAGTCTGAGCCATTGACATAAAGACCATATCACCTGGGCTGCGTGGAGGGTGATGGACCTCCCAACATGCTTCTGTTCCAACAGTGCCAGACAGGTGGCCTTTCCCAGCTTACTAGAGGCAATCAATCACCTCTGGACAGGTCTGGCCTAGCCCTGTCCCTACTGCAGCCCCCAGCCATGTCACCCCCAAATTAGCTAACAATTCCTTGGGGCCAGCATGCTCGTGATGGACCACAATCAAGGGCTGGCAACACCAATATTTAATTAAGCTGCACTGGGCAGGACGCTCCCTGACTGATGGAAAATCACTCCTCTCCTGGCAGCTAACGACACAGCCTTTCACAGGCAGCAGGGGCATGGAGATTTCCGATGGCATTGGCTGCTCTGTGAAGTGTAGGGATCCTATCAGACTGAAAGGCCATGGAGCAGCAATATTGACACTTGTCAGCAGGACGGCCCCTGCTGAGACCCCAGCCTCTCCCACTGGCGTAGCAAATGTGGGCTGCAATTGTTTCTCTTCCTGCTAGGCTGGGGCTGGGTTACTGCTGCAGGGCCCACGTGGGTCTGCAGGGGTGTGGGTAGAGAAGATCCTCCGAGGCTACTTCTGTGTCCAGCCTACACATATCCCATTCCTCTTTGAGTTCTTCGGTGCTTTGTCCTCTCCACCATATATTCAGATTCAGTCCTGGGTTCATGCTTCCTAAGCAGCAATTCCACTTCTTCCCTTTTTACCTATTTTAGCTCTTGCTGGGCTCACACAGGTAATTATTTCCTCATCTTGGTATTAGGTATTTCTAGGTTGTTTTCTGGTTACAAGGAGCTTTACCAAGAATTTGGGGTTTTGCTCCAACTCTTACATTACCATGACAACTTTTTTTGCCTCATAAATCCACTGTGACTCTGTAGCCTCTTGGGGAGTCCATGCAGCATGCGAGCTGCTGAAGCACACAATGGGCCAGCAATGTTGTCCTTGTTGGAGGGCGCTATTGAAGAGACTGACTCCCAAACACTGCACATGGTGTGCTTGGGTGTCAAGGGAAACCCACAGCCAATGCGGTTTTTGTGTTTTTGCATCTGCTTTCTTGTTAAATCAGCTTTGCGGCTTGTTCCCTCTATTGTAAATTGAAAATCTGTATTGTTTGGCATTTTAAGGGCAGCCCCAGGCAAATTTAAGAAGTGCAAAAGGGAAACACTGCTATGAAGAGCTCCTCTTCCCCCCAGACCAAAGGGCCCCTGAGGCAAGACTGCAGAAGAAGAGTCAGGCCAGGGGTGGGCAGGGTCCTTGTGATGGGGATGGGAGGTATGGATTCAGCTGACAGGGCTGTGCAGTCGGGCCTCCCTTATTTGCATGAAAATTAAAGTGCACCTTGTTACAAAAAGTGTGGCCTGGAGCTTATAAGGACCCTAAAGAATCCTCCCCCTACCCCAGCTCACACACTGCCCCCCACCCTCTTTCCTATGCCCTCACTTTCCCAACCTGCTCTCCATCTTGGGACCTAAATTAAGATCTCGGTTCTCTGTCCCCTGCAGCAGGGTGTAGATCCTCTTTGGATAGTGCTATTGAAGTCCACAGTATGGGATGTCCTGCCTCCATTGACTCTATAACACTCTACACTGCCTTGGCTGTCATTATTAGTAATGAATGACCTAAAGCCTCAGCAACAAGTGCAAGATGCCAATTCCCTTTCCCACAAACTACCTTCCTCAGCCCACTTTCCCCTGGTTGCTCCCCAGGAATTTGGCCCCCAATTCTGGCCCGCTCTGGCTGTGCTGTCACAGGGAGCAGCCCCCTGGCATCCCTGCTTCACAGCTGGGCACAGCAGGGCCAGTCCCACGTGTGCCGCTTTGGAGCTGACATGGGTGTCCCCGTTCCCTGCCGCAGAGAGAGTGTCACAGTTCAGGCGACAACACACTGCTTTGCTTTGCATAAGGAGCACAGAAGGGAATTCATGCCACGTACCACTGGGAAGCAGGGAAACAGCAAGCAGCAGAGCCCTGCACTGTTGGACACGCTGCCCCACCCCGCTGGTATGTCCCTTGCGGGGCTCTGGCTGAGGCAGGGCTAGGCAGGGAGCTGAGAGGAGGCACTTAGAGGAGGGGACAGCTCCCTAGCGGAGAGCAGTGCTTCAGGGTAGGGAGGGTATTTACTCGCAGGGGCTTGCCTGAGCAATCTTCTGGGAGCTGCAAAGTGCAGCCTTGAGGCTTGGAGGTTAAGATGGGGCCATCTGTGGAGTGGGATATTTGAAGTGTGTCAGCCGCATGGGACAAAATGTTCCAAACTCATTGCAGTCTCATCCCCAAATGAGGGTGAAAGAAGACATTTTCTCAGAATAGTCTGGGGGGCGTGGATGTAAACTGGTACCAAAACGGCTTGGGTTTTGTTTTCCCTTGCCTCTACCTCTTCCCCCAGGTCTCCTTCCAAACCCCTGCACAGCACCAGGGCCCTACAGTAGGTGGTTTGTCTTCAGTGAGTGCCTCGAAGTAGGAGCTGAGCCATTGCAGGAGGTGCAGGCAACTGTGGCACTTTGCCCCACCAGTGACCCTCATTCCACCCTGTAGCCCACTGCTACCGCAGCCATGTCCCCCTCCTTCCCCTCCCC
>NW_017729031.1:107619808-107623518 GCF_001723915.1 Gavialis gangeticus
TTTCCCTTGCCTCTACCTCTTCCCCCAGGTCTCCTTCCAAACCCCTGCACAGCACCAGGGCCCTACAGTAGGTGGTTTGTCTTCAGTGAGTGCCTCGAAGTAGGAGCTGAGCCATTGCAGGAGGTGCAGGCAACTGTGGCACTTTGCCCCACCAGTGACCCTCATTCCACCCTGTAGCCCACTGCTACCGCAGCCATGTCCCCCTCCTTCCCCTCCCCGTCTCTCCCTCCCCCTGCCCTTCCCCCTCTAACACTATACAGCTCTGCTGATGTGGCCCTATTCTGACCTGCAGTCTCCTGCTACTCAAATCCTGCTCCCTCTCACTCGCACACATAGCTCAGCTGACATCCCTTAATCTTAACCCTCTGCTATTCTAGCTGGGGACTCACTGCACACGTACACACAGCTCAGCTGACACCCTTCTATCCCAATGCACAGCCCCTACTGTCTTTAGCTTAGTCCCCATCTCTCTGTACCCATTGATTGAAACAATGTAGGTATCATGATTTTTGTCCATCCCCTTCTCCAGCAAGGGCAAGGGTGATGGGCTCTGCAACACTGAGTGCAGATGGGTTGGAATAGGGATGGGGAAGGAACACCTCAGCCTGTACAACACTTGGGTGGTATACGGTGGTGGGTGGTGGGTCACTGAAGGACAACAACTTGGTACTGCTGCCAGCTAATGGCACTAATGGCTAGCTAGCATCCTTAGCTCCAGTGGTGAGATCTGTGGAGGGGTGCTGAAGATCCACGGTTCCTTTCGTACAGGTGCACAACTGCAACAAGATGGACCTAACTGGTGCTTGCTGTCTGTGGCTGGTCCTCAGGACACTGGAGTTCCCTTTCTGGAGGTGTTACTGACCTGCTGGGTGACCCCCGACTCTTTGCTCAGCCTGTGAGGCCTCTGGGACAGGGCCGAGCTTTCACTCTGTCTGTGCAACGCATGGCAGTGCGAACCCCTGATCTTGGTTCCTCCTCTGGGTGCTGCTATAATGCAATAATAATAATAATATTTAGAACTTCAGATGCTGCTAATTTCATTTGCTTTCGATCTAGAAATTGAATTAGGCTCCAGGCCTGGGGCTTTGCTTTATTTCTTTCTTTTTTAAAGTAGTTCCATCCCTGAAACGTGATGAAAATACCCAATATTGATCGGGCTTTATTTTTTCCCACCCTTTGCTGTTCAACTGTTTACCCAGGTGTCAATCAAGTGAAGAATTTGGCTTCCTAATTTCTCTCCCCTTCCCTGGGGGACCTGGATCTTGCAGCAACACATGGACACAGAGTCCAGAATCAAGGTTACTCATAATCCTGTGGCACACAGAGATGCCGAGAGCACATATATTAAAGTCACACATTGATTTATATTTGCAGGTGCCTCATCCACCTCCTCTTCTCTGGCAATACATATCCACGTGTCTATTCAAGAACGTCTCTCCCCAGCAGCCTCCTACCCCAGTGCCCTTCTGTAGTGCTACTTTTAAACCCACGTGGTATTAGAATGTCAGGTATAATTCCCAGCCTATATCCTGAGAGGGGACGGGGGCTGGGCTACAGGGTGGACCACTATGTAGCCAGGTTTTTGTGCACTGCATATACATTGGCACGGATTGGCTGCTGAGAAATGGCTCCACTTAGTCAAAAATAAAGGAGACTGGAAAGTGCATTCTGCATGCAAAGAAAGTTCATTTTCTGGCCTCACTTCCAGGGTCCATGTATGTTTCTAGTGGGAGCTTTGTTCCTGGTGTAGGTCCTAACCACAGCCAGTAACACAGTGTTCCCAAAGGGCAGTGAAGTTCTACTGTTGAGGGGCACTTTCCTCAAGGACTTCACTGAATTCCTAAATTTCAAGGCCAGAAGAAGCCATTGTGGTCATCCAGGCTGAGTTGCAGCCCAGCACAGGCCAGACCTATCACCAAGAATTGCTGCATCCTGCCTTGGACACTTGCGTGAAGGAGGTTCCATAACCTGATTTGATGACATCCGGTAATGGGAGAATCTGCCTTTTCCCTGGCCCCTGTGCCAGTAATTAATACTCCTCATGGTTACGTGGTAGCTTACTGGTATTTTTAGCCTGAATTTTGTTGTTCAGATTGAGTCCACTTATTCAGATGACCCAGGCTGGTATGTATAACATGTATGTCCTTATCATTATTTACCCCTCCACCATTTTTGTGCCAATTATAAATTTGAGCAATAATAGCCATGCTTGTTCTCCCTGATGGCTGAAACAGATACTGGATAATATTGGGCCCAGCACAGAGCCCCGAGGGATCCTACTAGAAACACCATCGTAGGACAATTGTTTTCTGATATAAAGTTTGTTTTGAGGTCTACCAATCAACCAGTTTGTAATCAATTTAATTTGAGTTACACTGATTTTGTGTAGTGCTGGTTTTCTATCATATGTCATGCTGCACTAAGTTAAATGCCCTACATAGAATTCACAGTATATTATTCCAATATAGTTTCCTTTTTCAACCAAGCCTGTAATCTTATCAAAAAACTATACCATGTTGCTCTGCCAAGACCTGTTTCCCACAAAGCCATGCTCACTAGCAGGAATTGTACATTTATACTTTCATACTTTCCTGGCTGCATCCTCTATCAGTATTAATGATTCTTCCTGAGCTCGATGGCAGGCTAATCAATCTATAGGAATTGTGGGCATCCCATTTACCTTTCTTAAATATTGGCACAGGATTGGCCATTTTCCAGTCTTCTGAAATCCCCTCAGTGTTTCTGGATGTGTTAGAAATCAAAGTAAGTGGTTCAGAGACTGTCTTGGGCAATTCTTTTAATACTCTTGGTTGTAATCATCCTATTCTGCTTGTTTATAAAACAAACTTGAATCATTGCTGGTCTCATGGATTAGTAGTTCATTATTGCTTCCTTCATGAGCAAATCTAGGATTTTGAAAAGGGGCTGCAGATGGTATGGCACATCATAACATATAATTCAATACATATTTTCTGTAGTTAAAGAACAACTAGATGCTTTATTAATATACTAGGAAGTTAGCACTGTATTATTCAGTTTAAGATCAAAGCAAAACAAATATAGCTCCTAGAATGTGCACTAATTTGCTAGATTATATATGAAGTTAAAAGATAATAGACTAGGCAAAATATAGTCAAAACAGTCAAACCATATTGTGTCATTAGTCCTGTAGTCATTGTAGTTAAATGCGTGCCTCTTATTCAGATTAATAAAACAAAATCTAGACTTCCTGAGCATCCTAAGTGCCTCCAACACTATCAGTCATTTTTACAGCTGAGTTAATATACATACTGCGCCTGAGTTAAGGTTTTTAGCCAGGATTTTAGCTTAAAACAGTCTGCAGGGATGTAAAATAGAAGAGCAACATTATTGAGAATGGCTAACAAACAGCAAAATTGCAGAAGGATAGTTTGAGTAGTGGAACAGCATCACCTTTAAAAAAGATAGAGGCTCATTAACACCCGTGCAGTGGAGACAGATTAACACAAAAGAGGGAGATGACCAGGAGCAATGAAGTCAATTGACTTTCTCAGCACTGCCTGAATAGATGCTGCTGCCCCTCTCAGGCAGTGGGTTTTGAAGTTTGGGTGGATCAGGAATCAAAGGGGGTTGCGGCTGGACCACTGCAGACCCCCCCCCCCCCCCCCCCCAACCCCAAAATTCCCCCGGGCCCCCCCCAAAACCAAAAAAAAATTTTTTTTTTAAAAATT
>NW_017729031.1:107623561-107625852 GCF_001723915.1 Gavialis gangeticus
CCCCAGCTCCCAACACCAGAATTGCCCCTGGCTTCCATCCAAACACAGAACAGAATTATTTATTGAACATATCTGCCTTTTCTGCATCATAATTATAATTAAACCACCCTTATTAATGTCAGCTGCACACAAGGACTAGGATTTTGTTTGTTTCCAGTAAGTATAATGAATATTTCCTTACTGCCCTTAATCTGACCATAGAGTTTTCACTGATACTTTTAGTTTCCCTAATCACCAGTTTACATTCCTAGTAATTACTGACTTGTCCTTCCTTCCTTCTTTCCTTCCTTTCTTCCTGAGCCCTGGGCTCTCACCAGGCTGCTTTTTGCCTTTTTTCTTTGTGTGGGAAGTTGAAGGTTTTGTCATGTGTATGATTGGATAGAGCAGGGCAGGAATTGTTTGTTTATAGAGGGCTTTGGTCTATAGGACCGTGTGGCCGGTGTCCCGACTGCATAACGGCATATTAGGCACAATGTGTAATACCATGAAGGTGTCTGCCACGGTGTGATGTTATGAATGTAATGACATGGTGTTCTTGGTTTGATGGTAATTTGTTTGTCTTTGCTTTGTATATTGGACCTGGACCCCGGAGGGGCCAACGTTTTGTACCCCGAACCCCTGAATAAAGTAGTTAAAAAGTCAAAGTCCTTCCTTCCTTTTCCATTCGTTATATATTTATTTAAAAAGTAAAATAATCAATCATAAGTAAGACTGAATGGAAGGAAATAAATGGGAGTTGTTTAAAAAGGCTGCCTCCATATATGTCTTCTTTGGCTAAAGAAGAAAAATCCGTCTTGGTTAAGATGGGAAATGAAAGTATAAATAAAAATCTTCAGACTCACAAGATTCCTCTGAGGTAGGTACGGGATGAGCTCCCCACTACTAAAATGTAGTCACTTCTAGTTCTAGGGCTATCTGAGGCAGCAGTCTAACCATTCACAGCTATGTTGCCCAGCAGTTAAGCACTGAAAGGTAAGAGGATGTGAGAGCTGACAGAAATTAAAAGGGCAACAGTGAGGAGGACAGTGCAGTTCCCTCCCTGGCTATACTAGGAAACGTGTGCATCTCTGAGCAGACCTGAGCTCTGCAGTCTGTGAGCAGTCATTGGCTCAGACCTTGGCTGCACGTTACAGTTGAAAGACACCCCATCCGCAAGCTTGAGAGATGTCACAGGCCCCATATGGGGAGTCAGGTATGCAGATATTGGAAGGCAAGGTGGCCCCTACCTGGACAGCTAAGATCATCCGTGGCTCTGTTTGAGATCTGGGTCCCCTTGCACTGGGCACTGGCACATATGTGCATGCGCACACACACACACACACACACACACACAGCCCCTTCCCCACAATGCTAACAGTCAAGTGCGGAGCACAGCCATGTTACCAGCTTTCCAAATTTCTCATGATGTCTGATATTTTACTTGAAGCACCAGTTCTTAGATTCAGGGGAGCAGGTGAAAATCTCAGCTGTTGGTACCAGCGTGTACACATCTAGGCCACCTGGTTATGAAGAAGGCTTCAAAATGAGACCCAAGTGCACATTAGTGCAGAAGGCCACAGAAAAGGAGCCAGTGCTGATCCTTGTCATACAAACATCTTCATCAGTGACTTGGATGAGGGGGTGGAAAGCACTCTGTCCAAGTTTGCTGATGACACTAAGATGTGGGGCAAGGTGGACACACTTGAAGGGAGAGAGAGGCTGCAGCTAGATTTAGACAGACTACAAAAGTGGGCAGACGAGAATAGGATGGGGTTCAACATAGACAAATGCAGGGTGCTGCACCTTGGGAGAAGGAATCCACAGCATACATACAGGCTGGGGAGTTCCCCTCTTGAAAGCACAGAGGTGGAAAGGGACCTTGGAGTCATTACTGACTTCAAGATAAACATGAGCCGCGAATGCCAGACTGTGGCCAGCAAGGCCAGCCGTACCTTGTCATGCATCCAAAGGTGCATCTCAAGCCGGTCCAGGGAGGTGATACTCCCCCTCTATACGACACTGGTCAGGCCGCAGTTGGAGTACTGCATCCAGTTCTGGGCACCGCACTTTAAAAAGGATGTGGCCAGCCTGGAGAGGGTTCAGAGGAGGGCCACCTGCTTGGTTGGAGGACAACAGGGCAGGCCCTGTGAGGAGAGGCTGAGGGACCTGAACCTGTTCAGCCTCAGCAAGCAGAGGCTGAGCAGGGATTTGGTGGCTGCTACAAATTCATTAGGGGAGATCAGCAGCAAGTAGGAAGGACCCTATTCCCCCCAGCAGCACCTGGGGTGACGAGGAACAATGGCCAGAAGCTG
>NW_017729031.1:107630852-107639788 GCF_001723915.1 Gavialis gangeticus
GGTACTATGAAACTATGAAACTCTCACCCTGTCAAGATTGTCATGGGTGCTGGAGCCAAGACTCCCCAAACTCCTTTCAAACAAGGGCCCTAAACTGCTATTGGAGGGAACAACTTTCAGGCCCAGCTGAGCTGGTCAGGATTTTCACTGGGCCCCCAGGAGGGAAGCTCTTGAACTTGTCCTGAGGCAGCCAGTCCTCATCAGCACCAGCTGGGCACCTGCAGGAACAGGGCTATTTCCAGACCAGACCCATCTGTTAGTATGGGTTTTACCCAGGCTGGAGCTCCCCTCACAGCTCTTCCAGGGAAATCTGTCCCACCCTGTGCTTAATCTGAGACACACCCAGGCTGCCCGTTAACCAGGCACAGCCAGACAAATGCAACAAAGATGTGCCCCATCTCCAATTCACTTCTAATTGCAATGTGGGCAATAGAAAGGCATTCCTGGGGTATAGATTTTGGTTAGACAGATGCTTCTACCACCACCTGCATCAGCAGCAGGGTTTGACCTCACAGGTCTTTATGGTCCATATACAGCTGTGCTGCTGTGTATGGTGGACCAGCCTATATAGGTAGGCATGGCACACACTCTGCTGTGAGCCAAGCCAGCATCTGTAAGCCAGCAGGGACCCTGGGTACCAGGACTCCTGCTGGTTCCAAGCCCTGGTTGTGGGAGCAGGTGGGCATCACAGCCAAACACAGCACCTCTCCTATCTTGGTCATTTCATTGGCAGGACCCAGCTTTTTGGCAGTCCTTTGCATAGAGGTAGCTAGAGCTGGGGGGCTGAGATAGGGCTCCCTGCTCCACCCCCCAGTTTCACACCCAGGCTCTGTGTGGGGGTGAATGTGCTGCAAGAGCCAGAGGCTGAATCTGGGCAGCACCCTCCATGCTGGCGCCTTTGCAACCTGATTATATAAAGCCCTTCCTCACTGAGACTGAAATACCAGCAGGGACGGAGTACCAGCCTTGTCCTTGCCCTCTGGCCCGGCCTCCAGAGGCTGGAGCTGCCTGCTTTAGCACAGAAGCATTTAGCAGCTGCCCAGGAGATGGGAGCTGGCATCACTGGTCGACAGGGCAGCCCAGAGATCCATTAGCAAGCTCCTGCGCCCTGACCCCTGCCAGGTCACTACGCAACACAGCTAGAAGTCATCTTGAAAGGCAGGGAAAGGTGCCCCAGCATGTGCAGAGGGCAGGGAGGGGCAGGTTGGCCCCAGATCCAAACCAAGGGCAGGAGACAATGTCATTGTCTGCTGGCTAGAAGGAGGGGGGTTGCTGAAGAGCAGGGAAGGGGAGGAGGCTGATATGCACTCAAAACTGATGTGTCTGGGGGCTTTGTCTCAATCTCTGAGCTCACAAGCCCATGACCGGCAGCAGGAACCCCCCATGCTTGCATGGCTGCCCTTAGCTCCACTGGCAGGACGGCTTCCCTTCTGTCTCCCTTAGGAATCTCTATGGGCCTCATTCTTGTGGAGTTAGAGGAATCAGAGCCGTGCCCAACATGGGGTGTGCGCATGCACACACACATACAGACACACACACACAGAGTTCAGTCTCTTGGTCTTAGACTCCAACCCTGCAGATACACGCGCGCGCACGCGCGCACACACACACACACACAGAGTTCAGCCTCTTGGTCTCAGACTCCACACACAAACTGGTTAGTCTCAGACAGCTATTCCAGTCCTGGACTGCCCCAACACATGTGTACTGCTGCTACCTGCCGGTCCTCACCTGCTAGCCCAGCTCTGAGCTTCACTCCTGCCCTCCAGAGCACTAGTGATAGCCCCCTGTTGTTACAGGTCAGGTCTCCCTCCCAGTCCACGCACAGAGCATCAGTGCCCCTTAGCACTGCCTCCCCCATATGCTGGTGTTTGCTGTCTCCACTGCTGGTGACGCAGGGTAGCGAGGCCTGCGCACACAATGTGCGTGCCCCCTGCTGGCTGTGGGATGCCTGGGATTGTTAGCCGTATTCAAACGAAGAAAAGAAAATCATCTAGGCCAGGGGGCAGCAACCTTCTAGGAGCAGTGGGCCAAATGAACAGAGCTAGGTCCAAAGGCAGGTCGCCATCTCCAACCTGACTGCTGCTCCCACCTCACTGTCACCAAGGTTGTCCTGGCTGTGTGGACCAGATATAATTCCCTGGCAGCCTGGCTCTGGCTTGCAGACCTTAGGTTGCTGATCCCTGATCTAGGCACCCTTGACCAGATATGATATGGGCTGCCCTGTGCTTCCTACCTGCAGACTCACTGTTCAGTGTAAGCTGGCTGTGGGGGGCAGCCCCTTCATGGCAGGAAACAGAAGAGAGTTTGGGATCTGGACAGTATTTCTGTCACCTGAACCTCACTGGACAGACTCACTGTAGTCCTACATCCCCCTCAGATGACACTATCTGCACCCAGAGAAGCTGGTGCTGCTCTCTCTCGGTCTCTTGTCAGTTCCTCACCCCCTGCTCCATGAGGCTAAGTAGGACAGCGGCTTGCCCAGCAAGTGCCAGCAACCAATATTGCTTAGCATTTTGACTGATAGTCAGGAATCAGGACTCCAAGTTGCTTCTATTTGTGGCTTGTGAGGGAGTGGGATCTAGTGGGGTTTGATCAGAGAATTAGGTGCCAGAGCTCTGGAGATCTGTTCTCACAAGGTCACACAGGCCCTAGAGGGAAGCAGGAGCCTGGGGGCAAGATACCTGGGTTCTTCTCCCACCTTCACCCTGTGGGATCTTGAAGTAGCCCCTTCCCCTCTGCATGCCTCAGGTCTTCCATCTGGAGCTCTCCCAGAGGCACACAGACACTTAATCCAGTCACTTCCATAGAGGGCCCTGGAGAGCTATGGCAGAAGGCGACACATACTTGTCCCTCCCAGCCCAGGAGAAAGTTTGCCCTGCAGAGTCCTTCTTAAGGAGTAAGTAGCACAAGCCTACTGCCTCAGAGCCTGGCGCTCCCTTCCCTGATGCCCTCATGATAAATGCACAAGCAAGCAGCCTATTTTTCTAGCCGCCTGTCAGCCCAGGAGAGAGAAAAAGTTCCTGTCAGACACCACCTGCACGGGGAGAATTAGCAAAGAAGAACTTTTTCATTGAAAATTCTGTCCCGGCCTGGTCAGAGCCAGGTGATGTATTGCAGGGGATGATGAGAAACGTGCTTCTGAATGGAGCATGGGTCGAGAGACAGGCAGAGCTGTGCAGTGCCTCTATGCTCAGGCCAGAGCTGGGGGGGGGAGAGGTAGGGCACAGGAGGGAATGGCACTTGACAACCCGCAGAGTAATTGATCTGGATGCCAATTTGCAGCAACTAAATATTTGGCTTCTGTGCTGAGAACAGCACAGCTCCCTGCTCAAACAAACTTCAATTAGAGGAGACGGATGGAGTGAGGGGGGCACGGATGCTCCCGGCTTTGGCAGTGCTTGCTCCAGACGCCGGCAGATCGATGGCAGGATCTTTAGTGAGCTGGCACGTTGTCAGCACGGGCAAGGGAGAACTTAATGCCCCCTCCCCCCCAAGGAGACACGGCAGGGCCCACCTGCTGCTGGACCCCAGACTCAGAAGGATCAGGGCTCCCGCAGTGCAGCTGGGGAGGCTGGCTAATGCCAGGGGCTGGCAGGATGGCTTAGCTGCCTGGAGCCTGGGAAGGGTGCACGATGCCAGGGATGGTGCTCCCACCAGGTCCTCTAGTTTCAGCTTATTCATCCTGTCTCCTGTCAAGTGGGATCAAGAAGCAGGTCCATCCCATGAGGCTGCAAGCCTCTGATCACTCACTCCTCTGGTCTGGTTCTGCCTCCGCATTAGAATATGAGTCTATTTAAGAGGTCCCCTGCCTCTCCCTGATCCCAGCATTGGTCTGCTTGCCCCAGTCTACCAGAGCCCATCAGTCCAGCTGCCCCAGTCTCCTGCCCTCGCCAGTGGCGAGAACTTAGACCTTCAGAGAAAGGAAATGCTCATTCCCAGAGCCATTGGCCAGATGGGCATTTCTCTACAGCAGCTGTCTTCCCTACAATGTATGGGGGCCTCTCCCCTTATGATGGGCCTGCACTCTATTGTATGGGTCTCCAGGTTGTTCTCAAGGGGACAATACTCACCGCACCAGAAGGAGTTTGGAGCCATCTGTAGGCACATGGAAGAGCAGCATAAGGCAGGGGATGCCAAGTGATCATGGTGCTGGAAGAGCCAGTGGTGCCTGCCCCAGACCTGCATGGCACACAGGCTTAGTGCAAAGCCCACAGTGCATGGGCATGGCCTGCTTGGGCACAAGCTGTGTATGCCTTTAGGAGGCATACAACAGGTAGCACTGTGACAGCTGAAGGACCCAGCGTCTCTCCCTCAGTGCTGGGCACCTGCAGGGGGTGCTCTGGATGGGGAGGTCAGCAGGAGGTGCACACAGAGCAACAGGAGTGAGAACATACACACAGAAATCAGGCTTCAGCCACCCCTGAGATGCAGCCACTTCAAGGGAGGGATGCAGAAGCTGTTCAACAGCACACAACAATGTCACATTACAGTTTTGGGGTAGGAAAGGAAGGTCAGCCCTGTTTGAAAATGCCTTAGGGCTGCTCTCAGGGAAGACGGTGAGATCCCTTTCATGGCTAGTGGTGTTTCAGGACTGACTCATCTCAGGGAACGGGCCCTACAGCTGGGCACTTCCCAACTCCCTGCTCAGTCTGCTGACACTCTGGCTCACTGCTCTGTCCTTTGCTCTGTGGGAAACCTCACCTAGGTGCCTGGCTGGGCATGAAAACATCGCCATGCATCACCCTCCAGGCCCTCTCACAGGCCAGTGATACTGCTATTGGTACTAAAAAATGACAACTGCCCACTGGCAGAGACATTGCAGCTGTGCTGATGGCGGGGAGGCTGCCCAGGGAGTTAGAGCTGAGCTGTAATTGGAACAAATAGCAGCAGCAGTGAGTACACGAGTACAGAACTGTGTCACTGACTGTGTGAGCAGAGCCCCACATGTGCTGGGACCTCTGGGGACTGTCAGGAGTACGACTGGAACATAGGCAGTCAGGGCTTGATCCTTAAGGGTCACAACCCATGGGAACGAGGCAAGTTCAGGAGAACAGTGGTCCCAACTAGAGTCAGAAGGCCGAGGTTCGTAGGGGCCACAATGTAGGCAGTCACCCTGGGTAGAACTACAAGCTGGGGAGTCAGAAGCAGGGGCCAAGATCCAGATCGTATTTACTAGGCAGGGAATCCAAGGCAGGCAGCTGTAGCTGTAAGACATGGGCAATCACCAAACTAAAGCTACAAGCCAGGAGCCACCTCTCAGAAGACAGGGTCATGGACTGGAGTTTGGAACACAGTGACCAACCTGGAGTCTGGAGCATGGAGCCAGCAGACAGAAACCAGGTCCAAGTGTGGAGCCATGAAGCAGGATGAAGGACTCAGGGAACTAGGAACAAATGGGCAGAACTTAACACCCAGGAAAGTAGGGATCAATATGCTGCAACCAGTCCACTCAGACTGTGAAGCCAGAAGCCCCAGGCTGGACAGAAACCTATTGGACACTGTAAGAGCTGCTGCTTACAAGCAGGCACCATGCAGGCAACTGAGGTCAGCAGGGGGTATTCAGGCCACTGGCACCCAGATCTACTTAGGTTACCAGAGCCAGATGAGGGCAATTTAGGGAAAATGAGTGATGTAGTGGCCAGTAGAAGACTTTGCTAATAGACAGGAGCATGTAGTCTTTGTTGGGTGCCACTGAACTGCAGATAAATGACACTGCCTGCGTGGCACGTCTGCTAAGGTGCTTGGGGGACAGCTCGCACTTGTCTTCATCTTGCCACATTCCACGGAAGCCAAGGGGACTGGCTAAGGGAGGACGGGGTATAGAGGGAGGCAAGGTTTGCCCCTGAACACAGCCAGCATCTGCCACAGAAATAAGGCCACGTCTGAAGCTGAACACAGCCACTGTTTAACAGAGAGGAGGAATGCTGTGTGGCTGTTGAGAAGAGGAAAATCCTCTATCCAAGCAGTAGGGCGATGTCAGGCAGAGGGGGAGTGAGATGCATGTTCAGACATCACAGTGACAGGCATGGGGCTGCTGTCTCTGCCATCCTGTTGCTGTAGCACTTGGGTTGCTCAGCAGATGACTCAGTCCATAACTTCAGGTTTAAATATGTGGCAGCGAAGAAGACAGAAGTGCCAGTGACCCAGAGGTGCCATTGTAGATAGTCCAACAGTCACTGCCCATGGCACATGCTCATTATCTGTGCTGAATCAACAGATCCAGCCCAGGATCTCAGCCACCTTCATGCCAGGTGCTGCCCAGTGAGGAAACAGGCTTGCCTGCAAAGCTCATGGTGCAGGGTAGTGACAGGGCCACCTCAATGCTCAGAAAGGGAAGGATCATAGATGGGATGCATGGATGGAGAGCACTGTCCTAAGGTAATGCAAAATAGTTGTAATCCTTGCCCCCAGGGTCCTTTCCTCCCTGTGGCAGGCTGTCAAGGGAGCTCAGCTTAGCTGGTGCTGAGCTTCTGGAGCAGACTACCCCTCAGGCTCACTGGGACAGCTGCAGGGGTCAAAGCGCTTGGGTAAACCCACCCCATTATGCTGGTGTCTAATTGTGGAGCTAAGCTATGGGGAATCCTGGCCCCTGGGCATTGGGGCATTGCATTCTGTTGCCTCACACTGTGTTGTGAGGTGCTTTTCCGGTGGCTGGGTCCACGTGGAGATGTTGGGGCCCATCCCTGTGACCTTGGGCAAATCAGAAGCTCGCTGTGCCTCACTCTCACCCCAGCAAAAGTGGGCACTGTGCTGCTGCTGAAAAGCCAGATTCATTAATGCTTGTGAAATGTCGGAGCTCCCCGAGTGAAGTACAAAATATGATTATTGCCATGGCCTCTATATCCCCTGGACTAATCGCAGCACCATTTATTGTGGAGGCAGCTTAGCTGTATAGGGAGGAATGTAATAAGTGTTTATCTCCTGTGTGTGCCGAGTAGAGTGGAGAGAGTTTGTATTAGACCTTCCTGCTTCCAAGGCTGATTTATGATTTGCTGGGAGGGATTTTCAGTGCCATGCACTAAAATTTCAATTAAAGGCATATTAAAAAAAAAACAGACGAGAAGCGAGGCTCACGGCGAGCGGAGGAAGTCAGAGGATTTATTGCTTATGTACTACTCCCCTGGCACCACCTGAGCAGAGTAGGGGCAGGGACTTGACTGGGAGGGGAATGGGCACCAATGCTGGGGAGGGAGCCAGGAGCCCAAGGCCTGGTGACCTGGTGACTGGGAATTGCCTCCTCTCTCTGTCCTGAGGCCAGAGGGCTGCAGTGAGTTTCTCCCTGACCCTTGCACATACACACCACGTAGAAACCTGGTGGGAGTTGTCTTCTTCACCCTACTGTAGCCACTGCTGGACACGGCCTGAAAAAAGAACAGGGCCCAAGTATCCCTCCAAAGGAGACCCAGTTCACAAGCCCACTAGAGCAGGGCAGATCTCAGGCTGTGCCTGGAGCAAACTTAGCCTTTCCACTGAGACTGTCTACTGCAAAGCAGCCTGGCTGGCACTAGAGCCCATGGAGAAGGGCAGGAGCAGGGCTCAGTGGAAGAAAATGGTCCAGTGGTGGCTGGGCTGTGCTACAGCCTCCCCTGGCAGATATGCATCAGGACTACCATAAATAAAGTCACTGAGAGGTCAAGTGCCTGGTCACCACTGCAGGCTAAGCTCATGGCATACACAAGGAGCACCTGGAAAGGTGCTCCTTGACAGCCATAATCCCACCCCCAGTTCAGGGCTCCCTCTGCACTTGCTATTGGCTCTGTGTGTCTCCACCCTTACCCCTTAATTGCCTCTGCCTTCCCAGGCCCGCCTTTCACTTCCATGTCAGGAGCTCTTTGTGCCTCCACTGCCTCTACCTCCTCCCCCCCACCCATGCCAGGCACTCTGTATGCTCCCATTTACTTCCACCATTCATATTCTTTCTTGCCCAGCAAAGATGGTGGTAGTGAGTGCTGGGATCTCTGCAAGGCAGGAACCAAAGGAAGCCACCTATCCCACATTTCCTCTTTTTGGACCTTCTGACTTTTACTAAAATCAGGAGGATCCCTGCAATATTGAACCAAACTGGAGGTGGCCACTCAAAGCTACTGTGTTACCCACAGCTGGATATAAGAGCTCCTCAAGAGAAGGGAAGCAAGAGATCTCACTATCCAGGCCAGCCTGGGGAGATATAGCCAGTGCTTGCTCAGGCTGGCTCACAGCTTGCTGCCCACAGCCTGGGGCAGTTGGATGTGGCCTTAATATTATTATCAGCAGCAGGAGCAGGTTGCTAGCAGACAGAGCAGGGAGAGTGTGACAGCATCAGAGTATCTGTCCAATTTGCAAATGGAAGAAGAGATAAGTTCACTTTGGGGATCTCACCTGGGGACCCTGCATCTGATGATGGTTAATACCACATAAGCAAGGGGCTGCCAGTGGTTCAGGGCGGCACAAACCACACCAGAATGGAAGGGCTGCCCAGAGCCCTGGGCGCACACAGCTGCTGGGGGAGTCTGCAAGCAGGCTAGGGGCTATACACTAAGGCTGGGCAAAGAGAGTGATTGAGTCAAGATGCCTGGGCCTAGCCTTGGCTTTGCTGCTGATTTACTGGGTGACTTAACTAAGTCCCCTCCTTTCTCTGTGCATCACTTTCCTCATCTGAGCAACAGCAATAAAACCTGCCACAGCAGCACTAACACTTCCCTGCATCATAATAAGGCAGGGAGGTCAAAGGTATGTCTCCTCACCATCCAGTGAAGATGGTCCATGGCTGTGCACAGACTGGGGTGGGGAAGCTGAATCAGGGTATATTACAGTAGCATAAACCAGGCCTCTCTGTGCCAGGTGCTGCACACAGGCACAGGCAAGAGATAGGCCCTGCCCCAAAGAGGGCACAGTCTCACCTCACAATTGCAGGAGGGGAAAATGGGGCATGGAGAAGGACAGGAGAGCAGATC
>NW_017729031.1:107644788-107648330 GCF_001723915.1 Gavialis gangeticus
AAGGTATGTCTCCTCACCATCCAGTGAAGATGGTCCATGGCTGTGCACAGACTGGGGTGGGGAAGCTGAATCAGGGTATATTACAGTAGCATAAACCAGGCCTCTCTGTGCCAGGTGCTGCACACAGGCACAGGCAAGAGATAGGCCCTGCCCCAAAGAGGGCACAGTCTCACCTCACAATTGCAGGAGGGGAAAATGGGGCATGGAGAAGGACAGAGATTCACCCAAGGGCAGAGCTGGGAACCCAGGAGGAAGGTCAGAGCAATGTCATTCTCTCCTGGCCCCAGTGCATCACAGCACCATTTAATTTAGACAAACTCCACTGGGCAGGGACGTGTCATTTATAATTTGGCTTGAGAATGCTGTGGACCCCCATGGGACGGGCAAATTCACACTGTTTCTCAGCAAGATCCTGTGCAAACAGAAAGAGCAAAGACACAGAGCAATCTGCAACTGCATCAGGTTGTGTCCCACAAGGCACTCCAGGCTCAGGGCCAGGTGTAGACCTGGTGCAACTCCAAAATGGGCTGTTTTTGCCAAGACTTAGCTAACACCCAGCATTCACCTTCCCTGTCATTGAGATGCAACCAGCTCTGGGGTGAAATGTTTTGACCACACAAAGTCACATGACATAGGAGCCCTGGAGCAGGCAGTGAATAATGCTGCAGCCAGTGGGAAGTGCAGGAGATATCGGAGACAGGCAGAGCAACAACCTGCAGCAGCAGGAGCCTGACTGGGCCATTGGCTAAGCAGTGCTGGTCTGTGTGGCTGTTGGCAATCTGTGTATGACAGTCACCCTAAAACCCACTCAGGGATCGGCCCAGAGTGTGGATGAGTAACACAGCCAACCTTGTTCCCTGCTCTAACAAGAGCTGCCTGATGGACAGGACAGATCGGCACACAATACAGACAGACAGACACCCTAGCAGTCAAACCACAGATAGCGCAGGTGTCCCAGCTGGCATGTGCTTGCCTGATTTGGGGCAGCAGTTGGAGTGAATTCAGGCTAGGCTCAGAGGCAGAGACAGGGACATCAGGGATGGTGCTGGGGAGCTATTTCCAGGGCACAGCATAGGGCTGGTGAAGGGGCAGGCAGGAGAGTGAGGCTGCCATTGCCAGGAGGGGGAAGGCAGGGGCTATAGCAGGGTGAGCCACTGCATTAAATGAAAGGCAAGGGCAGGGGACCAAGAGCTATGGAGGGAACCAAGGAACGTGCATGGCTGTGATGGAGGAAGGTCTGGCATGGGCCCTTTTCCTTTGGCCTTATTCTGATCTCTTCTTCCCCGTTTATGAACAAGAGAATGCTATGTTCAATGCTTCTGCTCACACAGGTTGGGCTTGTGGGATCCCCACAGTCCCTCCCTGTTGTCCCACATGTATACAGCACCAGACACACATGGCAGCTGGCAGTGGATGGGGGGGAAAGAGGAGTTCACTCAGACCCTCCTGTGAACAGGAGCTGGGTCTCACCCCTGGAAAACAGCACAGAACCAGTCCCTGCACCAAGGAGGGTAGGCATGAGTGGGAGGCACAGGACTGTCAGGCAGGATGCTGCCCCAAGTAGGAGCTCAGCTGTGCAGCAGGGCAGAGAGGAGTCTACCCCATTGAGGGTAACATGAAAGAAGGGGCAATTGTGGGTGAGCTGAGGGAGGCAGGAGCAGGAAAGTCTGGACAAGGCTGGAAAGGAAGAGAGGACGCAGCAGACTAACTGCTGTGCACACCACACACGTGCCACTGCTGGCAGTGCCAGGGATGGATTTGCTTCCATGCCTAGGCCCACCCTAACTGGAACAGGTGGAGGGGCAGGAAGGACTGTCAGCTCCGGACAGCTCTGCAGACCAATGCTGCCGCAGAGCTTGGGTCGATCTGTGTGTCCCAGTGATTTCCTCTAATTGGTCACCAGTCTGGCTGGCCGGATGCACTATTGACCGGCTGGAATTTTAAGCAGACAGCCCTCCCTGCATATAATGGACTTTCCAACCCACTCTGGATACAGGCTGCCAGCCTGATCTGACAAGTGATCCAGGAACAAAGGAGCCCAGACAGATAGACACAGTCCAGGAGCCCAGACAAACCGACCCTCAGTCCAGCTTCCCACAGTCTGAGCCTGGAAACACTCCAACACATGGGTGGGTGAAGTCTGAAGTGAGATGAGACCCCTCCCAGCAAAGCCCTGGGCAGCAGCACAGAAAACAGTCATAGGATAAGGACATGGCACAACTCTGCAGCTTCCACACAGCAAGGCTGGTATCTCCCCACCATCATACTTCCCTTGAAGGAACCCAGGCCACAGTGCACACAGACTGATCCCTGCACTGTCTTCACCTCTTTACTCCAGGATCCAGGGAGAAAGCACCTCCAATGGACTGCACTCTGATCCATCCAACTGGGAAAATCTAGAGTAAGTCCATGGGCTCCAGGGGAAGGTTACACCAGGGAACTGGGACTAGCATCTGACCCCTTACTTTAAAACCTCACCCCTCCGAGGGCATGACCCCAGCCCACCACCTCAGCTGGCCTCCAGGCACCCTTCTCCCTGACTAGCACCAGCCTCCTCTCTGCCCTTTCACCCTTGGCCCTCCATGCCTGGTATGGGAGCCGGTCCTGTCCTGTCAGAGCAGCCTTCCCAAAGATGCCTTCCTTGGGGGATCACCTTCTTCTAGAGTTGTCTCTGCTCCACATGGTGCCTGCTGTTCTCATATCTCCACCCTGATCTACCTACAGCTGCTCCTACTCCACCCACAGCCATCGCAGCCAGCACAGACTTGGGGAAGTGGATTTGTACTTCAGGGAATCTCTGTTTTATCATATTTGATTGAGGAGAAACAGTCTGGACAGGAAGGCTGCTAACCTGTCTGCAGGGAATGCCCAGCTCTGCCTGGAGCCAGGTAGCTCCCTACCCTGAGCTACTTGGTGTGGTGAAAGTTGGACCAGCACTGCCCTCACGTGGTCAGAAAAGGGCACTGCTCCTCCTGGCATCCGGACAGTTAGACCACAATGTCTGGTCTCGGGCAGGGGTGTTGCTGTTCACGTTCCTCCTCCCCTCCTCCCTCCCCAGGGTGCAGTTCTGACCCTGTGGATCAGGAGAGAAGGCCATGAAGGGGGGAGGATCTGGTATCTAACAGCATTGGCAGATCTCTGAATCTCCCACAAAAGATCAGCTCTCAACCTCTGTTTTGACACTCCCCCCTCAATTTTAAGGCCAAGGGAGAACACTTGGCATCTGAGCAATCCCAGTGTTTTACTGTTACCAAGGCTGAAAACAGCACTGCATTCAATGGGTTTAACCATGGCACATGACTTAAGTGGCTTGCCTAAGGTCATACAAGTCAGTGGCAGAATCATTCACTGAACGCAGGAGTCCTTCTTCATCGTACCCGTGAACATCCTGACTATTCTTCGACCAAGAGGCACAGCTTCAGAAGCTCCTTCACAAAGCAGCTGCGAGGTAAGGGGCAGTGCAGTGCAGTGCAGTGCAGTGCAGTGCAGTGCAGTGCAGTCTGCTGAGCAGGGCACTCGACTAGGTGTCAGGAGACTTGACT
>NW_017729031.1:107653330-107674594 GCF_001723915.1 Gavialis gangeticus
CTGCTGAGCAGGGCACTCGACTAGGTGTCAGGAGACTTGACTGCGTGGCTGTGTGTGCCTTCTCAGTCTTGTCTGCTAGAATGTTAGCTTTCTGGGGCAGGACTGTGTATGTGTAGTGCCCAGCACAAACAGGTAGCTATGAAATAATAAAGGCATTGAGGTGGAGAGTGGATCTTTCCAATGCAGCAGCTGCTTCATGGTAAATGGTAAATTAAAAGCTCACAGGTGGTCACTTAGCCCTCTGTCATTGAGAGGCGAGCAGCTCAGGTTTAGGTCTCACTTACTGCAGGGGAAGAGAATGAATACAGACCCGTTGATGTGCACGAAAGCTCTGCATTCTTTTAACCCTGTGGTAACTCATTAGTTTGCCCATGCCCTTGGCTTGGCACAGTTCAGCTCACCCAGAGATGGCTGTGATGAGGACTGGATTGTGCTGTGCTTGCAAACTCTGCTTCTGTGCAGTGGACTTTATAGAAGAAGAATAGCCAGGCACTGGAATAAAACTGCCGGACAAGATGGGAAACAGCAGTTCTCCAGGTACAAAGAATAAAGAACCACAGGAAGTGTTCTGCTGGGCATCACTTGATTAAAAGATATGCTAAACGCAAGCTCCCCAGTTGTCCCCAGATTTACTATCTCTGCTACAGAACCAGCAGGTTAATACTGGAGAGGCAATTAAAAGGCATTGGTTTCTTAAGCAAGTAGCTGTGTTTCACCCATAAGGATTCACACTAGATCCTTCATGGACCTACTGGAGCCCTGAAGGCCCCTCAGTGTTGACCCTTTACAAGGTAGAAGTTAGAACAATGCTCATTTAGACTGTAAGCTTTCAGGGGCCTGGACACTGTTTCACCCCTGGCTGCCTGTGCCCTGTACAGTCACAGGATCATAGAAAAGCAGAGCTGAAAGAGACTGCATTGCCATTCATGGTGTATAACGAGGCAGGCCACACAAGGTTTACCCCACCACCTGCCCTGCAGTGATAGATATTAAGGCACTTCACAGACATTCATCAAGTCTCCTGACGAGGACACAGGCAGGTGAAATGACTTGTCCACAGAGAAAGTGTGGGTTAAGGGACAGATCCAAGAAGGTGCTGAGCTGAGGCTTCTGAGAAGGAGCTGAACATAAACAACAGCTGAAATTCCCATTTCCAGATCAGACTGTCCTGCAAGACCCAAAGGTGACCTAATTCAACTGGGTGGGTTACTAGATGGACGGACTCCTTCTGTTATGTGGTCCAGCACTCTGACATGATGACATAGAACAGGGTTTGGACACTTCATCCTTACACTGTAGTGACTTCCCATCTGGATGCCTGGAGCCATCCACTGAGTCCACCCAATCCTGCTAACAGAAGGTGCTCATTATTACTAACATGACTATAAAGTGCAAAGAGAGAAGCTATGAGTTGGCGCCTGGGTGACGAACCCGCGCTTCACCTTGAGAAGTTTGCAAGGAGACTCCTCATCTCATTGCCTGTATTCAGACAGCAAAGCTCATTAAAACTCCTGGCTTTTCACTGCCCTTTTCAAACTTGGAAATTCCAGGCAGAGTTTTGGCCCCTTAAAAGGCAAAAGCTAGAAAAAGGTGAATTAAGAGACAAAATGCCGGAGGAGGAAGTACACGGCCCCCCCTATCCCAGTGAATGCCATGACCGCAGCCAGGCGCACCAGCAAAAATTCCAGAGAGTCCTCTAGCTGCCCATGTAGCTTCAGCACGTGCCTCCGTGTGCTCTCCCAGTCCCCGGAGTTGTCAATCACGTGAGTGGCTAATTTGCGCTTCTCGTCCAGAGGCAGCTGGGAGGCAATGCGCGCCTCTGCCTCGGACTGGGACAGGCGATTCCTCTTCATCAATCGTGACAGCTGGGTCTGCGGATCGCTGCCAGGGGAAGGCATGAAGAATTGAGTGTAAAAGAGAAGGCTGGCAAGGAATGAGGCCCCAATGCCCACAAGAAGTTGAACATGCAAGACGGGATGCTACAGAGGAGGGGGATATCCTGACCCCAAACCCATCACACTCCCTGCCAATAGACCCAGGAGACTGGAGACCAAACTAATCCCTTCCCAGCCTCAGCTCTGTACCTTGTCCAGGCCAGAGCACGAGTCAGGAGCACCACCTTTAATCCAAACCCCAAGACCAGCAGTATTTAAGCTGACAATTTATTTTTTCCTAAGAGTCAAATGAGCTTACACAGCATGTGGTAGGGTCACCACTGCTGTCTGGGGAGATTATGTAGCATGGTAATAGCCTTGGCTTGGCCAACATGGGGGAAGATTGGGCAATAATTCACGAGTCCTGACTCCATCGGCATTGGGTTTGTTAGGGAACACACTGTTTGTCCAGGACCAGCTGGACAGGCTCAGAGAAAGCAATTTTTCTCCATTATTCATTATTACTGCTATCATGCATCATTTGTACACTGCACCCTCACTCCCATAGGCCTCCATGGAAAGCAGAGCCCCACTGTGTTAGGTGCTGCCCAGACAGAGTCAGTCCTTGCCATGAAGAGCTGCCAGACCCGGTAGGCAAGGCACACAGAAGGATAGGAAGAGAAAGAGATAAACATGCTGAAAGACATCTTCTCACATGCTCCCCAGGAGATAGAATCCATTGGGTTGATTTGTATTCCAACAGCTGCATTTAACTAAAACTTTGCAGGATCAAACACTTAAAAAATGACATTCAACTTTCTAGTTCCCAAAGCCTGTAGTGCCACTTACCAGTAAACCAGGATGGTGTGTTTCATGAACTTGGTTAGCTTGTTGGTCTCAAAGAGAAGAGGGATGTCCAGGATCACATAACGGTAGCCTGAAAGGAACCCCAGCCCCCAGAAAGGAATGCAGACATGATTTCTCTTTTTTTTTCCCACCCAAAATGCTTCACACAAACACATACACATACATGCACACACAAACACATGCACATGCAAACACATAGTATGCAATGAGATTTTAGATTTATATCCTGCCCTATCCAAAACAAACAAACAAATAAAATATGGAAAAAGATGTTTAAAGCTGCACAGGTGCTACCAACAGGGAAAATATGGCATTTTCGTTTCCTTCTTCAAAAATGGCTGAAGTGATTTGCTCTCACAAAAATAAATAAATAAATAAATAATATTTGACCCTGGAAAATTTCGGAACAGAAGGTGAAAGCTTCAAAACATTTTGAGTGGCTGGAAAAAGCCAAATAGAATGGAAAAGTTTATGACTAGTGCAACCACTGTTCCTTTGCTGCAGGATTACATGAGGTGCTGGCAATGATGCCTTGAGTCAAGGCTGACCAATCCTGTTTTCAGTGGCTCATAATTGTGCCAAACTTCAGCTGCTTAGGCTAATATTACCCCTGCTGGATGTCTGCTATAGGTTGATTTTTTTAATGGGGTTTTTTTTTTTTTTTTGGAAAGTTTTAGCTAAATTAATCCAGCTGTTTCCAAGAATGAAGTCAGGGAAAAATACGTCAAAAAGTTCTTACAGTCATCTCACTCAGAGGCTTTAGTGCCACTGAGCTTTACTGCAGGTACTGGAAATTCAGCAGGGTCACACAGAGGTTAGAGATACATCCAGAGCCTTGCCCATAAAATCTGCCCAAATGTGGACAAGTTAAATCACTATCTGCACACAATCCATAGAGGCATGGTGGAGAGTGGCACCTCCACACCAGTTCTTTCAGGACTAAGATGCTCCTGCCCCTCACAACTCCTTTGTGCCAGCCCCACTGATGTTCCATCTCTCTGAAATTACATCTCCTGACAGTTGCAGACTACATTGGGCCTGGGCACCAGAAGAGAGACTCTCTTGTGTCATTAATGTCCCTCCTTCCTACCCTGCTATTGGCACCTCCCAGCATGGAGGAGAAGGAAGAAAAATCCTAGCTTGCTTTAACGGGGAGGGATAATGTGCGAGGAGAAAGGGGACAAGGTCAAGCTGCAACACAACAGGGTAGGGACAGGCTGAGGCAGTGGAAGCAGAGGAATGAAGGAACAAGCTGGGACAGAGGGGTTGCAGCCACTACTAAACACTTTGCAGACTCTGGAACTGAACACAGGACTCTTTGCTCTCAGCACTACCTTTACTGTCAGCAATCAGCTGTGAAACTGTTTGATAAAATACGTCTCATGTCCTTCAAGTATCCCCACCTTGATCTTGACGTACTGTGATCCTCATCCCCTTGAATTCAAATCAATTATTTCCTTCACCTCCATGCTGGCTGGGGGCCAGCTGGGAGAGTACAGATGTGGCTCAGCACCATAGAGATCCCCAGTGATTGTAGGAGAAGCCCCAGTCAGCCCCTCCGCAACACGCTGAGTGAGGAAGAACAACCCTGGGCTGGCAGGCTGTCCCCTGGGGCCCCCTGCCAGCTGGGACTGCCCCAACCTGACTCAACATGCTGACATCCCAGGCATGCGTGCAAATGATATATCTGAAGCAATAAGCTCCGGAGCTTGTTGCTATGTATTAATATGCACATGTAGATGCACCCAGTTATAAGGAAAATAAAGCAGAGCCTCAAGATGGGAACTGTGACTTGTACTTATCTTCATGGATCCTGGTTTTCCCAGATAAAAAAAATTACAAATTCTCTGATTACAACTCTAAAATCCATGATTAAATTGAAAGGGTTTGTGGGGGGCATGGGCATAAGAATATGGGGTTTGTAGGCAGGTATGAGTGGTGGTAGGAAAGTATGGGAGCTATGCGCCATCAGCCTGAGCAGACTCCGCACCTCCGTGTGCAGCATCCTGCAGGAGTGCAGGAAGCTGCACACAGAGGTGCAGAGCCCACCCAGCCCAGCCTGCATGCATGGACCGGGAGCTGCATGCTATCGGCCAGAGCAGGCTCCACAATTCCCTGTGCAGTTTCCCTGAAGTGCCAATAGCATACTGCTTCCAGACCACAGGCTGCCAGCCAGGTGGGCACTCCTGCAGGAAGCTGGCTTGGGGATGAGGGAGTGGGGAAGTGTTGGGGGAAGCCCCACATGGAGTGCCTGTCTGGCCGGCAGTGCATGTACCGGAAGTGGCATGCTATCAGCCTGAGCAGGCTCTGCACTTTCCTTTGCGGCTTCCCTGAAGGGCTGACAGCATGCCACTCCCAGTCCGCGCACCAGGGGGCACTCCACGTGGGGCTTCCCCCAGTACCTCCCCACTCCCTCAGCTCCCAGCCACACACCTATGCCCTGCCCCCCACCTGCCTCACTGGCTCTTCCCCAGCCCTGGCAGTCACCCACACCTGCACCTACCACCCAGGGCTCCCCCCAGCCCTGCCAGTGGCCCCCAGCCATGACCCACTCCCCTCAGCCCTGCCGGTGCCCCCCAGCCCCCTGCAAGCCCCACTTATCTTAGGCTCCAGCAAGAACAGTGAGCCTGACCCAAGCCTTGGGTGAGTGAGAGCCCCAGGCCTTGCCCTTCCCAAACCCTGCCCCAAGGGAGAGGGAGAGGGGGGTTTCCCACCCTTTTTGCAATCAGCTCTTACAGGCTGGAAGTCTGCCACCTGCAGAGCTATTTGCAAAAGTGAGAAATCTGCAGGGAAAAAGAGAAAACCCGTTTTTTCTCGGGAAATCTGTGGTTTTCTCTGTTTTTCCGTGGGAAATGGAAAACCTGAATCCCTGGTTATCTTATACCTTTGAGCACCTCTCTGTCCTGCTCTCACCTGCCATGCAAGTGTTTCTTTGTTTCCCTCCAGATGCCAAACTCCCGCTGCCCCCTCAGGAAACTGCACTGGTCTGAGGAGCAGCAGGGGCAATATTCAGCCTGGAACTAGAGATCAATTTAATGTACTTTGCAGTCACCAGGGTGAGAAATGAGCCCCTCGGAGACCTGTGGTCTAGGATTTGTTTTATAGCCATAGCAAATCACATGGCAAAGGCCCTGAATGGTACAGTGACTGCTTAAGAAAAACATATTCTGAATATTTGTAAGTATTCCTCAAATTAAGGAGTTGCAGTTGCTCTCCCAGGTCAAGGCCTATACAGTTGGATTCACAATACTAAGCCACTTGGCTTTACAGGTGGAGAGTTTAAAGAACAATAAAAATGTGAAATACAAACATTTTTTGAAAAGTTCTAGTCTCATTTTAGTGCAGAGTGGTACACAGCATTTATTAGTCCTTGTCTGAGTCACATACGTCATCCCAAGTGAGGGCCTATAAACCCTTCCTGCCATAATAAGCTCTCTTGGCATTGGTATGTGCCATTGTATGATACAGAAAACCTCATAGGTGCACAGTCATTTTTGTTCTTGGACTACTTTATGTCTTTCTCTACCTAGATGCTATTTTTGTTTCTCTCTCTGCTTGTAAACCAAGGTGGGTTTGTTAACATAAGCTCAACTGTAGCAAGTGGGAGTGACAAGATTAAATAAAGTTTAACATTCCAATAAAAAATGACCTAAAATAGCTTGTTTATGGTAAAAATGAAAGGTCAGGACTTTAAATTCCAGTCTCTTGGGATGGCTGCAAGTGAGAGCTGTGTACTCCACTAGGCAGCCAAGAATCCTATCTGAACATGCTTCCACAAGACCTGGACATATCAGACCTTAACCTGGTCAGCTGGAATTGACTGAAACCTGAGCATCCCAGTCTTCAGAGAAGTGTAATTTTGGGACCAAAAGGGGATCCCACATTTGGGTGAAAAAGACACAACTTTTGTAATAAGCTGCCTGTTAAAACTAGGCAGCACTTGGAAACCATGCAGGGGTTTAGCATGGCAGAATCATCCCTGGCAAAGAGGGACTGGAGCAGGTGAGAGGATCCAGTCTCAGGAAGTGGGATATCATATCACCATCCCTTGGGGGAGTGGTGCACATGCATACATCATATGTGCATGCAGGAGCACATGTGCATGCCACCAGAACCAAAGCTTGGTCTGAAATAGCATTCTTTAATTGATACCAAATCTCTTGGCACAGACATGAAAGTAGATGCAGTTTTACCAGGTAAGGAGGCCTTTGGCCAGAATAAGCTACATTTCCACTGGGGGGGGTTGCACTCAGAACAGCTCTACCAATATTGCTCCTCCCTCAAGGCCTTCCCAGCGTGAACAAGCCCTCAGACACCAAAAATAAATATCCCAAATCAACAAAAGCAAAACTAATTAAGAAAAAACCATGTGATGGAACAATTGCTGGAGCTCTGGGTAAGCAGCAGGACAGCTCCTCCCCTATGAGTGCCATGGCCTAATTAATACAGTCCTCTTATCTCCTTTGCTCCATTTCCTTCACAGATTCCTTTCCTGTTGCCTGCCTTTGCTCTCTTCCTTTCCTCCTCCCTACCATCCCCTCTCCAGAGAGCACAGTCTCTTCAGCTCCTCAGCAAAGGCCTATTCAGCTGTCACACAGTTCTGTCTTGATAAGCTCTGCAAACTAGACTCACTCTATTAAGACATCCTTCTGTCTACATGGAGACTTCCGAAACAGCTGGTGATCTTATCTGGCATTTGATTAGACCAAGTTTGACAGCTGTATTTGTTATATTTATCAGGGGGGAAAGTGGGACTTTGGAAACCACAGCTGTCAGCCCATTTTTTTACCTTATCAAGATTAAAAGAGCTTCTTGGCTTTTATTGAAGCTAGAGATTGAGGGAGGGGGAATAATATTAGAACATTTCAAAAGGTATGACATTATCCAATAAGTAATCTCAGAAGAGGCCACACAATGCTCCTTTCAGACCCTACAGATGTACTTTAAACCATATAAGGGAGACAATGTGAAGAGCAGAAATGAAAGGCAGAAGTCTCTGAACACTACAGTGAAAGGATAGCCACAGTTTCTAAAGGCCACTAGTGACACAGCACAAAGGCAATCAGTCAACATTTTGGCTTCCTTTCTACCCTGTAGTCCCTCTCCCCACAGAGTGAGTGAAGATTACTGCTTGTTGCCAGCGTGATCAGAAACCCTCATGTCCTAGGATCCCACAATTGTCTTACCTAGTACAAAATATTTAAAGATCTGTTTCAGCATCTCCTTCTGGATCTCGGGGTGAGTGATGGAGTTCAGCACCTGTCGTTTTTCCGGGTGAGAGAAGATAACGTTTCCCAGAGCCTCGCGGTTTATCTCCCCGCTCTCCAAAAGGATTTCAGTTCCAAAGTAATGCACTATCTGCTGATAGGCCAAGAAGTGGGGCCGAACCACTGATAAAATGAAACAGGTAGAAGTTATTGCCAGTTCTGCATCACACTAAGGGTCTGCATTAAAGGTGGGCATGAAATGAACTGAATTCATCTGGGGATATTCCTTTCAGAATAGAACGGGTCTGTTAATTAACATACGCTCACTCAAGGCTGTGGCAGATCTCAAGATAAAGGTCTGATGTCTACTGAATAAACTTCGAAGCTGGTGCCACAAAAAGAAGTTTGCTAAACCAGTTCTAAGATTACTTTGTATTGCTCCAGTGCTTGTGATCCAAGAGAACATTGTGTAAGCACTAATTAAGCCTCACACCTGTCCTAAGAGCTGCATGAGCCCCATTTCAAAAGTCACTAAGCTGAGTGAGAGGACTTAACAAAAGCAACATAGCCAGTCAGCAGCAGGACTGAAATAAACCACCAGAATTTTGATATTTCCCTCCCTTCTCTAACCACCAAGTCACACATGGGATTCTATATTGTAAGCACTTGCCTTACTGAAAAATTCTCAAAACTTTAATCATTATCATTGTTGTTGATGATGATGATGATAATAAAAGGTTTTTTTTCAAAATGGGGAAACCTTGCAGTTAATAAAGTTGTAATAATAGATTTCATATATTTCATAGATATTAGGACTGGAAGGGACCTCGGAAGATCATCAAGTCCAGCCCCCTGCCCAAAGGGCAGGAAGCCAGCAGGGGTCATAGGATCCCAGCAAGATAGACATCCAAATGTCTTTTGAAGGCGTTCAACGTAGGTGCTTGAACCACGTTCGGCAGCAGTCTATTCCAAACCTTGGGGGCTCGGACAGTAAAGAAGTTCTTCTTTATATCCAGCCTGAAACAGTCACGGAGGAGTTTGTGACCATTCAACCTCGTCATCCCTTGGGGCGCTCCGGTGAACAGACGTTCCTCCAGAACCTGATAAGCACCCTTGATAAACTTATAGGTGGCCACCAGATCACCCCTGAGCTTTTCCTGTGCTTTTCCAGGCTGAAGAGTCCCATAGCTCTCAGCCTCTCATCGTAAGGTATGTTTTTCTGACCTCTTATCATGCACGTGGCTCTTCTCTGGACCCTCTCAAGCTTCTCCACATCCTTTTTGAATTGTGGAGCCCAAAACTAAATTAAATCTTAATAAAGTATGGTGATCAAGAGTTGTATTTTATATGTTGATGGCTATTTCCATGTGTATGCTTTAAGGGAGGGGATATTACTATCATCGATTTTGCATGGCCTCCTAAGGGATGGCACCGAGACAGATTTCTTTGTCCAGCATCATTCATTATACTTCACAGAGCTTGGGCCCTGATTCAGCATAGCACTTAAACACATGCTTAAGTCCCATTGGACTCAGCAAGATTACAGCATGAACTTAACTTTGAGAATGTTTAGCTTGCACAGACTCTAATGGGATTTAATCACATGTTCAACTTAAACGTGTGTAAGAACTGGTATTTGGTTTGTTGTGAGGCAACTGAAGGGTCAGCAGGTTGAGTTCCAAAACAAGACTTATTTAAACACTGAGGAGGGCAGCGTGCAATACTAGGGAACAAGTTTTTGGCTTGTTCTAACTGAAAAAAAATGTGCTGGATGACTAAAATAGATAGGGCTATTATACTTTAGTAGCCAGCTATTAAAAATCACTTGGGCTTGGATAATAAAGTTCTTACAGCTTCAGCTACCATCAGGATCAAGGCAAAAGAGCTCTCACCCGGCTCAATCTCAAGCTTCAACTTGAGATTCTTTATGATAAATTGCACATGAAAGCCTGTCAGAGGCCAATTCCCCACAGCTGTTTGCAGCTTATTAGCAAGGTCTGATGTTAGGAAAGTAGGTAATTTAAAAAAACTCATAACATCACAAACAAGAGGATATAATAAATGAAAAAAGGAGAATTAGGAGAAGGTTGAGGATAAACAGAAGGAGAAAAAAATCAGTGCATGTAATTTTCTCTAAGGATCCAGAGATTCTTTCACTCAGCTGGATATTGAAGTAGAAGAAAGAAGGAAAGAAAAAAGGAATGAAAGAAAGAAGATGTTTCTGCTGTGATAAACTTTATATTTGAGGAACTACAACTGCTTCAGGAAAGTTCAGTAAAAATTAAATCCAAGTAGTAAATGCAAAAAAAAAAAAAAAAAGCAACTGAAGAAAAACAAATTGCTTGGTAGAAAACTGGTGCTGAGTATCTGAAGTGGGTCCCAGAAGCCTCAGTCTTTCAGAGCTAGATCCACTTCTAGCAAGTTTTCCATGTCAGAGGGAATTACATTGCAATAAAATGTAAAAATATCACAGCTTTTAAATGGTGAGTAAATAGGTTTTCAACAAAAACAAAACAGGAGATACTTAAAAATGAAATCACATGAGTAACACTGCATTCTTATTAATCATATTTTGTACATCTCTAGTGTTGTTCATTAGTAGACCTAAAAAGTGTGCTTAGCAAAAATTAACCTTTTACCAGCCCCCAATAAATAAATAAAGTGAGCACTACAAATCACTTTTGACTGCCCCAGGTCTGACTGGGAATTGAGAGGCAAAGCCAAGATTTGAACTCAGTATCTTCCGATATCCTGCCCCACCCCATGCACAGGATCTCATTTCCTGGGTTGTTTCCATATTAAGAACAGAGGGACATTGCAAGGGTTAGAAATCCCCAGCTGTACTGTATTTAGGTACAAGACAGAGTTAAATGTAATGCTGCCTTCATTTGGAGATGACCCTGGTGTTTTGATATTAGGAGTGCCTTTTTAAGGCGAGAATGACATTCTTGGGGCTGGACAGTTAGGAACCGTAACAACCAAGCTCTGCAACCATGTGCAAATGGCGGGTGAAATTCTTTTTTACAGTACTGGTCACCAGTTGCTCGAGCTCCACCAAAAGCCATTAAAGAACCTGAGTTGCATTAAGATAGACCATGTGTCACAGTCTGGTGGCTGTGTCAGGGGTCTGGGGGGGAAGGTAATCATAAGCCTTTGTTTTGCTCTCAAGTACGACAGCTTTATAGACAGTTTGTCCATAAAATCAAGCAGTGTCCACTGCACTGCACATTAGGAGGAAGAAATGTAGAATTAAATCATTCCACCACAGCACATATAATTTTGATAAAATGTGTCCTGTTTTCAGTCCCCTGAGAAGCCACTTCTCACTACTGTCTTGAATGAATGAAGTACAGGGGGGAGGTTGTGAACTGAATGCAGAGCACCCTCTGCTGCCTAAACTGCATAGCAGTAGCAAAGATTAACTCCAGGTTGTCAGGAAAATATATAAGGAATAAAGATCAGCTGCACAGAACTAACCCTGTCTGGCAATAACATCGGCATCAATCACTGCACAGCCCAGTTCCCGGAATACTGCCACTACCGTGCTTTTTCCTGAAGCAATTCCACCCGACAGGCCGACCAGGAACATCTTGCTCTGGAAAAGAAAGAAAGCTCAAAACATAGCAAAATGCCACGGAGGTTCATTCATTCTGTACATGCAAACATTCAGCCTGAAGAAGCAAACCAGTCCGAAGAAGATCATGCTTTGTATTTCTATGGGACCTATGATGTTTTCAGGAGAGGGTCTCAAAGTACTTTAGAAATATAATGTAACTTTTAACACTGTTTGCCCATCCTTTGAACCAGGTGACCCAGTTTCACAACTTGGAGAACTGAGAGTGTGGGCGTGTGTACACATGCAATTCATGTGACTGAATATGCTCTGGCTCAATTTAAGCCAAAGTAAACTAATCTGGATGTCACAATCTACATGTGCATTTAAGTGCAGTAATTTACTGTGCTGCTGAATACCACTTATATCTGACAGGACTATCTAGCCGTGCAGTTAATTAATCTACTGTGCCCTAGCTGCTGTGCACGTATAGACGGTGATGCTTTACTGAGCTTCAAATTAGTCTGCTCCGCAGTGTCTCATGTAGACGGACCCAATAAGGCCAAAATCTTTTAGTACCAGCTAATTCTGGAGGCACAACATGAATCAACAGCATCTAATTTTTAGAAGGGTTGAGCACTTGCAGCACTGGCTGGCTTAACTAGAGTTAGGTAAGTGCTCAGTACTTCTACAAGTCAAAGCCTGAGTCTCAATTAATGCCCCCCAATGTACTGGATACTTAAAACTTGGGCCTACATGGTCCATCAGTGACAAAACAGGGAAAAGTACTTACCCTGTCCCCATTCTCAGAGTCTAAGCCTCACAAACTGAAATCTGGGGCTTGAGAAGTAAACCATCCCTGCTAATCTCAACACTTGGAACACAATGGGAGGGAGACTACCTCTGACATAACCGAGACCCAAACTGCAGAAAGTTTCATAGATCAGGACCAACAAACAAATTGTGCCCACAAACTAACTGGAAGTCATAGCTGTCATCATGCAGAATGAAAATGAGCTGCACAAAGTGGGCCACTAATTTCTGTGCTAACAGGAGACTCTAAATGCCTTTAAGTATGGCTCTATGTAAAGCAAGGGTAGCCAACCTGTGCCCTGCGCCACAAATGGCATAGCAGCCTGTGTGTGTGACATGCAGCAAACTGGGGAGGGGATGGGCAGCACTGTGACAGTTAGGGCAAGGAGCAAAAGGCACAGAAGTAGATTCATAGATTGTAAGGCCAGAATGGACCTTGGAAGATCATCAGGTCCAGTCCCCTACACCAACCAGGAAAGATAACTGGGGGTCAGGTGACCCCAGCAAGGTGACTGTCCAGTCTCCTCTTGAAGATTTCCAGGGTAGGTGATTGCATGATCTCTGGAGGGAGCTTATTCCACAGTCTGGACACCCTGACTATGAAGAAGTTTTTCCTGCTGTTAAGCCTGAATCAGTCTTCCAGGAGTTTGTGGCCATTACTCCTGGGTTTCCCCTCGGGTGCCCTGGTGAACAGTTGCTCACCAAGCACTTGCTGTACTCCCCTAGCTTAGGGGTAAGCTACTACCAGGTCCCCTCTCAGCCTTCTTTTCCTCAGGCTGAAGAGTGCCAGATCCCACAGCCTTTCCCCATATGGCTTGCCATGCAAGTCTCTGATCATATGGGTGGCTCTTCTTTGGACTCTCTCAAGCTTGTCCACATCCTTGTTAAAGTGTGGTGCCCAGGACTGGAGGCAGTACTCCAGCTCTGGTCTCACCAGTGCTGAGTAGAGCGAAAGAATCACCTCCTTGGTTTTGCTGGAGATGCATCAATTGATGCATGCCAGAGTATCATTTGCCCTACTGGCTACAGCATCGCATTGCTGGCTCATATTCATACTGTAGTCTATTATTACCCCCAGGTCCCTTTCATTCATGGTGCTGATCAGTTTGGTGCTGCCAAGCCTGTAGGTGTGTTGGGGGGTTGCTCATCCCAAGGTGGAGCACTTTATGTTTCTATACGTTGAACTTCATCAGGTTCTGATCCACCCAACTTGCTAGCCTGTCTAGATCCGCCTGTATCTGTAGGCTATCTTCAAGCATGACTATGCTTCCTCGTAACTTAGTACATCAAGCAGGGACAATGTGGTAGGGAGCAGAAAGTAGGAACATATATTGGGCAGCAAACAGGGATTGGAGTGGCACTCAGGGGGAGAATGAGCAATTAATTTGTGGCATGCCTGCCAAAAAGTTGGCCCTCACTGATATAAACCATACTCTAGTTATCCAGCTCCTATTCATCCATATAATATAATAAATGCTAAAAAAATAATCTTGTTTGCTTTGGGTTATGATTAATAGATTTTAAAGCCAGCAGGGGCTGTTCTGATCAGTCTGACACCGGACAGAAAAATTCATTCAGTGATTCTGCACCAAGCCCAGAACTTCTGGTTCAACTACAGCATGTCTTTTTTAAAGACATACAATCTGGATTGCTGGTGATAGCAAATCCAACACAACCCCAGCTAAGCAGTTCTAACAGCTAATTATATTCATTGCTAATAAGGCACACTTTATTTTTAGTCTGCATTTGTGTAGCTGCAACTTTCAAGCCTTGGATCTTTTTATGCCTTTATCTGCTAGATAAAAGGCCTTCTACTGGATGGAGAGTTTTGATTTGTCCAGGTTCGGTAAAAGGATGTATGGAGTTTTTGTGTTTTGTGGGGTTTAGGGAAGGTAGCAATTTTCATGTAAGGTTTTATGATTGTGATACTTTTGCAATAATAATAAAAAAGTAAAGGCTTTCTACTATCAAGAATAGCCTGTCCTTTAGTCACCTGGGAACTATAACTAAGTGCCCTCTTAACTTTCTGTGGGACCATCAATTAAACAAATTGAGCATTTTCATTATCAGCCTGGTTTACAAGAATGATCTGTGATCTGGAACTCTTTTCTGACCCCTTTCCAATGTTTCAATGTCCTTTGCAGCCAGGTCCATCCTACTCTTGTGTTGCTTGTTCCATCTCTATGGGAAGCCCCGAGGAAGTCTGTGGGTGCTCCACAGCCCTCCAACCCCAAGCTAATGCTGCACATGTCTGAGACACAGGCAACCTTCCCTGTGGAAGACCTTGGACTGTACTCATGTTCCTCCAACTGATGCTCACTGTTAGTCTGGGCCTGCCCTGTGCTCTCTTACAGGGGCTGGCACTGGTAGTGGAAAAATAAGGGGGGCTATTGAGACACAGGACAAATGACAAAATCCCACTGTTTTCAATTTCTGCGCAGGTCTTTCACAGAGAATGGCAGGGCCAGAGGCACAACAGTATTGCAACAAGGGGGCAGAAGCTAGCATGCCCAGAAGTGAAAACCCTGACACCAAATGTAACAAGCTATTTTTATGAAAGTGTAACTGTTTCTTCCCTACATGTGCAATATGGGACCTAAAAACCACAGTGTTTAAGGTATCGTTCCAGAACTTGGTGCTGGATTGGTCAGTTGGTCTTAAAACGAAATCACAGGGCTACGGGGTAAGAAGAAAGTAATTGCTCACGAAAGCAGAGCCCATGGTCTATATGGCTGATATTAGGTTAAACCAGTGAAGAACATCAAGTTGTTTTTTCTACATATCAGTATTACTGCAAGTTCATATTTGGATAACATAAAAAACATCTCCGCTTCTATGTTGCCAGGACTTTAATTGCTGCATTATTCCTCTTCATACTCACTTCCAAGTCTGGCAGATAATTTATGTCAATGCCATTACACTAGATTTCTGTAAGGTGCTCGACTTGGTTCTGCACAACAGTCCAATTACAAAAACACTGTGACCTATAGTAAATGAATTAAGTGGTTAACCAAAGAAACTGTACGTAAGGAGTCATAATCCTATGGTGGTATTTCTACTGGGATCCTGTAGGGATTGAATTGCAGCTCACTGGTATTCTAAGAAGGTATTAATGATTTGGAATATATAAAATCCTACCTAATTAAGTATGTCCATGACACAAATTGGTGGAATAGTAAATAATGAAAGACCACAGTTCAGTTATTCAGGCTAATCTGAATCACATAATAGGATAATAGACTCATGGGAAGAGCATGCACATAGTCCAATGTGAGATCATGTATTAAGGAACAAAAAATAATGCGTCTCGCATACACAGTGGGAGGCTGAACTCTAAACTGCTACGATGCTAAAAAAGAAGAAGGGGTAGGTAACTTTGAACATGTGTTACCTGTGCAGCACTAGCTAAAAAGGTAAGTATGATCTTTGGTATATAAGCAGAGGAGTATCAAATAGGAATAGAGAGTAGATGTTTCCTCTGTACACAGCATTAGGGACACTCTTATTGGACAATTGTGTCCTGTTCTGATACTCCCATTTTAAAAATGGATGTTGGAAACTAGAAAAGGTTCTCAAATGCTACAAGAATGATCTGAGAGCTGGAAAAGCCTGCCTTGTTGTGAGAGACTGGAAAAGCTCTCTCTTTAGTACAGCGGTGTCTGACTCACCTTGTGCCCCAGGTCAGACCTGGACTGCAGGCTTCTTTGTGGGCCAGATCCAGCTTGGGACACAAGGAAGCGGTGGACTTTTCAAAGCACCAAGACAACAAGTGGTTTCTCACAATCTTTCAAGCGTACATGCAGAAATAATCTTTTGCAAGGCTGATTTTCTCAGCATCTGTGTGCAGGTGCAGTGACAGCTGTTTTTCCATGGAATGACACCTCAGCCCTATTGGCTTCTAATGTCTGTTTGGCTGTAGTTAAACATTTTGCTGCCAAACAGGTATTAGGTGTCAGTGGGGCTGAGCTGTCATTCTGTGGAAAAACGCCCTCTTTCCACCCATGCAGGAAGCTGGCACAAAAGTGTTCTGCATCTGGCCTGAACTGAAGGAAGAAGAGGGTATTTTGGAGATAGGATTGTTAAACTGATGAACTGATGACACAATAGTTGTTCCATAGAATCAGCTGGCGTCCCATGGAAACAGTAGTTCTTCTAGATCAGCATTTTTCAACCCATGGGTTGCAACCCAAAAGTGGGTTACAAGACTGTATGAAAGGGTTCTGAAGAAACTTTTAAAATGGATTCTCCTTTAAAAAGAGACAAATGTGGAAAACTGACGTTTCCCTTGAAGCCTTATAAGGGGCTGCTTGGGGCTCCCCATGCCACACACCCCCCTCCCCACCCACGCCCTGCCCAACACACTGTGGGGCTGGAGCCTGGAGGTGAGGGGAGGCAACAAGTTGGGAGTGAGGGGCACTGGGCATTGATGGTCCTGGTACAAAAAAGGTTGAGAACCACTGTTCTTGATAAACCAGGCTAGACAAAAATCAGTCTCTGCTTGGTTAAGCCTGAGTAAGAAACTGAGGGTTTTTTTCGTTACCATGAGTCCATGGCAATGGTGCTCAACCTTCCAGCCCCACAGGCTGGATAAGTATATGGAGCCAGTCCATGAGCCGGATCCCATGAGCAGTTGGCATGCAGGCGTGATACTGCACCAGCACCAACCCCACACACCCCATCAGCCACATGCCTGCCCAACCCTGACTGCTGAATCCAGCTGCAGAACGGCTCCATGTGTGAGCCCCACTTCCAACTGCAGTGATCTAGTGCAGGGGTGTTCAACAAATCCGACCCCCTTGCATCCTGTCATCTGGCCTGTGGGGCTCCCCGGGGTTCCCAATCTCCACATGGGGAACTGACACCAGCCTGTAGCCTGATACTGGCGTGCAGGGTGGATATGGGCCGAGGCAGCAGGGGCCCAATCCTGGCACAAGGGCCCAATCCTGGTTTGCAGAATAGGACTGGGCAGAGGCTGCGCAGGCTCCCTGGAGCCCAATCTTCACATGAGGAAGCAATGTGGGGCCCTGGGGCCTAATCCTGGCACACGGGGTGGGGCTAAGCTGTGGCAGGGTCCTGACAGCCCAATCTCCACTCAGGGAAGTGACAGGGGGCAACAGGGCCTGATCCTGGCTCTCCAAGTCTGCAACTCTGGCAGCAAGGGTTTGTCAGTTTACACTGCTACCACTCCCCTGCCACCACGCATCCCAACCTGAACCTGGCCTGGAGCCTGCAGCACGCGACCCCACTCTGCCTATACGCTCTCATCCCCCAACTATGGGGGCTTCACCTTTGACTCCCCAAGCCTGCGGGGATGCCTGCAATGCAGCAGCTCCGACCCTTTTTTCTTTAGGACAAGGCCAGCGCTTGGCTCTCTGCCGTTTTTGGCGACAGAGGACTACTAGGGTCGCTGTTGTGGGGCGCGGCGAGACGCAGGGGGCCGAGCATCCCTATGGGGAGCTCCGGGCGCAGAGACCGCACCACTAGCAGGCGCCTGCCCACAGACACACGACGCCACAACCCGCCCCCACCAAGTCACTGCGGCGGCCGCAGGGCACAGACACCCCCCTCCTGGGGGCGGGCGTTCCACGCGCCGGCTCTCTCCCATTGGACGCGGGGCCGCACCCTAGGGTCCGGCCACGCCCCTCACCCTGTCCATCAACGCGGAAGCCCCGCCCCCAGCACCGCGTGCCGTTGGAGGGAGCCAGAAGCCTCCCAGCCCCGCCCCGCCCCCCTTTGCCTCTCGTCCCACCCGCGAGACCCGCTCTGCTCACCCCCCTGCGCTCTCCCTCTGTTCCTCTTCAGCCTCCAGCCCCCCTCACCTCTCCAGCTGCCGGGCACGGATTCACCCACCCCCCACTATCATGCCCTGCCATTGGTGGAACGCAAAGCAGCTCCACTCCCTCGACCAATCGCGACTGTTCTGATTCGCTTAGCTCCTCCCCCGCCCCCTCCTGGGCAGAACGTTAAGTCACTGGCGGGGGAATGACTGGGTGGTCCCTGGACTTGGGGTTGGAAGGAGAGGAGGATCAGAGGGAGCCCAGCCAGTACTTACCCCAGTGATTCTCAACCAGGCACCTATGAGAGCCACTTGAGAGTCTCCTAGTCAAGAAACATGTGAAACAGTTGGCATTTTCCTCCTGGCTACTGAGGGGCACCTTGTGCATGTGAAAGCCAAGACCCATTCCTAGAGGGTTTACTGGTTTGAGAATAAGCACAGCTAGCGGGGGCCTTCCTGCACTGGAGTCTACATGAGTAGACCCCGTGCACCTTGTGGACTATCTTGGGACTCCAGAGAAATCAAGAATTAACCTAGGTGGAGCCAGCTGCAGGATACAGGTCTTGCAAAGTAACCCATCAGCTGAAATCCAGCCAGCCTAAAGGAACAGTGAAATACGCTGACTGCTTTTGTTCAACTCATTTTTGATACAAGGTATTTCGTGGTAAGAGCAGAGTCAGCAGCCATACCAAGACTCCTCATGAATGGTGACCTGATGAAGAATGTCTTGCATTCAAATGCTTGTGTACCTGTCCCAGCTATCTAGTTGGTCCAATAAAAGATATCGCCCTATGAAATCCTCGTCTCTTGCATAATTTCTGGACCATCACAGCTACAAGGTCACTCTTGCACTACCGAGATTCCTACTCCAACACCTTTCTCTGCTTGATTAAATTCCCTCAGCAGCTGGATATGTGAAAATAAACCACATAATCACAGCAAAAAAATACTTTCTTGGGTAAGGGTATGATAGTGAAAACTGGGATCTAGATGGGAACTGTGTGCCAGACCAAGAGCTCTATCTAGTCTAGTGTCCAGTGGCCTATTGCTGATGTCTTTCAATGTAAAACTTATCCCCTCCTACCTCTTAATGTAGCTGCCTGATCTTTGGGGTCTATGTCCAGTACCCAATTGCTGATGTTTTTTAAATACCCCTTAAGGTAGCTGCCTGTTTGTAGCACAGAACCCCAAAATAATTAGAGGCTTTACAGAACACGTGAAAGACACACCTACCTGGAAAGTTTACAATCTACATGAATGATTCTCCACCAGGGTGCCATGGCACCCTGGGGCACCTGGAGAACTTTTCAGGGGTGCCACAGCACACCACACAATGTTAGGTATGCAAACATAATTTACATAACACAACCGAAGTTTTCAAATGGGAATTGATAGTGTTAAGGCCACGCTGCCCTGCTGTGGGCTTTCTAAGTTCTTTATCACAGAAGACTTGCTCTATTATTTGTCTCTAGTCAAAACACAAGTGTGCAATGTGAACATAATGCATGCAGTAGCAAGAGGAACCTGGGGGCGGTCTGCAGAGCTGTACCGACTGCTAAATTTGGACTACAACTCCCAGAAACCCCCAGTGGCTGAAGGGAAAAAAAGGAAGAGGAAGCTTGAGGCTGGAGAGACAGCGGAGTGCACGTGGAGCCTGGTCAGCCCTGCATAGAGGAGTTTAGAGGGGAGCAGGAGGTCCCACTGGCTTGGTCAGCCAAGAGTGTGGCCTGAAGGAGCTGGACTCAGACTGGGGGGCAGCAGCAGGCTGCTGCTTGAGGTCTGCCAGAGAAATTATGGTGCTGAGTGTATGTTATCACAATGTTGATGTTTCTTTATTTTTTATCTGTTCCCTCCCTTTGGCTTGTGACCCCAACCCCTCTGATTTTCTGTATTAAAAATGGGAGCTCCTCCTAGCATCTTGTGCCAGTTTCTGGGGCTGCAGGTACGGTGGGCATCATAGAGGACAGTCTGGTTGTCCTCTGTCCTCTATTGATGGGAAACTGGATGCATTTATGTCCTCTATGTTTCTCTTGACGAGAAACATAGAGGACATAAAAGGTATCAGGTTTTGTATCAATAGAGGACAGAGTAGCAGAATGTCCTCTATGATGGCCACCCTAGCTGCAGAGTTGGCACAAGTGAAAGCTAAGAGCTGGCTTTTCTGGGGGGAAGTGTGAGTCTGACACGGGGTGGCTTGAGCCTAGCACAGTTGAGAACAACTGAGCTAGTGCAGCTGCAGTATGAAGTGCTGGACACCTGCTGGAATTGCTGAACCCTTTAAAGCTTCCCACTCCTGCTTCCTTCCGAGGTCTAGTTCCCTGCGTCTAAGCATCCTTGACCCAGGACAACGTTTAAGTCCCTCTTTGGACTCGCGCCCGTGGTCGCCAAACACAAATAACTACAAGTCCCAGCATGCGCCAGCGGGCCCGGGACTGGCTAGCTTAGGCTGCCTTGACGCAGAGCCTGCTGGGAATTGTAGTCCCTTGCTCCTCAACTGCTCCCTTCCCTTCCCTTCCTCCGCGAAGACTGCACATCCCAGCATGCTTCGCGCGGCAGCGTCCAATCGCCGCGCACTTTGTTGTGGGGGTGCGGCACCCACTAAGGCCCCGTTTCAAGATGGCGGACGATAGTGAGACAGCAGGGAGGCAGCCGCCGTCGCGGCCCCAGCGATCGTCTGGAGAGGAGAATGACCACGAGCACTGCAGCGATTGCGAGAACGAGGAGGACGACTACGGCCGTAGGTAAGCGGGAATCCAGGTGCATCGAGCCTCCTGAGCGCCCCGAGGCGGGCAGTGGCAGGGAAGTGAGTCTAGCTCCGCCTCGCGCTCGACCTGATTGGTCGGGGAGTGGAATTCTACCCTTTGACAGGCTAAGTGCTGTGTCAGTCACTAGGGGGAGTGGCCCGTTGGCTCCCATTCACTTGGCTGCCTGCAGTAGCGTGTCCTGGGAGCTAAGCAGGGTCGGGCCCGTGCAGAGCGTGGAAGGGAGACTTCCATGGGGCATACCTAGAGGCGACTACCTGGGGCTGCTGATGGGAGTTCTTCCTTCCTGCTTAGCCCTAAACCCACTCCCCCTGTTGAGATTAGGGACCAGGATTGTGCCACTGCCCTTGTATTAAGGGTTGCTTGGATGTCATCGTCCCCCCCCCCCAGCTGTGGTGGTTTGGGGAGGGAG
>NW_017729031.1:107674672-107676436 GCF_001723915.1 Gavialis gangeticus
TTGGGGAGGGAGACCCCCCCCTTGCCCCTGGACTGCTGTGCTGGGCTTGGCTGTCATCTGAAGCATAACCTGTGGTCCCCAATTCCCATAATCTTTGGCAATCCCATGAGATCTCTCACAGGTGTTAGTCAAGGTGTCCTGCCTAAATCCCAGCTGGGGCAAATCCATTCAGCTGCCTTAAAACCACCTGCAGATTTGTTTGGAAGCTGTTCTTTGCTTGTGATCTGCTGCCATGTTTGCTGCCTCTGAGCAGCTGCAGTACATTACAGCGGGGGGCTGCATTGTGCAAGGGGGTTAGTGACTCTTGCCTGCGTGTCTCTATGTTGTTGGAAAGCACTCTGCCTGATCCTGGTGTGACTCCTCCTGTAAGGCAGAAAGAGCCATGCAGAGATATATTTTGCCTGCTGCTTGCCCCTTGCATGCTGAAAGGTAGAGAAGAACAAAACCAAATGACAGATGCAACAACACTGAAATCTCATAAGCGAAGAGGCAGCCAAAGGATTGGTTATGTAGCTTTTTGTAGAATTGTGTTTGTCCACACGCAGGTCTGGAAACAAAAGTGGTGGTGGCCCCATATTCCCAAAAGGACTCCACTAATAAGAGAATCCTCCTTGCTTGCATAAAAATTATTCCAAGGGGCTTTTCTTTCTACTGCAGAAAACTGAGAGGAGACTATGCAACCCCATCATGGAGACTGTGACTCGTTGTCCCTTACTTGACAATACCAGGTGCTTCCTCTTTCTGCGTTGCCCAATGTCCCTGTCAGGGGTCTGCATACTTAATAGTAATACTTCATTAAGCTTTTCTGCCAGGGTTTGTTTTATTTTTCCCTCTGATCTTTGGGTCTTCCAGTGAGCCCCCATGTAAAAAAGACAAGTCTTGGAATCTTAATTCCTTAGAGCCTATTCAGACTGTAATAGGAGCAGTGGATAAGTACTGTGGCTATTAGCAGACTTTTAATATGGTTTCCCTGGTCAGGGTCAGCAGAGATTTCTTTCTTGAGAAATGTGATGCTGAGCATTCCCTTGGGTCTAGTCTGTGCATATAGGTTGGGGAAGCAATGCCAGGAGTCTGCCTGTTAACTACATGTATAGTCACCCATAACAGTTGTAGCTAGTGCGCTTCTAATTCTGTAAAAGGCAAGACCTCCTTTTACTGTTTCTGTTGAATCCATTTTATTCAATGATCTGTTTTCTCAGGAATATTTGTTCTATAGTACTCATCCTACCCAACTTTTTTTTTTTTTGGTATTTAAATAATTCAGCGTGCAGGGGAGGCTGACCTAAGATACCATTGTTCTTATTTGCTGTTTTGTATTATGGGTTGATATGTGTAGTAGGGCAGATTTGTTTTTCAACAGCTTTGCGGTGAAATGCAGTTTTAGTGTTACAGATGTAAGAGGATCATAGCACCCACAGAAAAGGGCATCTCTTCTCTCCCATCCCCTTGTCACCCACACTAGAATACAGAGGATTTTTGTCCCATTTAAGCCTGCTTTGCAGGCATTCTATTTTGCATTCTGGGGTGACAATCACGTGCCACCACCTCTTTTTCCCAGAAGTTTTTTGCTTGTGCTATGCAATTTTTAGCTTCAGTTGGAAGTCTTTTCTCATTTTTTTTTTCTTTTTTTCCATGTCATTGGCCCCATTAGGTGGTTAGCCTCCTGTGAGATTTAGCAACTATAGCTAAAGAGCAGTCTCTGTCAGCAGCATTTGTTAGGTAATATCTCTCCTCAAGAAATCCAAGCTTAATAACAGGCCACTT
>NW_017729031.1:107681436-107694679 GCF_001723915.1 Gavialis gangeticus
ACCATTAGGTGGTTAGCCTCCTGTGAGATTTAGCAACTATAGCTAAAGAGCAGTCTCTGTCAGCAGCATTTGTTAGGTAATATCTCTCCTCAAGAAATCCAAGCTTAATAACAGGCCACTTAACAATACTACAGAAGCATTCTTACACCAATACAGACACACTTTTATATTTCAGTTGCCTCCTGGGTGCGGCATTGCATCTCAAATTAATAGGGGTAATACTGCTCTAGGCTCAGAAAGCTTTTTTTTGCCTTTCCTTTCTGTTCTTCTCAAGTGATATGGTATATGAAACAAGTGATAAGCAGTGTGTAAATCACCACAGTTGGCTGTGTTTTCCATTTATACTTCTAAATCCAACTGGATTTTAAACTCCATCACTAGGGCTGGCAGGGGGTGGGGAGTATGCCTTTAATCACTTGGTGTCCTAGCAGGGGCAAGGCAAGTTTGGGTTCTAATACCTTGCTGAACCTTAGCACATGGTGATTGTATCTTTTTTAATAGTTTACACTGAGGTTAGGGCACACAATGCATCAAACCAATAGGTGTTCAACATTTGTAGCTTGACAAGAATATTGGGAGTGCCCAGCCCAGCCTAGGCTTCAAAAGAGTTCTAAGTTCAGTTTGCGTGGGAACCAAAGTTAGAAATCAAGGCCAGTGGATCTAGTCATAGTGAATACAAGCCTTAAAAGCTCCCCCATGTAGCCCTTTCCCCCCCACAACAAAGCCCTTGCTCCAGAAGCAAAGAATTCTGAGAGAGACCAAAAAAGACCCGAGGAGTCCATTTTAGTAGGTTTGGAGCTTGAGGTGGATGTTATCATATCAGGCAGGCACACACATTTGGATCTGGTTATCCTGACTTTGTTAATGCTATTGCCCACAAAACAGGGTGGGGGAAAAACAGTTTGAAACTCCAGCTTGATATGCAGCCTGCAACATAGCTGTTTGGAAGGTGGGTTTTTGGTGTCCTTCTGGGAGTTTTCTCTGCTATCACTGCCTGCTCCCTGTTGCTTCGTTGCAAGACTGCAGCCAGCCAGGGGTGAGTATTCTTTGGCAGTAGTTCTGCACTTCTCTTTCTAAGGCTAAAAACTGAGGTGCCTCTCTTGTTGGCACACCTGTACTAGAAAATGACATTTTAACTTGTAAGAAGATTGGGAGGGAGTGCAGTCTAATTGTTCTTCTGTTCACTTATTTTCCCTCCTTGGTTGGTTGGTTTGTTTATTAACTAAAATTTGGCTTGATTTGCAGGATCCCGTAAGCAGGCATCTGGTACAGTGTTGTTTCCCCAAAATGCACTGATCCCTGCCATATCTCTTCCCCCATGTGCTTTGTATGCATAGCTGAAGAGTCTGTATTTCAGTTGTCTCATCCATATGGGTCAAAATTATTTTGACACTGTCTGGGATGCAGTGCAATACTGAAGTGTAAGGTGATGATATTCTGGGCAGGTTGTAGCAAAATATGCAGTAGTGTCATTCACGGCTAGAAATCTTGGTTTCAGATACGCCTGAGTCTGGCAGTGCCATTCAGAGTGGGCATCAGTGGGCAGTACAAATCCACCACCACCCTGTGGCTCAACCAGCAGTGGCTGTGCGTGTGGCAAGCAGGGTGGTGGGCATGAAGATGTCAGCCTCTGACCCCAACTTGAGCAGTCATTGCTGGAGCCCAGGTGGTGTGGAGCAGGGTAGGACTAAAGGGGCATTTTGTAGCAATCTGTTCAGAATGTCAGTAGTAGCCTCTTTTTGCTTTGTAACCCATCCTATCCATCTGCCTGACACAGGGCGCTTGTGTGTAGATAGCCCAACAGGGAGCTCTGTCGAATTTTGGTTTTAAATAGTATCTAGAGCGGAGGAGTGCTTAACGCAGTGCTCAGGTTCTCTCACTTTCTGTCCCATAACATGTGATTCACCATCTGGATAGCTTCTTATAAATTCTATTCAGCCTTCATTCTCACATCCCTCTGAAGTCTAACAGGATTACCTATGTAAGTATTATACCTGATTAGCAGTGGGTTTGTCAGAAGGATTTTCCAGTTTCTAAATAGGGGACAGAAAATGATCTTACCAACTTGTGTTTGAGATCTCTTTGGCCAGCAAGCTGGGCTCCACTGTGGGAGAGTTTATCTAGCTACATTCTAATAGGTTCTTGGCTTCAGTAGCTAAATCTAAAATTGCCTTTAAAAAAAAAACCCAGCTTGCTGTTTCTAAACCAACATCTAAAACTGTATCTTAAGCTCTAGGTTGCTTTGTGGAACTAGCAATATTTGGTAGCTTTTACTTTCTGTCACTTGTTTCATTCTCACTTACTTTTCAACTCAAAACACCTTAGACCTTTTGGGTATTGATACTGAGAGTACAGCAATTATGGCATAATAGCTGCTTGGTGCTCAGTGCGTCTGCCTCTCTGTCACTGAAGTTGCAAGCTGCAGCAGAGAAAGTTTAGGTTGGAGATTAGGAAGAACTTTTTGACTATGAGGGTGGTCAATCATGGGGACAGGCTACATAGAGAAGATGAGGAATCTCCAGCCCTGAAAACTTTGGAAGTACAGGTTAGACAGAAACTTGGCTGGGCTGGTTTTGTCAAGGATGATCCTGCCTTGAGCAGGGGGCTGGACTAGACCTCATGAATTCCCTTTCAGCCCTGCTTTCCTATGAAGTCCTACCTGCTGGCTCAGGCCACAAGCTGTTTCTCTTATTAGCTCAGCTACCTACTTGTAGGGAGAAAACCACAGTCTACCCCACCTCATGCATAATGAGAAGTGTTGGCTATGCTGCAACTTTTCTCCAAGGGAATAAACACTTAGCTAACCTCATATAACTGCAGGGCTGGCTATTAGAAAGAGCTTCCTGTCCCGTTGCATCCCCCCCACCTTTTTTCACTACCTTCCTTGAAAGCTCAGGCCTAATATAAACTACGGTGTCCTTCTGGCAAAACCCTGAGCATGTCCATACTTGAGGCTCCTCTCCAATGGCTGAATCTCCATTTCAGCCAGCAGAAGTTATGTGCACACACTCCCATGCATTCTGCTGCCTGTAGCTGCCCCTTCAGGTGCTGTTGCCTTCCCAGGGTGTACGTTGTGTTTTTGTGGCGGCTGCTGTGCAGTGACAGGTGGAGTAAGTGGCAGCAAAGCCCATGGCTGTTGGGTTTGAAATCATAGAGGGGAAAAGTATGGAGGCTTGTGGCATTTCTGTGCAGCTGTGCTTGAAGTGGGCTTGTATTTATGCACCCTTGTGTGTCACTCAGGTTCTGGTTGAGGTTGATGTGGGCTCTTGGTATCATCCATCTCCGTTGGTCCAGGTCACTCTCCCTTCCAGCCTGCCTGGAGAGTCAGTTTGCTTGTGTCCAAACAAAACAAAAATAATATATATATTATTTTTAAATGGTAGTTCAGCTGTAGGGATTTCATCTCCTTTCCCCTCTAACTCCCATAGGACCTAAGATTTATTGTTAATGAGGATTTTTGGTATGTGGAGGGGAATTTCTGTTGTAATTCCCACCAGATAACTAGACTTGCTTCCAGGCAGAGTGTGTACAAGCCGGGACAACAACAATATCTGTTGGTGGGGAGGGGGGCTCTGTGCGGAGTCTTTTGGCCATGCGAACGATTACAAGCAATATCTTGCACTAACATGATAGAAAAAATATGGTTTCTCTACCCTCTCCCCCGCATCTGGCAGAACACCTCTGGGCTTCCAGGAAATATGAGGAAGTAGAGACAGAGAGCTAGTACAGCCATGTCTAGACTCAATAATTATACAGGTCCTAGCTAAAGTGGTAGGACAGAACCAGTTCAGGCACTCGCAGTCAGTGTGTACACGGTAGCCCTGTTCTTCTGGGTTAAGGATAATTGCAGTTGTGCCTGCTGGCTGCATCAGCACTGTTACAGCCCATTTCAGGGGCTCTGGGTATGCCATATGACAATAGCTGGAGGGCATAGATGCTACTACACCAACAAATGGGCTGACTACCCACGTAGGCACTGTGTATGGCCAATAAAGGGTCTGGTGGTTCTGGAGGATCAAATTGTTCTTAGGATGATAAATGCATTCCACGTAGGCAAGACCGACATCCTGTTCTCCTGGGCTTCAGTGGAGAGAGTAGAGCCTTGGGTGTTTCAATGTGTTCTCAGTGGCAGGGCTGGTGTCTGATGACCACGCTACTTCTTGGACCCAGTGCTTCCTAAGTTGTGCAGGAGCTTCAGATTCTAACTAGCTCTTCTCCAAGTGTGGGTGTGAGTTTGAGCATCAGCACAGACATTTGCTGCTTGTTTTGTATGAGTGGACCTGGCCTGCTGGTGGGGGCAGCCTACTTGCCCATAAAATAGCAGATCTCTAGTTTATTCTCCTTTGTGCCTTCTCTATCACAGGGGCTGCATTTGTAAATTAGAGTAGGATCTCCAGACTGCTTTCACTCTGAAACTGAGCCTGGCCTCTGGGAAATCTAGCTACATTATATCCGCTTCATACATCAATGCCAATACCACCAGTAAAAAAGCTTTCAGGCTGAGGATTTGCCTAGTGACTTTCATCTGTGACACCAGCTGGCCCTTAAAGAGAAGGGCTGACCCCAAGTATGCAGGAATGCTCAGATTGTAGTTCTTGGCAGGGCTCTGTTTTCAGATCTCTGCTGCATACTGTCACAACTTGCAGGGTTTATAGTCACAGAGTGGGCAAATCAGAGGTGTTTTCTATCCCATGCTCTCTAAAGGAATCCTCGTCCTGTTTTAAAGTATGCTTGTGAGCAGCCTTGTGGAGACTATTGTTGTGAAGCCTGCATATGCCTCTGCTGTTTGACTCTTTTGTAGGCAGGTTGTATTAGGCATGGCTGGCTGGTGGGAACTACTGCATAGATCTGGCAATAGTTAAAATATTTTAAAAGAAAAAAACAGGCATGACTGCAGCCCAGCTCCTCCCTAGCTGTGGTCCCTTCAGGGCTTGTACACTAAACTTGGTTATGCTGACGGCATAGGCAGCCTCCAGCCAGCATTTCACCATTGCAGCAAGAGGAGCTGGCTTTGTGTCCTGTGAGTCAGCACAGTGCCACTGCCACAGAACAGTGTAAGGGGGCCAGGGTTCCTGGAGGTGATGTTTCTCTGACCCTAGGGAGCAGTTTTATAGTCCAAGTGTCTCCTTGGTGAGGAAGGAAAAATTGCATTCCTGTTCTATAGCTAGTGAAGCCGAGGCATAGGGAGCGACTTACGTCATATAGCTGGGATTGGTAGAGCTGGATGGAGCATCAGGACTCTGCTTTTCAGCCATGTTTAACCTTCAGGTCACAGCTTCCTTCCAGCTGAGCCTTGTGGCTTTTAAAGGTGGTACTGAGTTTTTTGCAAAACTAGAGGACTTTAGTTTGGGTATCTTGGTAAAATCTTGTCCTGTCTACTTTAACTTCCGCTTTGTTGCCTAACTGCTTTAATCTGTTGCTGTGTTTCAGTAGTAAGCATTTTCCAGGCCTGCTTTTCCTTTAAAAATGCCGCTGTGCCCTGCAAAATGGCTATGGAAGTAGCCTGATGGGTTCTGTTCTTTTGTCTGAATGTCAACGTAAAGCATACATTCCCCATCCCCCAACTCTAGGTCCGCTAAAATTGTCTTCTAAACCTGCTGAGCTGGAGGGAGGCCTTCCGGAGTGACTCTGGCTTGGGCCACCTGACTCTCCTTCAGCTCCTGGCACAGAAGACTGACAAGACAAGGTAGACTGTTGGTTACACCCGTGGTGTGCTGGTTGCTGGGCCTGCAGAGGGATGAGTGACTGGAACAGTCAGTAAGTTCGTTGCCAACAGGCTTTGTTTTGCCCTTAAAATGAGGAAACAGCAATCAATTACTTTGTTACTGAAATCAGGATCTCTGCTAAGTGAAGAGGAACCATTTGAACCAAACTGCTTCTCCCTGACATCCCAGCCTTAGGTGCCAAAACCAGGCACTGGAGGTGGAAGGTGCTATATCCCTGCATGTGAACCTGAAACATGGGTTGGCAAATCTTGTTGGGAAATACAATGCAGTGATGGTGCTTTGTGGGTGGGCTCCATTCTCCATAGGGCAGCACTGGTGGGGCTTGACTTGGTATATGCAGTCACACTGGTGCATTAAAATGTTTTGTGCTTGAAGCTTCCTAGACTGTCCTTTGCCAAGCAGCCCAGCAGTTTTAGGAATGTGCCTCTTGTGTGCTGTGTCTATGCTAATACCTTCCACCCACTGCTGAACAGACATCACAAGAAATGATGCACCTCACTGCATCGGGAGCTTCCATCCCATGTGAATGAACCCTTTGAGAGAGGAAAGCCAGTGTGACAGTGTATTGGTACAATACCGGGAAGCATTTAGTCATGTGTGGGATCTCAAGGGCCTCTGACAAGGCTGCCTGCTGTCAACAGAGACATTGGTAATGCTGTTTGACTTAGAAGTGTGTGATGCTCCAGACTACCTGAGATGAGTGATCTTGTGGCTAGGTAATTCCAGCAGAGAGTGGCAGGGCACTGGGACATCAGAGCTAAGTTTTCAGCAGCTCCATTATTAGAGGAATTGCTTAAAGCAGTGATCAGCAGCCCCTGGCATGCAAGGTCATTTTTTTTCAGCACCCCACAGCTTACCCGGACTCGGGGCAGCTTCTGCCAGCAGCTGCCCAGAGCCCCAGGAGGCTGCAAACAGCTGCATAGGGCTCTGCAGCCCCAGTGCCACTTCCGCAGCTGTGTGCACACTTCTGGGTGCATGACTGGGAAGGGGCCTAGGGCAGCGTAAGCCTGACTCCTCCCCCACTGTCCGCCCAGAGGTATGTGTGCACTTGCCACCACCATGGAGCCAATGCTGGGGCTGTAGAGCCCGGCACAGCTGTTCGCTGCCTTCCAGCCTCCTGCTACAGCTGCCCAAAGCCTGGAGGCTGCAAACAGCTGCGCTGGGCTCTGGAGCCCAGTGCTGGCTTCGTGAAAGTGGCAGGTGCATGTGTGGCTCGCAGCACACGGCAGAGAAGGGGCTGGGGCAGCACAACCCCAGCCCCTCCCTTGCCATCCACCTGAAGGCATATGTGAAGTCACCACCAGCAATGAGGATCGGGCCCCTTGCGCCTCCCCCATCTCTGGCATGCCAAGTTGAGGCATGAGTGGAGGATGGGGTGATTTTGGCACTCCAGCCAAAAACTTTACCAGCCCCTGTTCTAAAGTAAATGGGAACACTAATATTTTGGCTTGGAAAATCCATTTACCCACATAGAGTGTCATCAACTCCCACTTTTCATTTCAGAGTTGCTCTTTGACTGTGAGAGAGGCAAACAAGATGTTTGGGATTATTAAGAATGGAATTGTAAACAAAATGGAAAGTATCATCAGGTCCCTCTAACTCCATGGTGCATCCACACTTTGAATATTGTGCCCAGTTCTGGTCCTGACACCTTGGAAAGGATATGGAAAAATTAGAGAAGCCATAGCTATGGTCAGACAACCAGGCTGGAAGAGAAAAACTAGGGATTGGACAAATTCCTGGAGGAAAGGTGCATCAGTAGGTGTTGAATATGGGAGTTAGGAGTAAATGCTGGAGGCTGCAAGCGAGAGAGTAACAGGGGAAAAAAAGGCCACTTAACTCTCCCTTTCAGCATCCTCTGTCTGCCACTGTGATACCAGATACTGGGCAAGATGGGCCTATGGTCTGAACCAGTAAATGTCAATTCTTATGGTCTTACGAATAAAAACTCCAAGGCATGAACTTGCTAACGCACTGCTGCCTTCCAGGTCCACAGATCTGCTGCTGCAGTGCCTCTGCTGCCACTTCACCAAGCCACTGGAGAGTGCAGTGACTAGTCCAGTCCAATTCTGTGCTACTAAGGAGGGCTCTGGGAGTGGCAGTGAAACCACGAGTCAGCTCAGTTTCAGAGAGCATTGCAGCAGGCTGACTGACTTAGACAAATGGGCTGAGAAGCCGTTTGTTTAAAACTGTAACTTACTGTACCTCTCCAGATTTTATTCCATACCTGACTGTCTTCCTGATCTCCCCCCCACCCCCAATCCCATTCCTGTTTTTGTTAAAGTAGATGGGGTGTCATCCTCATACCCATTTTTTGGTGAATCTCTCCCTGTGTCATGTTTTTGGCTCCAGTCTGTCCACCAGCTTTTTCTGTCTTGTCTGCTCCTCATTTTTCCTCAGTCCTGCCCTGAGCTTGGTGCAGGAGGATCTTTGTGCCTGGAGTGTCCCATTGAATTCAGTGTGGGCACTGGGGTCCATTGGCATGGATTTCAGTACTGGATCGGAGCTTCATACTGTAAGCTGCTTTGAGCTGGGACCCGTTGTGTCTGTGTTCTGTGAAGTTGCTTAGCATCCTCATGGCTGCCATAAAGTGATGTTGCTCTCCCTCCCACGCATGCTATTCTTGCTCCCTTTTGTCCTGTGTGTATAGTTTGAAAGATGTAACTAAACTAGTGTAGTCAACAGAGCATTGAATTCAGGTGAAAGGACCTGCTGTCAGGACAGTGCTTGGAGAAGAAGCCAGGATCTCTTGAGAAGGGTGGTCCAGTAGATATAGCACTAGCCTGGGACTCGGGAGAACTGGGTTTAATTCCCTGTTTTGCCAGAGCCTTGCCATACAGGGCAACTCTTTATACAGTTTGGGTGACAGCACTTCCTGCCTCACAGACAGTAGTGACCATCAAAATATCTATGGTCTTCTAGTCCACACTACAGGGGTTTGCCAGCATTAGCAACACTTGCTAGAGGTGTAAGAAGCTGCACACTGCAGCTGCCTGAAAATCCCCTATGGCCAGTACATGCTGCTACTTCACTCCTGAAGCACAGCTTTATATTGTAGATGAGCCCTCAAACACCTGTCCTGGGCCTCAGCTGCTGGGAGAAAGGAACTTGCTAGGATTTGTCAGAGTAGGGTTGCTGGGCCTGGCTTGGAGGATCCCTTCCTCTGTAGCCCATGGATTATTTGAAGCCCAACAGCTGTAGGAAGGGGAGAGGAGAGGGAAATGAGCATTTCTCTCTGATCCAGCCCTTCAGGCCCAGAGCCCTCCAGCCACTGAGGGTCATGGGGTATTTGCTTTGTTTTACCTCCTCTTTCCTTGTGAACCGCTCTAGGACCTGCTGCTGTTTCATTCACTGACCAAGTGCAGGGCAGTTTAACACTTGACTTAATGGTGTTTGGCTCACAGCCCAGTTTTGAACGCTGCATCCAGATCCAAAACTCCAGGGAAATAAATATTCTGGGTATCTGTGGGCAGAGCCCTATTAATTTTTGGCTACAACTCAGGAAACCAGAAGGGGACAGATAACCCATAGGCCCTGATCTCTGTTTATCAGGGCTGCTGACTTCAGCCCAGGCCCAGGTGTGGGGAAGCAAAAATTGGGGACACAGGAACTCTGTCCTCAGCATGTGGGGCTGTAGGGTGTCCCTGAATGAGTGGAGTGGAAGGGGTGGCCTTTGGGGCTTGTGGGGGAAGGGAAGGAGTACAACAAGCCTCTGGTCTGTGCAGCAGGCTCGGTTTGCAGAGGGGTGGGGGCGGAGGGGCTTCTGGGTCAAGCAGCAGGAAGTGGCTGTGGATGGAGCAGCTTTTGATTTGACTGGTAGGCTCAGTTCTGAAGCCAGCAAGTGTGGATGCATTTTTGAGCTCTGGTAATACCACATGGGTTTTTCTTAATTTAGCAATGCCCTTGCCAACAAAGCCATTATGTATGAGCATAGGATCAGGCCCTTCAAGATGGTGAGTGCCTCCAGCACCCGTCACAAGCAGGTAAGAGCCAGCTCTCAAGTCTCTGTAAACTCCCATAACAAGATCAGCCCCTATAAAGATCTTGCTGGTAAGGGCAAGTTTTGTGTGGCAGGCATTTCTTGGCTCCCTCTGCAATGAAATGCTTAGTAGATTAGGGGGATGGTGAGCGAACTGACTGGTGTCACCAGTAGTGCATACGTGGTGCTTCTCCTACTCTGGCTAGCAGAGACACCTTACTAGAGCTACCATTTCACTGACTACTAGAAAAAGTAGTGGGTTGTGGTGGCTTTTATTTTCCTGTCCAGTTGTAAAAGCATAGTGGAAGCAAGGCTCTGGCAGTTTACTCCAGAGTGAATGAGGTGAGATCAGCAGCAGGGATGTGGTGTGGCCCTTGTCTGGCTACCTGAGGACAACATGATGGGGGCCACATCCCCACCTAAGACTTTTCCATGAAGGTGCTATTGCAGGCAGGCTGTCCCGCTGCAGTGAAGGCAAGGCGAGGGGTGATGTCACGTGGACTTCTGGCAGTAAAGGCTTGCAAAGCATATTCTTCCACTTCATGTTTAAAAACACACCTCTCTCCTCACTCTTCTCTTCTGAGCTATGGCTGTCAAAGCCTTCACATGTCTGGCTGTGTCAGTTAGCCAGTCCCACCTTTCATAATACAGTGAAGTTGGTAGCAGACTATCTTTTATATCCTGCACAGCTGCAAATCTCCAGCGTGCTGCAACCCTCTGCTCATGCTGTGGCTGCAGACAGTCAGCTGCAAGGTGCCTGATTCAGTTGGGGTTGCGGATGGTCAGAAGATCTGTTGCTGCAGCCTGTGTATTTAAGGTCCTTCCTCTCCTCTTTGGGGCTCTCTTTCTGAGATCCATAATTCCCAAGAGCTTGCTGGGTGGAGAGGAGATATTAAGAAAAGGGAACTGGCCCCTTTCCAGCGATAACTCAGCAGTGTGTCTGTGGCTGCACCACTCACTCTACCTGTGAGTCTGCACACTGCACAGGGCAGGACTGGTTTCTTTCTGTTTCATACTTGGTTCTGAGCGTCTTGCTCAAGTTTAGTCTCTGCAGATCAGTCAGTGACCTTGAGAGCAGTTGATGTTTAGTGAGGAGTGATGACAGCTTTGTATATGGAAACTGACCTGAGTAACAGGACTTTTTATCGAAATATATTCCTTGCGGTGATTGTAACTTGGGCACCCAGCAGTTGTTTTGTGCATAGTCGGAGGGTTCAGCAGAAACTGTTCCCCTGAACCAAACCAACCATTAGATGCATCTCAGCTGTGTTAGTTCCGTATGGTCCCCGGGGACATTTGCATCTCAAAATCCACAGTAAAATCTGGCAAAGCATTCTCAGTGAGGTGATCTAGCCATGGAGCCAGCTCCCAGAGGAGTCCTAGATGAATCCAGACCTTGCAGTTTTGGATAACACTGCAGAACTTTCCTCTTGGTTAAATTGTTTCCTTACAACCAGAACAGCATTTATAGTATCAGCTGCTCCCACCCACCCCTTCCCTGACACAAAGCCTCCTCTCCCAGAGAGGAGTGAAAGCCCCAGACTGTGACTGTGCCTACACTACAGTGGGAGGTGTGAGAGCAGCACAGGTAGGCAGACTGTAACTAGGTCAGGAAGCTGCTTCACAGCTGTCAGCATCAGCTACAAACATCTGCCTGGAATCCCAAATAATACACAGGCAGCTCATGGGGTCCCCAAGCCAGCTTAGGTATGTCTATGTGCACCTGCAGTTGCAGAGTAGATGTTGTGCCAGCCCTGCCAAGGATTCCTGACTGCCAGTCTCCTAGGTGAAAGCCACTCAGACACTGCAGGCTCTGTACAAACCTGAGGAATGGCAGATTATTTTAGTCTGCCTCTCTTGAAGGCCATGTCTAGGACTGTTGCTAAGAACTTGGCTTGAAACAATCCCATGAAATGCACTCTTGGCTGCACCTCTTGTTGCGCACATTATTCGGACACCCAGAGGCCAGAGCGATGCGTCTGTAGGTCTGACTCGGAACAGTGAGCTTTTATTTTCTTTATAGAGCCGTAAAGACTTTATAAATGTCCTCAGAGAAAGGCTCCAATGATGTCTGCTTTGTTCCCCAGTGGCTTCAGTCCAGCAAATGACAGTGGAGCCAAAAAGAAGAAAAAGAAACAGAAACGGAAAAAAGAGAAAGGAGGAGAGCAGCTGGATCATGTCCAGGACCAGCCAGTCAAGGTAACCTGCCCCCTCTCTGCTGGGCCAAGGGATTTTTGCCCCAGATCAGAGCCTGCTCTTTAACAAAAGACTGATTTTAATATGAGCACATCTCTGGGCAGGGCCTCAACAGATATATCTGATGCTGAGATTGCTTGACTTTGTTTACTGACATTAGAGGTTTAAGATTTAGGGCTGTCTCCTGGCATGGAACCTGGCTCTGGACTTCCCAGTGGGAGAGGGTTGGAGGCAGATCTGAGGCTGGGCACAGGCCCTCATTAAGGTATCAAAATGAGTTATGGTGCAGTAGTAAAAATTGCAGACTGATGCCTGTGGCTTTTTTTTTTTTTTTTCAGACGTCACCTGCATTCTTGATTTGAGGTGGCAAAGACAGAGTGCCACTCCTTAGGAAGGAGTGGCACTCTCTCTCCTACCCCCAACCTCCTGGTTTCCCTCTCTTGCCTGCCTCAGACAATGAGTGCATTGTCTGATTTTTGGACAGTGCCTGGTATTCTCAGTTTGCTTAATTCAAAGGGTTTCAATGTTCTCCACCTTGAGACCCCAAAGGAGTGGTGATTTTCTTCTGGGACACCAATCCCACAATCTTTTGGTGGTAAGCCTAACCACTGCTGCGCATGGCAGTGTTGCTTGCTGAGGGCTGGTAGCAGAGAAGAGATACCTCTTCCTGCTGGGATACTACCTGCTTCCTCTCCCCATCCTACAGCTACTTTGCTGGGCTCCAGTGAAATGCTGCCTACCTCTAGGGACTGTCTAGGTAACCAGCAAGGCTGTAAATCTCGGGCAGCTGACTCCTTACCACCATTAAGCTGCACTTCACTACATTAGAGTTGACCACAAGAAGGGATCAGTTTGAGACTGGATGGCTGGGCAGGGCAGAGGCAGGAAAGAAGAGAGGAACTGTATAGAGATGCTCTAATCCTGAGTCCAGGTTTCTGAGCTGGGACATAACAATAACCTGCATTTTCTTCCTGGCTCTGCCACTATTCTCTATGTAGTCTGGGGCAGTTACTTCCCCTCTTGGAGCCTCATTTTTCCCTCCCCACTTTGTCTGCCTTGTCTGTTGAGGGGGTGAATTCTTTGGGACAGAGACAGTTTGCCTTTTTGGCTCAACAGCACCTCATTTCCTCAGCTCGTATAAACACGTGGGTGCTACCGTAATTCATGTTCTGTGTGATGAGTGTGGAGACAGGGGAGCTAGCTTGGCTGCCAGGGAAGTAGCTGGGTGAGAAGGGGCAACTTTCAGCTGCTTCGCTTACTTCCCTTGGCTTCTAACACAGGTCATGTTTTGTTGCTATTGGCATTGTCCAGTGGCTTGCCTGTCAGCTGTGGTTCCTCTTCT
>NW_017729031.1:107699679-107717990 GCF_001723915.1 Gavialis gangeticus
TGGAGACAGGGGAGCTAGCTTGGCTGCCAGGGAAGTAGCTGGGTGAGAAGGGGCAACTTTCAGCTGCTTCGCTTACTTCCCTTGGCTTCTAACACAGGTCATGTTTTGTTGCTATTGGCATTGTCCAGTGGCTTGCCTGTCAGCTGTGGGTCCTCTTCTGCCTTCCCGGCTTAATCTAAGGGCAAAGGACAAAGCTGAAGCACCGGGGAGATGCTATATACATTCATTACTGCAAAAGCCTTGACAACGAGTGTTTTAACCCAGAGGTGTCTGCTGTCTTGGGGCAAAAGGAAGCCTCAAGAATGGCTTGTTTCGTTTCTCATGTTAATTAATGCCTGAGGATTAAAGCTTCTTAACCTGATTGATCTTCCAGACCCTTTGACCCTGGAGTACTTTGAAACCAGACTGTGTGTGGCACGTAGCAAATGTGCCAGGTGATGGTCTCTACATTCATGTGGTTTCCTAGAGCTCTGAGTGAGGAGCACAAGCTTGGAGGGGATAACCCTTTTACTCTGCTTGCCCCTTGTTAAATGGCTGTATCAAGGCCGTGGTGGAAGGGAGGGAAGGGGAAGAGGGCAGGGGCAACATGACACAGGTGACCTGTTTGCTCATAGTTTGCTTAGATTGAAATGATAGGACCTGAAATACAACTGTAAGGAGCAAAGTACAGCTGTGAGGAGCAAGGTAAGTAGCTTGACTCATTCACTGTCTGTTTCCCCCCTTCTCTCTGTGCTATTCAGGTGAACTCATTGCCAGCTGAGAGGATCCAGGAGATTCAGAAAGCCATTGAACTGTTCTCTGTAGGTCAGGGACCTGCCAAAACCATGGAGGAAGCCAGCAAGCGCAGCTACCAATTCTGGGACACGCAGCCAGTTCCCAAACTAGGTATGAACACTGCAGACATCCTTCCTTTGTAGGTATTGGAGTGCGCTCCAACCCAGACCATGGCCCTTGCACTCTGCAGCCTGTGGTGTTTAAGATTAAAACAGTGGGATGTAGAATGTTTCTGAATCACCCTTGCCTAGTTCTTGACCAGCTAGTAATTACCAGTGTATTTCTAAAATGGTGCTACAATGACATGGGACAGATAAGTATCTGAGCTTCGCAGTCATCAGTGGCTCTTGTCTTCTGGCACTGATGTGAACTAAGAAAAGTCTTACAGATGGAAGAAAATGAAGCACAGCTTAATGACTTGTGTGTGGTCACCTAGGGAACCTGTGCCCAAGCCAGAAATTGAGTCCTGGTTTTCTGAGTGTTATCTTTTTTTACCATGTTTTTTAGCAGTGCCTTGGTACAAGCAAGTGAATGAGAGTTGTGCCCAGATTCATATACTATCATAATGATATTGCTGACTCTAGTAGAACTTCTTTTGAGCCCATGACCTTAGCATCTGGCCTGGCTTAAATGCATCTTTTCTTAAATCCATCATTATGCTTGATATAAGCGAAGCACAGGAGCCTGTCTGGAAAGCCTAGACTTTTTCACCTGCAGTTCAGGATCTCAAGCATCCTCACAGTGTTACACATTTTGGTTTAAGAATAATAAGTGGTGCTTAGACTTTTAGCATCTGCTCATTCTTGTCCTCTCTTTGATAGACAAGTGGATATAGCTACTGGCTGGGAGTTTCTGTAGTAGTTAACCAAACCTTGGGTTGGATTGGCTGGACAAAAACCTCCATCCTTGGAAGTTTTTAAGACCCAGTTAGATAAAGCCTTGGGTGGAGTTATGTAGTTGGGGATAGTCCTGCTTTGAGCAGGGGTTGGACTAGATTACCTCCTGAGGTCCCTTCCAGCCCTAATTTTCTATGATTCTATGATTGGTTTTGCTCTGATTCTTTTGTTTCATGGAAAGTCACTAAGCTCTCCAATGGTCATGTTCAAGGTTGTCTTGGTTGAGCATATTAATGTAGAATGCCCCTTCTTCTCATACTTGGGTATAGTGATGCCCTTGCAAGCTAGTAGTGTGTGTTCAGCAACAGGGTAGGTGCCACTGAGGGACAAGGCTGCAGTATAGCCTGTTGTAGGGGAATATGGCCATGGACATGATTATAGTCCCCTATTGTCTAAGATGGATCTGTCCAACTTCTAAGAACCTGGGGGCCACACCAATAGCACTACCCCCATCCATCCCCTAGGATAGGAGCAGGAAGCAAAAACTGAGGCAGGAAGGGAAGCCTAGGGACTCTGGCTGCAGTAGTTGCCAGAGTGATAGGGGTGGATAGGAGTGGCTGAATAAGAGCCTGGGGCCACACATTAACTCCTTGCAGGCCATATACGGCCCATGGGCCTCCAATTGGAAGACCCTCGTCCAAGGAAAATGGACCAGTTGCTGCATGGCTCCTGTAGCAGATGGGTGAGTGTTTACATGCTAGCAAATGTCTCGCCTTTTATGGTGACCTCTGACCAGCGGGCTGAGCATCAAGTTATTCTCTACCTACTGGTGCTATGTTTGCCAGCACATCCATTTCTGCTGACCCAGTTATGGAGTCTCACTAAAACGTGTGAGCATAGCAAACCTTTTGAGCCTCTGCACGTGCCTTCCCTGAGCCCTTCTACCTATGGATTAATCTGTGGCTCCATAGTGAAGGGAACTGAGGCATAGACTTGCATAAGGTGTCGCAGCAAGTTGTTGGCAGAGCTGCTAACAGAACTGGGTGAGCCTGACTCCTGTTTCCCTCTGCCAGCTGCTGAACTAGGCTTTCAGTCACAATAATGCTCTCTTACCTATGGGAGGAAGCTGTCAGTCTTATACCAAACCAATAAGGGATCCAGGTGAGATTTTCAGTTTGTGATAGCTCAGCTGGCCAGGCCAGATTAGTTGTTGCTATTTATGAGGTTATTCTCTGGGGAGACCAATGGCTACCCCCAATTAAGCCTATGTTGATATGTATGTGTTGCTGTTCAGAGAGGGATTTCTGGGTCATTTGTACTAATAACTGAGAGACATTGTGATTGTGCACTGAAGTGATAGTTGTGCGGTAATGAAGTATTTTTCATCTCTTCTCTGCTGACAAGTGGCTCTGAAAAGTAGAGAAGCCCAGTGAGCAGAGCTTTTTGAGGCAAAGACTGTTTGGAAGGGCTTCGGGTCCCAGCTGAATTGGAGCAGATTGCAGCAGCTCATGTAATGTTTCTGCAATCTCATTGCTTATTCTGTCTGCCTCTGACATCTCCCTGAAGAACTAACCCACTGAACCCAAGCTGTTTGTTTTCTAAAGTTACCCAGGGTTTGTTCCTGCTTGGGGTGACTGGGAAACTGGCTCCACTTAGCAACTTCTTTCAGGAAGGTGATGTGTGATCCCTCTCACTGCCCCCGTTACGCCTGGCTGTCCCTTTGTATGCTTGTCAGTGCTGGCACCTCACTTATGGAACTGTTATTTTGTTTGCTGTCCTCAAAGGGCTATTTAGTGGAAGTGAATAAGCTCCCAGGTAGTCTTGCATTTAGGCTGCAGTCCCTGTTCTGTCGGGAAGGTCCTGTAATGTGCCAGCATAGTGTCATTCCCTTCAGTGGGGAAAATCTGATCCCATAATGATGATATTTTGCATAGGAGGATCCCAGATGCTTCATATCAAGCTTTTACCTTCAGAAAACCCTGTAAAGACAAGCTATTTCTGGTTAGCTTATCAGGGAACAGACAATGGATAGCCAAATGAAATAACTCGACTAAACTAGTGGTAGGGCTGATAACAGAATTCAGGCCTGCCTGCCCTGACTGTGGTAGACCAGTAAGGATTAATCTTTTTGGCAAGTGTGCTGCAAATTAACCCTGCACCTTCTCCAAATATCATTCCAATCCCCTTCCACTGCCTAATCTCTGCTGCTCTGCTTTTTACTTCCTGCCCCATTTGCTACTGTGCTGCCTGTCCCCTGACACACACAGAAGCTGCCCATTATCTGTGTTGCACATACATACACATTGCCCACCCTGTGCTAGACCAGGGCCTGATTAAAGAGTGGTATTACTTGCACAGCTTCACCTACCTGGTACTGCTTAGAGTCTGGGGAATAGAAGAGTCCTGGGGTCTTGGGACTGGATTTTCAAGTGCCAGAGATGGGGGAGCTGTAACATGAGTGCTTTTGAAGATGTGTCCCTGGGCTTCTCATGCCATTAACAGTGGATGGTCTTGGTTTGATCTAAAATTCACCCAGCCATTGCTGAGAAACCTTTTTAATGAGTATTTTTACAGGAGTCCTAATGACAGTGCATCAGGTCTCCTTTGTGATAGCTTTAACAAGCACTGTTTTTTGCAGAGCTGTGCTAACATCCCTGAGAAGGCTGGTGCCCAAACCAGACCCTCTTGGCTCAGTAAAGCCTGTTAGAAATCATAGTATTTTGCTTTTAAACAAAAGCCACCTTGTTAATTTCAGCTCTATTGAGAACACAGTGGGAAGGAAATCCTGGCATTGGTCAGATGGCAATGGCCAGAGCTGGCAGAAAGATGCAGTCATTTTGAAGCTCCAAGGAAGACACTGTAGACCATGGGAGAGTGTTGGGAAGAGGCTGGCTCGAGCTCTAAGGACTGTGATGGTGCAAAACCATAATGGGAAAAGTTTTCTGTTTACAGCCTCTTGCTAATGCCCTCCTCCCCTGCTTTTGAGATGTGACCTGCTGAAGAGGTTGAGTCAGTGTTTCAGTAGTGGTAGGAGGACTCCCAGCATGTTGCAGAAGGATATGAATAACTCCTGGGGGTGGTGTTCCTTTCCCTCAGGAACCAGCACCAGGGAGTGCTGGGTCACTCTGGAGCTTTTCACAGAAAAAAGGGGTCTTGGCACTTGACCTAGGCAGTCCAAGTCAGTTAATTGCTTTTTTCCCCCCTCCTGTGCCTTCCCTGGTATTTTAATTGAATGAGCAATTCCATTCCTCTGCCCCTCAGGGAGGTGGTAAACATTTGGCGTGCTCCATCCCTGAACGGTTTTCCGCAAAGGGTGACTGATCTTGTATATGAATGGCAAAGTTTTGTTGGGTTCCTTCAGGCTGAAAATGTTGGAGCTGGGGTGTTGTCATTAACCATCCGGTTGCCATGAGTGCTAGAATCCAGGAGGTCAAGAAATCCAGTTTTGTGCTTTCTTTCTGTACGGCAGGTGAAGTGGTGAACACTCATGGTCCTGTTGAACCAGACAAAGACCATATCCGTCAGGAGCCCTATACCTTGCCCCAAGGCTTCATCTGGGATGCCCTGGACCTCGGGGACCGAGGCGTGGTAAGTACGGACAGCACAGGATAAGCCTGTGGACGAGGTGGCCTGTAGCATAAAGTTCCCTGTAACCCATCTGCTGGATTGTACTTGGTCTACAGTTGTGCTGCTGTTTCCTTAAGGCAGTGGCTTCTAAACTAGAGGTCATGAGCTCCATGAAGTCTTTGATTCTCTGAACATTGTAATTAACCTATGCAGTTAACAAGGAATAGGGATTTACTTGGCCTCAGTAGTAATTATCCCTATGCCCACCTTTACCCCACAGTGAGAGAGCTAAACTGAGGAAATTCAGCCTTGCTTCCTTCATGGGCAAGTTGCCCTAGGCAAGCTCACACTGTTGTGTAGAAGTTAGGCACGTGGACACTTAACAAAGAGCAGCTGAGGCTGGGGAAATCTCTGACTCTGTTAATTTTGTGTACCCAAATACTTGCCACAGTTCTTGCAAGGCCCTGCCCTCTATTCATAAAGAATACAAGACCTGTGCCTATATATAACAGGGAATGGGAGTTTACCATGCCACAGCTACTGTACAGTAACTGTCCATTTGCTGGCTTTAACCCTATGGTAAGAGCTAAACTAAGATGGTTTACCACTGAATAAAACAGGAGTCAGTTGCCCCGCTGTAGCTTATACTGGCTGCAGGGTAATACGAGACATAATAAGTTAATGTACCTGCAGGAAACAGTGGAGGGCTTTACAACTCTCAGCAGCTCCATGGTACCTGTCTGTGTGCTGACATTTACCCTGCAGAGAGTGAAAGTTAAACAGAGTCAGTTTAGCTCTTGCCATGGAGTAGGTGTGGACACGGGCAGTAACCACAGAGTAGCTGCATTCCAGCCCTTCTTTAATTGAAGGGATATGATCCTCAGAAACTGTATTTATCTGTCTGGGAACTGCTGCCTTCAGGCTAAAAGGGTCTCTGCCTCTTGCTTCAGCGTTTGATAGATTCATAGATGTTTGGGTCAGAGTTTATCCATCCTCCTGCCATTCGAGTGCTCCCATGTTCAGCCAGCTCTTATAGGCAAAATGGAACTGCCCTTCCCCCCTGCCGCTCCATATCCCTTGAGCTCTAGAGCCGATTCATGCCTCAGGAATCATAGAATTATAGAAAAGTAGGGCTGGAAGAAATTTAAGGAGGCAGTATAATCCATGCCCCTGCGTAAGGCAGGATGGTCCACGTCCAAACTATTTCAGACAAGTGCTGCTTTAACTTATTTTTAAAACTACACAGTCAACCCTGTTGCACAGCTACAGGGCCTACTGCACAAAGACACCAGGAGCACCTCACCTGCTGCAGGTAAAGCAGGGGAATGAGAGCTGTCAGCATCCCACCACTGGAAGGGTTGTTAAAATATGTTTGAAGAAGACCCTTCAGAACCCAGTCTTGCCTCTTCAAGATGATGCGAACCTGATAAAGAGGGACCACGGCAGAGAGATTTTCATGTCCCTCTTGGGTTATTTTATTCCACTACCAGCATTACACCCACATCTGAGTGAGGGGCAAGAGACATTGATAAGAGGACAAGTAGAAGTCATGGGGAACACTGGCCATAGATTGTGCCTACAGCAGACTACAAGGAAGGATGGTTCCAGTCAGTATTGCAGTAGTAGCTTGTGCAGAGACAGATGGTAGCATATCTGATGTATTCCATGATAGTCCAGCAGCCTCAGACCTCCTGATAGAGGCTGCCTGTATCTGGGCACCATCCTGCTAGCTCAGCCTTTTTAAAGGTATCCCTTTACCTTGGTAAACAGGGACTCTCATTGTAGTTGCTTCTGTCCAGGCAGGGCACTGTTACTGAGTAAGCAGATTCCAACCTCTTCTCTCTCTCTCTCTCTCTCTCTCTCTCTCTCTCTCTCTCTCTCTCTCTCTCTAGCTTAAGGAGCTATACACACTCCTGAATGAGAACTATGTGGAAGATGATGACAACATGTTCCGGTTTGATTACTCCCCAGAGTTCCTTCTGTGGTGAGTAGTGGGCTCTTTGAATCCCCTGAGATGGTGAGGTGGGAGGAGTGGATGACATGCTGGTTGATCTGGCTGTCCAAAGCTGCTACTGCAACCATCCTTATTTGGTTATTTTTAATGGCTTTGCTAGCCCTCTAGCCTTCTCTACCTGAACATAGGTTTCATAGACATTAGGGGCTGAAAAGGACCTTGCGAGATCATAGAATCCAGGCCCCTGTCATAGGAAGGAAGTCTGGGGTCAAGTGATCCCAGCAAGATAAATGTCCAGATGCCTTTTGAATGAGTCCAGCTTAGGTGCTTGCACCACCTCTGGGGTGAGTCTGTTCCAGATTCTGGACACACACTGTAAAGAAGTTTTTTCTTATGTCCAGTCTAAATTGGCCTTCCAGGAATTTGTGGCCATTGGACCTTGTTATCCCTTGGTGAGCCCTGGTGAACAACTGTCCTGTTGCACCAACCTTATACTTGTAGGCTGCCACCAGGTCCCCCCTGAGCCTTCTCTTCTCCAGGCTGAAGAGTCCTAAGTTCCTCAGCCTCCTCTTGTAAGGCTGGTCCTCTTGGCCTTTGATCATACGGGTGGCTGTCCTTTGGAACTGTCTCAAGCTTATCCATGTCCCTCCTGAAGTGGGGGAGCCCAAAACTGGACACAGTACTCCAGCTGCAGCCTCACTAAGGCTGAGTAAAGCGGGAGGATGACACCCCTGGTTTTGCTTGAGATACATTGGTGGATGCATGCCAGTGTTTGGTTTGCTTTGCCAGTCATAGCATTGTATTGGTGGCTCACGTTTATCTTGTGGTCAGTCAAGACCCCCTCAAGTCTCTTTTGGTCATTTTGCTCTTTTGGTGAGTGTAGCACTGCCAGACTTATAAGTATGCTGGTGGTTGTTTCTTCCAAGGTGGAGCACCTTTCACTTCTCGATGTTGAAGGCTATCAGGTTTCGGTCTACCAGCCTTGTGAGTGTGCCCTGGTCAGCCTGTATCCACAGCCTGTCTTCCAGTCTGACTACCTTCCCCCATAGCGTAGTGTCATCCGTGAACTTTGCCAGTCTGCATCTGACGGCCAAATCCACATAATTAATGAAGATGTTGAAGAATACTGGCCCAAGTACCGAGCCCTGAGGGACGCCACCGGTCACCGTGTGCCACATTGATTTGCTCCCATCAACTAGTACTCTTTGTGTCTGATCCCAGAGCCAGTTCCCCAGCTATCAGACTGTGAGTCTCCCATGATGTCCTCATAGTTAAACTGGGGAGCTGCAACCTCAGCTAAGTCAAAGGCTTTCTTGAAATTCATATATGACATCAACCTAGTCTCCCTTGTCCAGGCAATGTGTCACCTGGTCATAAAAGGAGAAGAGGTTGGTCGGGCAAAACCTGCCAGTAATAAGGCCATGTTGGTTGGCATTCCATTAGCCTGTTGCTGATGGATCTCTTGATGATTTTCTCCAAGATCTTTCCAGGGATGGACGTCAGACTGATTGGCCTGTAATTCCCTGGATCTTCCTTCCTTCCTTCCTTCCTTCCTTCCTTGAAGATTGGAACCACATTGGCTCTTTTCCAGCCTTCTGGAACAGGGGTCAGCAACATTTTTGGCTCTTTTCTAGTCTTCTGAAACAGGGGTCAGCAGAGTGCTGAAAACACCCAAAACTTCAACTTGTAAGATGTTGGTGTGCCAGGGGTAGATGACGGAGGAGCCATGAGGGGCCCAATTTTTGCTGTTCTGATATAGCCCCAGCCCCTTCCCCTCCATCCACCCAGAGGCACATGTGCCGAGCAAAATGCCTTTGAGTGCCACACTCTGGCACCTGTGCCTACCCCTGTTCTAGAACCTCACCTGAGCACCATGAATTTTCAAATATCATCACCATAGGGTGTGCTATGATGTCTCCCAGCTCCCTCAATACTCTTGAGTGCATTCTGTCTGGGCCTGCGGACTTGGATGTCTAGCCTCTCGAGGTGTTCCCTTGCCTGATCTATGTCAATTGTGGGCCCATCTCCCACTCCCTGGGTGTTTTGCATCCAGTCTGACAGCGTGGCCCCCTTGGGTGGGTGGAAAACTGACGCAAAGTAAACATTTAGGAGATTGGCCTTTTCTTGGGTGTCCAACATCAGCTGCCCCATTTGGTCTCACAGGGGTCCAATGTTGCCTTTGTTTTTTCTCTGACTTCCCACATATCTGAAGAAGGACTTTTTTGTTGTTCTTGATTTCTGTGGCTAACCTGAGTTCAGTTTCTGCCTTGGCTTTTCTGGACCACTCTACATGTGCAGGCTAATGCTGAGTAGTCCTCCTTGGTGATGCTTCCTGTTTTCCATCCGGTGTAGGCCTCTCCTATAACTTTCAGGAGGTCCAACAGTTCTCTGTTTAGCCAAGGGGACTTCCCTGCCCGCTGACTGCATTTCTTGTGGGATGGGATGGACTTCCCTTGCGCTTCAAGGATTGCACTCTTAAGGAATAACCATTCCTCGTGGACTCCCCTTTCTAGGGGGCACAGCTTCTTAGTGCCTGACTGATCAGTCTCCTGAGTTTGTAAAAGTCAGCCTTCCCAAAGTTGAGGATTTCTGTCTTACTGAGGGATTTGCCTGCCCTGCATTGGACAGAGAAAGTGGTCGGTTCATGTCGCTGTCACCAAGCTTCCCCTTGATCCTCAGATCGCTCACCAAATCATCCCCGTTGGCCAGAACTAGGTCCAGCAGTGCCTCTCCCCTAGTCGGCCCGTAGACCTCTTGCATTAGGTAGAGGTCATCAACACAAACAAGAAAGCTACACAACTGGTCGGTTTTGGCCATGTGCTCTTCCCACAAGATGTCAGAGAGGTTGAAGTCCCCCATGACAATCATGCATTGGGAGCATGCAGCCTCAACCAGTTCCTTATTGAATTCGCATTCCATTTCTTCTTGGTGGGGAGGTCTATAATAGACTCCTACGAGTATACTTCCTTCCCCGTGTTCTTCTCGTATTTTAACCCAAAGGGTCTCAAGATGCCCTTCATGGTTAGTGAACTCAGTTTGAAAGGATATGTACCACTCCTCGATGTAGAGAGCTACATCCACACCCCTCTTCCCAGCACAGTCCCTCCTGTACAAAGTATAGCCTTCTATACCAGCAGACCAGTTGTAGGTGGAGTCCCACCAGGTCTCCATTGTTTCTACAAGATCGTAACCTTTATCACACAAGAGAAGGGCCATTTCCTCTTGCTTGTTTCCCAGGCTCCGGGCATTTGTGTACAGACAGTTGAGTCTTCCATGGGAAGCCCTAGGCTTCCTTATGTGATGGGACGTGATCTTTCCTTGGGCTGTCATAGGAGTGGGTTCCCTTAGGCTACCTAAGTTATTTCTACTGTGGTTGACATGACCTGGGCTAGAACTGTTAATTGACGGCCCATCCCCGAGTGATCTTATTTTAAACCCCAACATGTTCCTACACTCACTGTGCTGTTCCCTGGGAAGGCTGCAAGAGTACTGTTAGCTCAGAGGTTTGTCAGTGCAAAGAGTCGCTGACCAAGGATTGCAGGATGAAGTCTAAGACGAGGATTTTTTGTGAGTGATACTTTTTATTGGACCACCTGCATGATTGGGATAGGCTTTAGAATGTGAAGAAGTCTATGATTGGTGGCAAAACCTATCAGAACGTGTTATTGATCCACTCTTTGAGGCAGAGGCCCCATTTCTACAAAGCCTCCCAGCAGGGGGCTCTGGAGGTTACCATACATGCCAACAGAGCTCCCTCCTGTAACACAGCTAAATATCAGTCTTGTAGAGCAGGCTGCCACTTGCCAAAGCCCCACAGGAAGTCAGTGTCACTTCTCAGGGCCAAACTTAGGGCTGAGCGGTCCCCTAATACAGCCACGCAACCAGCCTTTTGGTCTCTATTGGTACAAAGAAATCCCCCAGCTCTATGCATTCTTTTTTGATGCAAAGCATGTGCACAATTGTAGTCAAGCCAGGCAAAGTGCTAGGGCCCTCAGCAATGCATTCTTGATCACCTGTCACTGATGGTTATGCTGACCCCGTGCCTATTCAGCAAGGGGATGGAGAGGCTCAGCTGTGAATTTACAGAGTGTAATGATTATACAAGAATTAATTGCCCAAGGATCTCAAAGTGCTTTATGACCATTAAGCTAATCCTGCAGTCTCCCTGACACAAGCATGTGAACAAGCTGCCACAGGACAGAGGAAGTTGGGGCTTTACCACTCAGCAGCTGCTTTATGGTCAATGTCAGTGTGCTGCTATTGCTTCACAGTAAGTGAAAGCTAACCAGTGATGCTTTTTCCCTCAGTCAGCAAGAGCTGAGCTATTGCAAACTAGCTTCCTACTACCACTGGGTAAAAGCAGATACACTGTCATTTACTGTAGAGCACCTGATTTGCCATAAAGTCCCACCTCACAGTAATACTTCTGTGCCTTTAGTCAGGCTGCTCACTTCTTACGCCCCTCTGGAAAATGCCAGTGCACACCATGGACAGAGGAGTTGATCACAATAGATGTGGGCAGTGGTAGCCCTGCGTTTGTGCATGCTGTACAACCCTGCGGCAAAAGCAGCATGGTGCTTTCCTCAGCTTTTAGTCAGCAACAAGGAAACAGATTGGCTCTCTCCCAGGGTGTCTGCCATACTCTGTGATGGTCTAGGGTGGCTGTCCCTTCTGAGGGAGTGGGGAGCCTGTGGCTTTGCAGGGGCATTCTGGGGTTGGTTGCTCTGGGGTGACAGCTGTGAACTGCTGCGGGGGGAGGGGAAGGGGCAGCAGGGTGGGATTGTAAAATAGTCATGAACGTTCCTTCTCTTTGGTAGTGCATTAGCCCAGGATAGCCAGGCTGGGACTATCCAGTCACTCTGTGTTGACTGTATCACTGAGCCCCATGGAGATTCTCACTCCAAGGGATGGAAGCATGCACTAGAGCAGTGAGGGGATTCCTTTGCCTGGATCCCCAGGTCCAGTGCAGTGCTGGGAGGCAGATAGCCATCATGGCTGCTATCAGACATCCCTTTGGTGTGAAACAAGCCAGTGTCATGTTCAGATGCTGGTTGGTGTGAATCCACATCACAAAAAAGCAGTGGGCTGGAAGTTTCAACAAGAAGTCCTAGCACAGAAGAGAGAAGACAAGTGCACTGGGGCAACTACCTTGATTAACAAAGATTTGTCTCTTCTCCAGGGCTTTGCGTCCCCCCGGCTGGCTGCCCCAGTGGCACTGTGGTGTCAGAGTTGTCTCTAGCAAAAAACTGGTTGGATTCATCAGTGCGATTCCAGCCACAATCCAAATCTATGACACGTAAGTGCAAGCCTGTTTCATTGCCTATCCAGTGCCCTTGCTGTGGCACTAGAGCTCCTGGGCTGGCTTCGAGGCATTTCAACTGCTATCAGTCCTAGGAGTGCCTCAGTGTTTGCAGGGGGCTATTTTAAGGTGGAAAGTAGTGCCTCTGTAAGAGGATTTGATGTACAAAAAACCCCAGTAGCTTAGTTTCATTAGTACTTTGTGAACCAGTTGGGAGCTGTGACTGTAAGCTGAAAGTGTGGCAATTCTCCAGAGCTTTGTACAGAGTCTTTTCCTCTTTTTTGGGAATCTCTTGGGTAAAGGCTTTGGAAAACTATCAGAAGTATCTGGAGGACCGGCATCCCTAGACTTCACTGGGACTTTGGCCTCTGGGGTGGATAGGACCTTCTGAGAATGAAGCCTTTGGGTTTCTCTATTCATTGGGCATGTCTACTACCTGTTTGTTAATGTGCTTTAGGTAACGTGCATTAAATCTAGTACCTCTATTGTGAGGTAGTAAAAAAATTAGCTTTAGCTTATTTTAATGCACGTTATCTAAAGAGGACAGATTTTTTGTGATGCGTTAATGCACATTAAAATAAGCTAATGCGCATTAAAGTGCACATGTAGATGCGCCCAGGGTGATGCAGTTCAGGCACGATCAAGGACTGGTGATGGTGGACATGAGGCCCAAACCCAATGCACATGATTTACATAAATCAGCAGCTGAGTTTTCCTATCTGAGAGCTTCACTGGGCAGCCTCCACAAGCTTCTTAGATCCATTCAGGGGGCAGTGGGTGCTAGCCAGAGTTCTCTGCTTGGCATCTTAGTATCATAGTGCTTAGAGTTGGAAGGGACCTAAACAGATCACCAGGTCCGACCCTCTGCCCTGGGCAGGAACAGGTGCCGGGGTCATATCGCCCCAGCCAAATATCTGTCCAGCCTCCTCTTGAAGACCCCTAAGGTAGGAGAGAGTACCACCTCACTTAGGAGCCCATTCCAGAGCTTGGCAGCCCTAACTATAAAGTAATGTCTCCTAATATCCAGCCTGAACCTTTTCTAACAATTTGTGGCCGTTTTATTCCTAGTAACCCCGGGTGGTGCCTGGGGGAACAGAGCCTTCCCTCCACCCCCAATTCCCGCTGGTCCCCCCTGGTGAATTTGTAAATGGCCACCAGATCCCCTCTCAGCCTTCTCTTGTGGAGGCTGAATAGGTTCAGGCCCTTTAGCCTCTCTTCGTAGGGCCTGCCCTGCTGTCCCTAGACAATGGGAGTGGCCCTCCTCTGGACCCTCTCAGTGCTAGCCACATCCCTCTTGAGGTGCAGCGCCCAGAACTGGATGCAGTACTCCAACTGTGGCCTGACCAATGCCACATAGAGGGGAAGGATCACCTCCCTGGACCTGCTTGTGATGCATCTGTAGATGCACAAGGTGCAGTTGGCCTTACTGACTGCTTCCTCGCACTGGTGGCTCATGTTCATCCTGGAGTCAACAATGACTCCAAGATCTCTTTCTGCCACCGTGTTGACAAGAAGGGTGTTTCCCAGCCTATACCTATATAACAGCTAGCCTATATAGCAGCCAGTGTGTTGCTGGTTCCTTCTCCCTAGATGCAGCACCTTGCACTTGTCTGCGATGAATTCCATCCTATTGTCATCCGCCCACGTCTGTAATTTGTCTAGATCTAGCTGGATTCTGTCCCTCCCCTCCAGCGTGCCCACCTCGCCCCACAACTTGGTGTCGTCAGCGAATTTGGACAGCATGCATTCCACACCCACATCCAGATCGCTGATAAAGAAGTTGAACAGTACAGTCCCCAGGACTGAGCCCTGGGGGACTCCACTGGCCATCCCTCCAGGTTGAAAACGACCCATCCACCACCACTCTCTGGGTGCGACCATCTAGCCAAGTTGCCACCCATCTGACTGTGTAGGCATCAGTGCTGCACTCACCTAGTTTTTTTAAGAGAATATGGTGGGAAACTGTGTCAAAGGCCTTCTTAAAGTCCAGGAATACGACATCCACCCTGACACCTGTGTCCAGGGACTTTGTGACCTGATCATAAAAAGAAACCAGGTTAGTCAGGCAGGACCTGCCCTCAGTGAACCCATGTTGATTGCCCCTGAACATTACCTCCCCTGCTGGGCCCTTTCAGATGTGCTCCTTGATGATTTTCTCAAAGGTCTTTCCAAGGACCGAGGTAAGACTTACTGGCCTATAATTGCCGGGGTCCTCTTTTCTCCCCTTCTTGTAAATAGGGACCACACTGGCCCTTTTCCAATCCTTTGGTACCTGGCCAGTTCCCCACGAGTGCTCATAGAGCTGTGACAGGGGCCCCACTATGACCCCTGCCAATTCCCTCAGCACCCTCAGGTGAAGAGCATCTGGACCTATTGATTTAAATACATCCAACCCCTCCAAAAGTTCGCTAACTAGGTCATCCCTGACCCTAGGCATGGCGGTGCCTCCCCTGGGTCTGTCCGCAGTTCTAGTTGGGGAGATGTCCTGGTCCCTGTTCAGAAATATGGAGGCAAAGAATTCATTGAAGAGGTCAGGTTTTTCATTTGCAGCAATCACCAGATTGCCAAGCCAATCCTGTAGGGGCCCCACGTTACCCAGTGCCGCCTTCTCACTTCCTATGTATTTGAAAAAGGACTTTTTATTATCCTTAATTCTGGTCGCTATCCCTAGCTCCATCTCTGCCTTGGCCTTCCTAGCAGCCTCCTTGCAGTCCCGAGCAACAGAGGTGTAATCCTGCTTGGTGATAGCCCCTTGCTTCCACTGTTTGTATGCCTCCTTTTTTGCCCTCAGGCATCCCTCTTAGCACTCTTCTTAGCACTCCTGCCCCCCTTGGTGCGCACTGGGACTGACTTCCTTTTTGCTCAGAGGATTGTCTCCTTGAGGAACAGCCACCCGTCTTGGACTCCCATCTCATTGAAGCTCCGAGACCGCAATGCCTCTCCTACCAACCTTCTTAGCTTATAGAAATCAGACCTCCTGAAGTCAGGGACCTCTGCCTTGCTGCTTGCTTTCACGACCCTGTGCTGGATAGTAAATTCCAGCAGGCGATGATCACTGTCGCCCAGGTGGTTGAGTACCTGTAGACCCCTCACCAAGTCGTTGCCTGTAGCAAGGACCAGGTCCAGCAAGGCATTTCACCTGGTGGGACTATATGTCTCCTGGGTTAGGTGGAGGTACTGAATCCCAGCTAGGAACCTATGTGAGCGGTCAGACCTGGCTGACTGCTTCTCCCAGCAGATGTCTGGGTAGTTTAGGTCGCCCATGACAACCACATCCCTTGTCCTTACAGCCTCCGGGAGCTGACCTGAGAATTCCAGGTGTCCTTTGGTACCCCAGTTTTTAAACTAAGACGTGACCTGCACTCACATTCCTGTTCTATCACTCTCTGTCCCAAGCATGTAATTGTTATATATTTAGTGGTCTCCTTCAAATTACTAAGGGAGGCTTGTAGTTTCCTGGCAGACCTAGGAGCCCACTGTCAGTGTATAGCAAATAGACCTGTCTGAGACTTCACCCAGCTTTGCGTGTTCAATTGCGCAGCCATACATATGGGCAAAAGCTGCCTGGGAGGGGGAACCTGAGTGGGTTAGATGATTAATCTATGATGGGTGACCAGAATCTCCAACCCCTCTGGCCTGGCTTCTCATGCTGGGGATTTCCCATCCCTCTCCTTCAGGTCATGAAAAGGAGTAGGGGGGATGACTCCTGGCTGACCCCTCTCTCCCAGGACAGTTAGGAGGTCAGGTGTTTTGCATGCTGGGGAGGAGAGCCGACTTAAGTCTGTCCATACAACTGGATTGCTTCCCTCCCCTTCCCGCCTCCCACCCCCTCCAGCTGTGTCTTTCTCACCTTTGGACTCTTTTGTTTTCTGTCAAGTGAAAAGAAAATGGTGGAGATAAACTTCCTGTGTGTCCACAAGAAGCTGCGCGCCAAGCGGGTGGCACCAGTCCTGATCCGGGAGATCACTCGGCGGGTTCACCTCGAGGGGATATTTCAGGCTGTTTACACAGCAGGGGTGGTGCTGCCAAAACCTGTTGGGACTTGCAGGTAGGCGACTCCCCTGTCCCCATACAAGACTTGTGGATCTAGCCAGGAGCAGCACGGGCTTTGCACTTCATACGCTTCTCTTGTGGCTTATTACCCAGATGCGTGTTGGCGCTTCACCTGCTTGCACTGTCCCTTAGGGAGGAGGCCAGGAGCTCTGTATGACTTGTGTGAGCTGTTCAGTTGCTGAAGGACCTGAAGCCTTCTCTCCAACTTGGAGATTCCCATTCTTTTGGGGTCACCTACCCCTTTTCAAATGTTACTGGGTGCCCCTTAAATTCTGAATTATGGCTGCGGAGTAAAGTAACATCTTACACCACAATGGAACTGTTTCAGCAACCTGTGTGATGTAGTCATTTAGTTCTTTTTATTCCCAATTCTGCTGTCCCATTCCCTTCTCTCCCATATCCTGCATAACTCCAGGGGGATGCATACCCCACTTGGAGAAACCTTGCTTTATCTGGTCTGGTTTTTTCAGCTTTAGGGCAGTGGGAGCCAACCTTTTTGGCCTGCACCCTCCCCAAGTGCCACTCCAGTCCCCTTCCCCAGCCCGGTCTCCTGTTCTGCTTCCTTTCCTATGCTCCCTGCTTCATCCACTGCTCTGCTTTCTGCTGCCTGTCCTATCTGCCACTGTGTTACTTGTCCCATCCTTATCTGCCACATGCCCCACACAGAGGTTACAGGTTCCTTCCCCTCTCCTCTCCCCCCCAGCAGTAGTGTTGGCAGTATAAATTCCTGCCTTGCTGTCTAGCATTCTTGCTTGCCACCTACTGGTATGTAGAAGAACTACACGCTCTTTCCAGCCTCCTCCCAGCTGGCCCACAGCATGTGGTGTATGTGCATAACAGATGTGTGTATGTTTGCAGATACTGGCACCGGTCCCTGAACCCTAGGAAGCTGATTGAAGTCAAGTTTTCCCACCTCAGCAGGAACATGACTATGCAACGTACCATGAAGCTCTACCGGCTGCCAGAGGTGTGCTTGACATAAATTGTAGACATGGATATTCCTGCTTTCAGTTTAGCAAATTGCAGCATCTGAGCTAGGTGTGGGGCTGGGGAGGGGAGGGCTCTTCTGACATTTGAAAGTCAGGCTGCTTTTGAGTTCCTGGCTTAAAGGAAATGTTTTTGTGGGGGCTTGAAGGAGCAGACATGGGGAGGCCCCTTTTGTTTGCTTGATCCTAATGCCTGCTGCTAGGGACCCATGTAGCTGTGTACTGTGAGTTCTAGCACCCTTCTGCCTGCCGGTGGGTCATACCATGTTGTGAATGCAGGCCTAGTAATGAACCTGGAAGCTATGTCACAAACTATTAAACTACACTTCGTTTGTACAGTGTCAGCTGCTTCAGATGCCTGAGGGCTAACACAGACAACCATTTAAATCATGCAAGCGGACAAGCCACTTGCCAAATTCTATTGATTTCTATGTTAAAGACCCTGCATAAGCTGATTTAAGTGTGCCAACTAGTCTGTGGGTACAGCTGCTTGTACTTCATTATAGCTTATTGCCTTATTTAGATCACCAGCAGGCCCTCAAGTCTGGGCTTTGCAGGAGAGTCTGTAATGGCTGAAGCAGTGGACAGCCTGAGAAAAGAAACGTGCTGAGTCTCAGGACTTGAATGCCATACATGCTGAGCAGTTTCCCAGATGCCCAGCGGGCCTGCTCGATGCAGCTCTGACTATGTCTCAGGTGGCTGGAAGCCTCTCATGTGACAGACCCAAAGCACAGGGTTCTGAGACCCATGATGTTGGTGTACAGAGAATTAGTAGTGCTAGATGCTGTCTATATGCTTCTCTTTGCCAGCTACATAGAAGAACCCAGGTGGGTGGGTGGGTG
>NW_017729031.1:107718201-107737095 GCF_001723915.1 Gavialis gangeticus
GTGGGTGGGTTTTGAGGATGGTGGGTTTGGGGGATGGAGACGGAGGACAGGCTGGCGCAAAGGGGAGCACAGAAGCAGGTTGAGGGTTCCTCAGGGGAAGCTGCCATGTTAATCTGTTAATCTTTGGCAAGCACAGTCCTTTGCACAACAAGCTGAGAGAGCCAAGGTGACAGTCTCCCAGCACTGAGGATGCGAAGGCCTTCTTGCGGCCAGTGCAAACTGTTTGCCCCCCTGTCTGCAGACTCCAAAGACACCTCGCATGCGGGCAATGGAGCACAAAGATATAGCTGCTGTTCACAAGCTCCTGATAGAGTACCTGAAGCAGTTCCATCTGACCCCGGTCATGAGCTGTGAGGAGGTGGAGCACTGGTTCTTACCTCAAGAGAATATAATTGACACCTTTGTGGTCGAGGTGAGGCAGCAGGGCAGAGGGGTTGTTGATGTTTTCCTTGCCAGTTGTGCCTCTGGATCTGGGTGGGCCACAGCTGCGGGCTGGGGCCAGGGGCCACGCTGCGCTCGGAGCAGGTGGCGGCGCAGGGAGGGGATTATGGGAGGGCCATTGCGGAACTTGAGAGAGCCCCCCTCCCAGCACACCTGTCCCAAGCGCAGCACGGCCCCTGGCCCCAGCCTGCCAGGGCAGCCCGGCACAGAGCCAGGGGCACACACCCTCCCTGTGCCCTCCCAGATGAGCAGCAGCAGGAGCTGCACCACCCCCGCCCCTGCACCTGCCCCCAAACAAGCCACGGCTGTGTCCCACACCTGCCCTCCCCCAGCCTCAGCTCTACTCCCTCCCTCACCAAGGGGGTGTTGATCTCCCCCCCACGCCTTTTCCCTCCCCTTTCACCACAACAGACTTACCAGCTGCACACAGCCGTATCAGAAATCGGATCAGAACCAGCTGATATGCCTCCTTAAAAATCGGCCATCGATATTGGCCCCCAAAATCTGTCAATGCACCCCTACCTGGCGCTTTGTCTTTGTCTTCTCTGATACTCACTCATGCCATACCAGCAGGGTTGGTCTTTTTTTTTCAGAGCGCCACTGGTGAGGTGACAGACTTTCTGAGCTTTTATACTCTGCCCTCCACCATCATGAACCACCCCACTCACAAGAGCCTGAAAGCTGCTTACTCCTTCTACAATGTTCACACCAAGACCCCCCTCATAGACCTCATGAGTGATGCCCTGATACTGGCAAAATTGGTAAGTAGGCTTGGATGACTCCTCTGTCTGAGCTGTGAGATGGGGCTGAGGGAGCAGTGGGGGCAGTAAACTGGTAGGTCTGAGTGCCTTTGGGACACCATGAGAATTCTCTCCAAGCATTGGGGAGACCAGTTCTAAACACCTCTCCGCAACTGGTCAGGTGCAGGGTGTTTTGACAGCTTGTGGGGAGTCCTGGCCAGCTCCCTCTAGCTGTGAGCCACAGGCATAGGAGATTGGCTCAACACAATAGTGAGCTGTCAAGTTGTTGCCAATGGAGAACATACTGTGCCCATCTTATCTTGGTGAGCTTCAGGTTCCTCCCAGGACTAGGCACCACATCTCAGCTGGTCCTGCCTGCAGTGGACAACCAAGTAACCAGGAACCTTCTCTGTCCGATCTGGCAAGGAAAAGGAGCCTGGCTAGTGTTAGACCAAGATGTTTCCAAATTTCCTGCAGCCGAAACATACTGGCCTCAGCCATGATACCTGTGTTTACCTTGAGAATAGGTCTGATGTGGGCAGCAACTTGGCAGCTTTCCTCTGGAGTCCTAATCTGCTCCCCAGGGGGAAAAGGGGGAGAGTCATTCCATGGCCTCTATGCTACAGCTGGAAGTGAAAGGTGATGAGGCAAGTGGTGGGAAGCTTTCAGTACAGGCAGTGCCTAGAGTAATGGAGGACAGCACAGCAGGGAGATGTTCCCCAGAGGAGTCTTGCTGACGATGACTTTGTTTCTTCTCTGCCCCTGTCAGAAAGGGTTTGATGTGTTCAATGCACTGGACCTCATGGAAAACAAAACCTTCCTGGAAAAGCTGAAGTTTGGGATTGGGGATGGGAACCTGCAGTATTACCTTTACAATTGGAAATGCCCCAGCATGGCAGCAGAGAAGGTAAGTGCACAGCCATGCAACCTCATGGAAAGAGAGGTCACCCTGAGGCATCTGGTAGGATCTCTGGGATGGTTTCTGTAAAAATCTCTTGAAAAACTTAGGCTCATGCTACACAGAGATGGGCTAACTGGCTTAGGATTCCACACTTGGGGAAGGCTGTATGTTTGGCTTCAGCATGAGGCAGAAGAGCCTGAAATGCGTGGGTGCTGTTATAAGAAAGGAGAACACCAGAGAAGCCTTCGTCAGTTCCCACACACAGCCAGTTCCCCTTCCCAGCTCAGTCAGGATCATAACTTGCCAATGACCTGTAATTTTCTAAATGCTTTTCTCCACCCTCCCAAGTTGTTTGCCTGTGTAAGGAGGAGTTTATCAAACTGATCACAACCTGGGTATCCTGGGCCTGGAGAGTTAGAAGCCCTATGTAGTAGACTCTTGAAAGCATCCACAGGCCTCCATTACTCCGAGTCCAGAAGAGCGTGTAGCTAAAAGACAGCACTAGGGCCTCCTTTATTGGATCAGAGCCACATTTCTGTCCAGTTGGAGCGCAGAGCTAAGCTAGATTCCAGTCCCTGATGGGGAGGGGGGAAAAATACTCAGATCATGCTGGGGGCTGGACTTGGTGGTCTGTAAACCCCTTTCCAGCCCTATGATCAGTCTAGATCAGCAGTGCTCAACGTTTTGGCCCTGTAAGCCAGATGAGTGGCACGCGGCCCTGCATGCCAGGATTGGGCCCTGGTGCCCTATGTGCCAGGATCAAGCCCTGGTTCCCTGCACTGCTCCCTACCCAGCCCCATGTATCAGGATTGGGTCCTGGTGCCATATGCTGCCCCTGCATGCTGGATTTGAGCTGCCCACTGCCCCCAAGCACTGGGATTGGGTTCCATGGTGCCCTGCTTTCCCAGTTTAGCACACAGGGCCATACTGCCCAGTCTGGCTCTCCACGGGTCAGGAAATTTAGCAACGGTGTGCAGGGAGAGGGCACTGCTTTCCACAGTTCTGAAACTTTGTCAGTAAGGGTGTCCTGAAAGCCACATGACATTGTTTGCGGGGGAGCACAATTCTGGCCTACAAGCCAGGAGTTGAGGACCCCTGGTCTAGATATTTAAGAAGTGTAATTTAGCAAGGTAAGAGACTTGATGGGGTGGTTCTGTCAGCTGGACAGGTCTCCCTGTGGAGAATAAACCTGTTTGAGAGACTCCACTTGTACTGCAGACTCTAGATTGAATAGGATACCCCTCCCCCAGTCTCTGCCTGAGAGACTCCTTGGGGGAGGCCAGTCATTTAACCTAGTCCTCAAGATGTTATTAAACCGTAAACCTCAGGACTGAAATACCAGGCTCCCCACACACTGGGCTGAGCCTGCCTCTGTAGGTAGGATTGAGCACCTGGCAGTTTGTAAGAGAAAGATGGGCCCCTTGCCACTCTTAAGTGTAGGACCTCATATTAAGAGTCTTGGCCATAGTTTTCCATCTCTGGTCTGGGTTAGGTTAAGCTGAGCTGCCCTTTGCCTGGCCCCACTCCACTCCTAAGAGTCCTAGTTCAGCATATGCTTCATGTCTGCAAACTGCATTGGGGTGATGGACACTCCAGGACTACACACGATCCCTCTTTTACAGAGCGCTGCAAGCATATGCTAGGCTGTGCAGTAGATGTGATTTTCAGGGGGTTATAGAAATGTGACTGGTCACCTGCTAGTTTCTGGCATTGTTGCTTTGTAGACAAGGAACCACCCTCTCCTAACATAATGCACTTGGCCAGTTTTGCACTTGCTGTCTTTGGCAGGGGAAGTAAATGCCTTCCTAAAGCCCTGAATGAAGTTGGCAAGTATCCTGATCCAACTAAGATAGCCAGTTGGATGCCCCCGTCAGCAGAAAATTCCACAGAAGTTTCCTGTATGTGGTGCCCCAAGCCACTATTTAAACCACATCCAACCTCTCTTTCACACTGATACTTAACCTCTTTTAACAAAGGAGCCAGAAGGTCACTAATAGGTTTATCCCACTTTACCACTTCACTGAAGGAACCCGCAAGGCTTTGAGTCACCAGGGAGCTGCTACAATGTCCAGGGCCAGCGTATTGACTACACATGCCTGGGGGACAGCTGACCCCACAGAGACTGAGCCCAGCTCTGCACTTTGGGAATGCAGATCTACACAGTGTAGGTCGTTGTTGCTGGGTAAAGCTTACTCTTCTCCAGCTCTGACTTCCAGTACCTCTCAGGGTTTTTTCCAGAGTGGCAGTGACCCACCACACCACAGTACTTGCTCAGCCCAAAGAAAAGCCCCAGAAATGGGCAGGCTGCTTTCAGAGGGACATGATGAAAGTTAGATTCTAAGCTAAAAGGCCCTGCTAAATTAGCCAGGATGAACCGTGAGGTAGAGTTAGCCCTTTGCAGGATCCCCCAGTTCAGTTGCTACTGCTCTGTCGTACAGCGAGTCACAGGAGTTCGGGTTGCAGAGGAATGAGTTGCCAAGCAGGGCTGTGCCTTGACTTCTAGCCCTGTGTTCTGGCCACTGGACACTACTGGGAGGGGGTGGCAGGCCTCTGAGAAAGGGTCCCTTGAATTATGGTGGGTTCCTAGTGTAACCCTGTCGGAGCTGGTAGGCTGGACTTCCTCATGCACCCATGAGGTTGCTGCTGTTTCCCAGCAAATGTGGCCAGTGCTGGAGAATGCATGCTTGTCATCCAGGATTGGGCTGTGGTCCTGTGCCTTAACCCCTTCCTAAGCCTTCCATCTCCCGCTGGCTCTCCTAGGTTGGACTGGTGTTGCAGTAACCAATTCCCCAGAGTGGAGTGAGCAACGCTGCTAAGATGGGCCAGGAAGCAAACGCTGCCACTTGCTGTTGAGGTTTCAGTAGGAGCGAGACCCTCGCACAAAGGCGTTAGGACTGAACCAGCCCCACGAGCCATCGACCGGTGTTAACGATTGCCGCACGATGCTGACTGCAGCTCCCCCGGCGGCGTCATTGGTCTCCTTTTGTTTTTGATTTAATTGCATCCTCATAAAGACATGATCAAGGGAATGTAACTGCCGAAAACTGGCTCACGATTGGTATATAATGGATTTAACGGGTGAATAATAAAAGTATATATTATATATATTTTAAATCTTTCCTGTTCCAAACTGACGCTGACGCACTCCTCCCTGCCAAGAGGCTGCTTCCCAGTCACCGCACCATGACTCTTCGCTACAAGAGGCTGGGTTTAAAAGGGGTCCTGTTGCTTATTATGCTGGTCTTCTGCTATTATCAGCCTGGGCTCCAGTCCTTTCTTGGGTAACAGGGCGCTGGCTTCGTGACCAGCAGCAAAACCACTGAACAGTTCAGTCCTGACCAGCAGGGGTGGAACATGTCAGGGCTGAGGGACTGCTCTATCATGCTCATGGGGCTCGGGACTGAGGCATACTGAATGAGATGCCTGGCTCTATCCAGCATTTGTATCTTGCTCTCCCAAGCTCAAGATTTGTCGGTGCGCTGCGGTGGGCAGGGCTGCAAGTCTGTGTCTTGGACACTCAGGGTGGAAGAAGCAAAGGAGCTGGTGACACGCCCTGGCACCCTGAAGAGCTGGTATTAGACTCTTGCAGGCGAGCTCTGTTCAAGTCCAGTCTTCCTGGTCTAACTCCATCTGAGGGTGTGAAATGAAGGACTCTTTAGCTGCTAGGAACCACATCCATATTCTTGTACTAACAAGGGCTATTTGTGTATGTGCTTGCCTCCCCTGACCTTTGAAACTCAAATCCTCACTGCTCAGTGAAGCAAGTACTCATCGTCAGCTGAACTGACTCTTCCCAAGTTCTGGAGAAGCCACTGTTTGTGAAGCATGTGCCAAGGAGTCTAGTACTGGGCATGTTGGAGCAGAATCCGGAAACATGAAAACTGCACAGTCAAATACCCTCCTCTCTGCCACACATAGCCTGTGCCTTCCCACTGCTGTAGTCATATGGACAGAATCTGTTCTACCAACCCCATCTCTTCCCAGAAGGTGGGACTTTGGTTGTAGGTTTTGGGGCTGCTAGGCTTACCCCAATGCTGCACCTCAGGGTCTTCCTCTTGGCTTAGTTTTCTTCATGCTTCTGGGTTTGGTTTGGTTTGGTTTTCTTCCCCAAACAACCAAGCATAACAACTTGCTCCTTTAAAGCAGCCCTTGGCATGATTGGACCTAATTGTGGTTCCCGGTATCACACGCTCATCCTTCTTCAGAAGTATATGATCTTGATAAAAAGCCTTGAGGCCTGTCTTCCTCCAGATCTGCGTAGTTCTATTAAAGAAATGCTCCACACTGTATAAGAGTCTCATTGAACGGACTGCATCTTCTCTGTTCCTGTTAGTAAAACCTGTTTCCAGTTGTGTAGTAAATGTGGGCTTTCCTGAGGGAAGTTGTTCTGGTTATAACATAAGAAGCAAGATCCCAAGGACATAGGTAATCTCCCAGAAGGAAATTGTCTGTAAATCAGCTCACAGCAAATGAGAAGGCCCCATGACTTTCAATACCCATTGGTGTTTCAGGCCCGTGGCATAGTGTGATCTGTGACATCCAGCCAAAGTGATACAGCTGTAAAGCAGCCCCAGAAATAAATGGACCCCCAAATCAAAGTGGATTCTCATTGTTATGGTTGTTTAACTGCTCCAGCATGTCCCTGGTTTACCCACCAAAAACATGCGCCAAAGAAATTTAAGCCAACAAGCCACACCTGTCCATTCTACAGAATACCAAGACCAAGAGGACGTTGGCTGCCCTGTGCCCTCCTGCCAGGCAGCAGGGTGGAACCGGCCATCTTCTGAGGGGAAGGGTCTGCCCCCATTCCACATGTTGAACATACTGTGAATAGCTGCACTTGTGATGGGGTACAGTGGAACCCACAAAAGGGACTGATGCCATTTCACGAAGGAAATGCAAGCTTACAGACACTTGTTTTGCATCCTGATCCAAGTAGGACCAAGAGCACTGCCTTGCTTTGGTTGCCTAAGCCCTCATTGGACAATTGAAAGTGAAGTAGCATGCATGCTTTGGCCTCATCTCCACCCTGGCAAGGCCACTCCTAGAACATCTGTCGTAAGGTCATTCTCTGTCTGGAAGTTTCCACCCTGATTGTGTCAACATGTTTAAAGCAGAGCTGTGGGAGATGGTCATACATCACCTATGCAAGTATCCTGAATACTTGTTCCCATTCATGATTTCAATGCATCAAGGAGCCAGATAACCCTGTGCAGAAGGACAGGGAGTTTCAAGTTTTCCCATAGACTAAGGTGGCTGAAATCAGCTCGGGAGATTTGAAGGAATTGAATGTTTTGTGTTACCAGCATAAGCAAACCTTGGAGATCACCCTTATAGAGATGCATGTATCCCCTGCTGCACAAAGCAAGGGTAGTGGCTCGGTAACATTTCCCTGCAATGGAGTATGAGCATCCTGCATTATTCTGCAATTTGGGGAAAACGTCTCCAACTCCAGGGAACTTGGTGAGCTGGGGAGATGAAAGAGAATGGTGTCGGCCACCTAAGACAACCTGAGCCCGGAGCGTGCCCCCTGAAGCTTTGGGATATGCGTCACTGATGTGGTGGAACAGGAAAGTGTCTCCCATTCAAGAGGCAGAAAGGTTGGGTTGGCTTTGGCTGGATTCACTGAGGGAGCTGCAGTGGAGCATTACCAGCAATGCCAAAGACCTCTCCAGGCTGTGCCAATGCTTGGTCTACCCCTAGCCCTGGTTTCATTTGGAAACCACCGCTTCCCAAAATAGAACACACTGGTTGGCCGCTCAGGCTGCACATGAGATGGCCCCACGGCAGAGCCATGAGATGTGGTGGTTGGATCTCTCCATCTATTTGACAAGTCCTATCAAGCCAAAGAGAGGACCTGGGTATTTGTACTGACATCTGCTTGCACCTGGGTGGGTGCAAAACCATAATCCTATGAGCAGCAAAGTCTCTCGTTGTGCAATGGCTTAGGCAAAAGCAGTCAGTCTGTAGACTCGCTTGATTGTTGCATTTCCAGTGAAGATCCCAGACAGCCTGTTTCACAAGGGAAAAGGGCGGGACTCTTTGTACTGTTTTGTATGTTCAGGGTTTGTGCGAATTCTCCCCCAAAGGCTTGTTTAAAATCTTTCTTCCTTTCTCTCTCTTTCTCTCTCTCTCTCTCTCTCTCTGTCACTGTTTTCTCAAGTTCTACTTATGCAGTGCCTGTGGGTTTCTCTGCTGTCTGCTCCATGTGGGGTTTGCTGCTTTGGCCATAAAGGAGGTTAAACTTCTCCCCAAAAGTTGTTTGAAAAACGCTGTATGTGGCTCACGTTCAGTGACAGCATCATAAAGGCTCAAATATGCAGCTAGCCTCAGATTTTCCTTTTCAGTCATTTTTCTGTCAAACTAGTTTAAGTGGGAGGCTATTTGTAACAATGCTTCCTAAATGTGTGTATGTAGGGGGAGAGAAGGGGGGCACCAGCACATTCATTAATGCACTTTTGCGAATGCATATTTAGTACCTTCATTGTGAGGTACTAGAAAAAGGCACATTAGCCTATTTTAATGTGCATTAGCAAAAGTGCATGGTTTTGTGTGATGCTTTAATAAGCATTAAAATAGGCTAATATGCATTAAAGCACGTGTGTGTGCATGCATGCTCACCTCACCAAGGCCAGCTAGAACAGCATTTCTCAATCCTTGGGTCATGACCCAAAAATTGGTTGCAACAGTACAGGAAAGGGTCTCAAACCGACTTTAAAAATGGATCAACAAACTTTAAAGGAGAAAAATGTGGGGAATGGTTGCTTTTCCCTTGCAGGCTGGCAGAGTTCGAAACTGTGAAGGGCGGCTGGGGGCCCCCTTGTGCCTCAGGCACCCACCCCCTGCCCCACACACTGGGGGTCTAGGGGCAGGGGCACTGGGTCAGGTCTGGCCATTGATGTTTACAAGCAGGTCCTGGTTGAGAACCGCTGTGCTAGGAGACCAGGTGAATAGCTCCCCTTGGCTAAGCTTTGCAAACTAACTAGTGAATCTGGGAGGAACACTTGAAACACCTTAAAAGGGGCCTGGTTTTTGGAGGGTTGGTGCCCAGAAACCAGGTCCCTATAAAACGTCTCATATTGGGTCCCAAAATCGCTAGACGCTTTTTGGTATCTTGGCTAATGAGAGCTGTGCAGCTGGCTTCCTCATGACAGCTTGGGAAACCTCTGGCCTGCAGTGGTACATGTTCTGCAAACCTGATTTCAGGGCTGCTTATGCCTTTGCAGTAGGCCCCATCACCTGCCTTAATGCAGTCTGAGTAGGGTGACTTGTGAACACTGTGCTGACACATGATGCCAGCTACCCACTTTGTGTAATTTGTCCCTACCTCCAGGTAAGCCTATAAAAGGGTGGTCAAGAAATGGGCAGTGAAGGTTGGAATGGATCTAGTTTAGAAAGAGCCAGGAAAGGGTAGGAGTGAGGGCACCTGCGTGCTCCTAGAAATATAGGTTGAGACTCTTGGAGCAGCCTGGGGATTTACATGTGACATTAACTCCCCTAATCCTCTATTTCATTAGGTGAAAGATGTTTCTGAATCCCCTGCACTGCTTTGGAAATGTCTAGCCTTGAAGAACAACCTCTGTCCACTCCTCTCAATATGGAAGAGACTTCTGCAGACTGGGCCCTAGCTTGGCCCTTAATTGAACAGTGACCTGTGAATGGGGTCCTCTGCTATTTTGAGATTTGTATATGCTTCTATCGCAACAAAGAGATGAGCTGTCATTCCCAGGAAGGGAAATAGGGCCAGCCTTTAATTGCTCATCTCCCTTCCAGGGAAGAGCTGTGCCATGTTCACCTATATCATAGTTGTGGGTGGAGAACACGAGAGGCTGAGTGAGGTGTGGGAAGCTGCTTGGCTGTTGCTCACACCTTCCCTGTTGTACTGCATATTACAAAGAATGCAGCAGACAAATACCATCCTGCTGTGCTGTGGGCAGGCATCTGTCCAAGGTTTAGGTAGTGGGAAGAGAGAGAGGGATCCAGCTGTTCTGTGGAGATGGGACCTAACTAATCCTGCCACCCTTATAGGACCCTCCCACATTTGTCTGGGTCTAGGCTAAGTCCCCCCTGCACGCCCATGGGGGACCATCCCACTCCATCACAATGCTTAGCCCGTGGAAGAAGGCTTTCTGCTTTGGACTGCTGCCTGAATTTAGTGGTCTTTTTGCTTCCCTCAGCTCTGGGGTTCCACCCTGGCTGCTGCAGGGCAAAGTGAGACGAGATATCCCCTGCACATGGCTAGGTAGGTCAACAGGAACCCATCCAGCTTAGAACGAATAGGGCTTAAGCGTTTTCTTGGCCTTTGGCTATAAAGGGCAGCGCCTCTCATGGTACTGTACACAGAGTGGCTATTACCTAAGACGTCTTGATGATGGAAGTGATGCCCTCCATTATGTTTGTTGCTACCACCATCATCCCTACCTCCTTGGGTGGGTTTTTTGCTTCCAAGATGATAATATGAACCTTCAGACTGCTGCCACAGATGAACACAAAAGAGGTGGAGCTGTGTGCCACCTCTGAGTAATGCCACCTGTGGTCAGCAGGGGCCACTTGCCCTCAGTGTCACAAATGAGCCAGCCTGCTTGGGTGATAAAGGAGCTACTGCTAAATGCCATCTTTGAAAGGCAGGTAAGCCGAGGCCTCGCTTGTGACCCTGAAAGCCTTTGCTCCCTCTCACTGCTTTCTGCCAGCATGGGGTTCTTGGCCCCAACTCCTGGCGCAGTCCTGGTTCAGGGCCCCACCACCAGTTATGCACCAGTGGCAGGGACTGCATATTGAAGTGAAACACTTTAGCCCCAGGTCTGGTATCTTGGAAGCTCTTGTAGGTCTAACGTGCTTCAGAAACACCTGTTACTGAGGAACGGGAGACTGGAAAGTGGCCCCTTGGGTCCCCGGGTTCAGCTCCATGCTCTTCAGGCCCCACATCACCTAACCCTGCTCATGTACAGATCCAGGTTTGTCCACACACCCCTGTGGCTGGCTGTGTCACCTCCCTGAATTGGTAGCTATGCTGCTTTCCTCAGCTCATCACACACAGCAGAACAACACCACTGCTCAAACTTGGAGTCACTGGGCACCTGTATTAGATGGTGCCCATAGCTAGTCTGAGCCAAGTGTATCCCTTTTTACAGCTGGAGTTGGTGTGAAGACAGCACTGGGCTGAAGCTCTCATGACTGCCCTATGGCAGGGCAGAATGGCCTCATATCAACCCCACACGTTATCCAGTCCAGTGGCAGGACCTGATGTTTTCCATGTGGGCAATGCTGCAGCAAATTCACTAACCCCATTGTAGCAAATGCCTTCGTTCCATGTGTTTTCCTCCCATCCCCCTGGGGCTCATTCCAGTGCACCTGTACTGCACTCACACCTGCCTGCTCTTGGATGTTACCTACTGGCTACATTTTCTCTCTTCCCAGCATGCTTTTTGCCCCTTGCAGACTACAGCCTTGTGCTTCTACGTGATTTCTGAAAGTGACTTTTTGCTTGTTTAGTGCTGTTGGGGGGGTGCTGGAGCAGGGGAAGTGCATGTGCATGCTGTCACCTCACCAAGGCTAGCTAGGGGAAAAGGAGGCTACTTTAATGGTGTTTAGCTCCCAGTGAGCATGGGTCCCTCCAACACAAACAGAACTAATGCTTCTTGCTACCGCCCAGCAGCTGCATGGGCAAAGGCCCTGCAGCTCCACAGGCCAGATCCAGACCACAGGCTATAGGTTGCTGCACTCTGGGTTAATGAATAGTAACCCTTAAAATGAATTGGATCCACCATTTTAAACTTTTGGCTTCCCTTCCCCAGGGGCCAAGGGTATGGCTCTCACTATAGTCAGTGCTTAGCCAAACAGCTCCATCCAAGCCAAGACAAACTTCTTCACTGTTAGAATAGTGAGGCAGTGGAATAGACACCTGGGGAAGTTGTGGACTCTTCATCATTGGAGGTGTTCAAGAAAAGGTTGGACAGCTACTGGATGGGGATGATCTAGGTGTAGCCTGTGTTCCACTATGGGTGTTTCCCTTCAGGGCTTTGCTGGTTGCCCCCTTCCACATGTCAAGGTGTCTTTAAGCCTCCCTCAGAGGCATTGGGTGTTAGCTGTAGCCAAAACTAGGGATTTTGACTGGGGTGTGCCAGTGCTTCTGCTGGGGCTTAAACTTCCTGGCTAAAGGGCCTTGCCCCTCCACTCAGGGTCAGACCAATGGCCATATTTGGGGTCAGGAAGGAGTTTTTACCCCATGGTCAGATTTGTATGGATTGTGAGGGGTTTTTGCCTTCCCCTGTAGCAAGAAGTGTGGGATCTCTTGAGTGTGTATTAACAACTTTTTATAGAAGTGGGATGTTGGCTGCCATGGTCCCTCTGCTTTACCTGTGGCAGTTTAGATTGTTATGTCTTCCACTGTGTTAGGATTGATGGTAGTTTTACAAAGAGTTTAGATTATTGAGCGGTATAGGATAGGTTGGGTATGGCTGGTCCTGCCTCGACAGGCAGTTGGACTAGATGACCTCTGGAGGTCCCTGCCATTCCTACTTAGCGCTATGATTTGCTGTGTGAGTCACTGGCCAGGGCCACACTGGGTCAGGGATCTCCAAGGAAAGGATGTGTTAAAATAAACTTTTATTATAATGGCTTTACAATATATTATAAAGATTTGAACATTCCGTTCCCGCTACAACACTGTTAAAAACAAGACAAAACAAAAAAAACCAGCCAGGTGTTCCTTGTCCTTGTACATCAGGCCCCTAAGCCTTGAGACAGGCTGTACTCTAGCAAAAGGCTTCTTCAACTCCCAGCAGCTCAGCTCAAGGGATGAAGTAGCTACCGAAGGCTTAACTGGAAAACGGTTAGAGGAGATGCACTGAGGCAGGCTGGGCTCCTGGCCTCTGCTAGCAGGGCTGAGGAGCAAGGAGGAGGCTCTTTAAAATGACCAGGTCCACTCCCTTGCTCCTGGGTGAAGTCACACCAGGATACTGTTGGCCAGTTTCTGAGGACCCTTGGGCTGGATCTGCCACAGGATGGTGTCGCAGTGTTCAGTGCCACCACATCTTGCATCAAGGCACCTTGTAGCTTACTGCCCTGAAGTAGGTGCCCTGGCTCCCATTGCATAAAACGGGGAGAGCTGGTACCTCAGAACAGGATCCACAAAAGCTTGCCTGCAGGAGGCACCTTCCCCTGCAGGATTCACAGCCTGGAGGAGAAGCCACTCAGATGCACAGCATGGTATGGGGCGCATCCACTCCAGACATAGGAAATGCATGTTCAAATCCCTTCTCTGCCAGGGGCAACTGATACCCACAGCTCCTGCTACCCAGGGGGCTGCTCTAACCCACGGAGCCTAGGATAAGAAGCTGCTGCTCCTTCTGTTTGCGTTGTCTGTAGGTACATGTGCTCCAAGAATACCAGCCCCATGACAGAATAAGCAAATGGTGCTTCATCTGTGGATGCTGCTTGGACCTATGATCCTGGTGCTGAGCTGCTTTATGTTGTCAGATGTTGGTAGTTCTGCTGACACCAGCAGCAGGTCTTTAGGTGCAGGTGGAAACTTAGACTCCTCCAGGGAGAGGTGGCAGCTGAGTGGGAGGTTAGAATGAACTTTGACCTCAGGCACCCACATCCTCTTGTGCATCTAGCCCAGTGGTGCTCAACCTGTTCACACCTGAAGTACCCTTGACCAACTCAAGGTGCTTCTCAGAAAATGTCAGCTCTTTGCTTGTACTAATTTGTTTGACTATGGAAAAATAATAGAGCAATTCTTCTGCCTTGAAGATCACAGCAGGTCACTATGTGACACTATGGATTCCTATTCGAAATGTCTGGGTTTATCTCATGAAGCATGTGTAAATGTTGGCACACTTCAGAGTATTAATATTGTGCAGCACACCCTGCAGCATCCTTGAAAGGATCTCAAGGCACCCCAGGATTCCCCAGCAGCCTGAGAATCACTGAACAAGCCCATCACTCAGCACTTCCTCCCAGACACAGCCTCTAGTGCACAACAGGAGCGTGGCACACATGACCCAAGGAGTGCAGAGAGCTGGCTAATTGCATAGCTGGAAGCAGATAACTGCTCATTGGAGTGCTGGCAGGCGTTCACAGGGACCTCACCAGTGACCTGCGACTCTGAGGCCCACCCCGAGGTACCCTGAAGGGGCCGAATTTCCAGAGGTTGTGCGCCCAGGACTTTCTGAAAATTGGGCCCCTTTAAGGAGCATCAAGTTGGGCACTCTGAATCCACTAGACGCTTCTGGAATATTTTGGTCTAAATCTGGGGCCTCAACTCCTGAACCAAGTGTGAAAGAAACCTCAGATCGCAGACATATGAACAAGCCTATTTATCCCAGGTTTGTGTGGACTCTGAAGCCCAATGGTCAGCAGTGCAATTTGCTGAGAGGATTTTAAACAGGGGTGATCCTGCTTTGAGCCCCTGCTGGGTTGGCCTAGGTGCCCTCCTGGGCTCCCTTGTGTCCCTGCTTTCCCATAATTCCACTGTTACCTCCTCGGGTGGCATGCTCTTGTGGTGCCTTGGAGCAGGGTAGTGGTACATCTGTGGGCACAGCCTGGATGACACTGGTGTCTCCCTGCAGACCCACCTGTTTCTGACCACAGCACTACTCTGCACAGTGGCTTTGAAAAGGATCTCCTGCACCAAGGGTGGCTAACTCGCTGCTGGTCATCTCCAGCAGGATCCCACATGCAACCCGGTATTCTGGAAGAAGCCATCCCCAGCACATTCACTCTTCAAAGGGGTGATAAGGCTGCAACTAGAAATACATCATGCCTCTGAAGAGGCAAAGCTTCCTGCTTGCCCAGCCGAGGAAGGATGGGATTAGCCAAGGGGGCTCAATGTGCCCAACTCTCACTGACTGTCCATGACCGCTGGGCACCACACTCCCCAAGTCTCCTTTGGAAGTGTCAGCTCCAGAGGCTCAGCTCCTTGCATGATCCCAATTCCCTTCAGACTACCTACCCCCACTTGCCCCTAAAACAGCAGCCTGGTATGGGATAAGCTACCCTATCCATGTGCATAGCATGGTTCTTACCATGAGCTACCAGGGCCCCCTCTCCTTTTAACAATGAGGGTGACTGCAACAGCTTGCATGAACCACCAAGATGCCATGAAGCCAGAGGATGGGCACAGTCCTTCCTGAACCTAGCCTGGGGCTGCATGTGTCTGAGGCAGGAGAATGGATGGGCCCTGCTCCCTTCTGTATTGAAACCGTGCTCACCCAGGGCACCTGCTGAGGAGTTCAGTTCAGGGTTCGGCACTGAGCCAAATGACAGCAAACTCCCAGCATCCTCTGCCAATGCCAGCAAGGGGACCGTTGCCCCTTCTCACCCACCCACCCTATCCTCCCAGCAGCTAGGCTAGACTGTATCTCTGTGTGCACCTGTTCATGTGAGTCCTGCACAAGGTATCTTGGAGCGTGCAGATCATTGATAGCAATAGCAAGGGGTAAGTACTCTGCGCTTGACAGACTGGTATGGTGGGAGGCTGTGCTGGCCCACAGCACCCGGCAGGCCCAGATCCTCTCCTCATGCCTGCTCTTCACAGTGCTCTGGGGACAGGAAGAGGCAGCAACTTCCATTCAGAGAAGGGAGAAGCAGAGCATGGGCTGCGATGGAGTCACGGGGAAGCGCCAGGAGCTTGGTAATCATCTTCAGCTTGTTCCCCTGGTTTGGGGGCTGAGCCAGTGCTCAGCAGCATTAGCAGCAGCAAGCTCTCTGGCCCTTTGTGTGGCAGAGTTGAGACCAGAGGATCGGTCCATGCAGTCCCATCTGCCTCCAGGCTCGTCCTTTGGCTCAAGTCTGGGACTCAGCACCTGCTCAGCTCAGGGCGCTGAAAGATGACAGCACCGGCCAGGGCACCCTGAGGCAGTGACCCTGCAACCTCATGCTCACAGCCGTTTAAATTTAACGTGCACAAAAAGAGTTGCTGGTGACAGGGAAGCCCCATCCTTGGACAGTAGGTGGATGTGGCGATACCCTGGGGACAGAGGGAGGAAGCAGGTGAGACTAGAAAGACAACAGACCCTGTCTGCCCATTGTAGCACAGTCCTGCCCCTTTTCTGTCAATAGCTCTTTGCAGGGTATTAAGGAATGTATTTATCCGCTACTGAAATGCAGCCACCTCTGGGGTGGAGCAGAGCAGCTGTTTAACAGTCCACAGTAACGTGGCACGTTGAGAGCATAATAAAAAGCTCTTTACCGACCCTGCAGCCTCAGCCAGGGTGGCAATGTAAGCAGGGCCCCTTCTGATCTAAAATGGATCAGAAGGATACCCAGAAAATCTGAAGACAAGCACTGGAGGGGGACATATGGAATAAGACAGTCCAGCCAGAAGAGGGTAGAAAGCCCCACAGGAAGTACCCTCTGCTGCACTGTCCCTGGCAGAGCCTAGGGAGTGGGGGTCATGGTGTATCTGGATATGCATGACTGTGGTGAAAGAGCAAGCCTGCCAGAATCAGGCCTGGTACAGGGCAAGGGCTTGGATACCACAGAAAGGGGCCTGGGCAGCTGCTGGGCTGGGCTGGGCTATTTCAAACTCTCTGTTCCTTTTTTGAAGCCCAACCTCACCAGCCCACACTTCTGCCTTAGTTGCTTTGACATATCAGTGTTGCCTCTTACTGAGATGGAAGACAGCACTGAGATTCTGTGGCAAACACTGAAGGGCATCTCCTTCCCATGCCAGGCACCCACCTTCCTTCATGCTGTTCACGGGCAAGGTAAATTGCCCCACAAAGTCATTGCAGGAAGTGTTGTCATAGTCCTCCACCACGAAGCGCACCAGCGCCAGCTCAGGCACCTGCAGCTGGAAGGTCAGCATCTCATCCCAGCAAGGATTGAAGCCTGCAAGGGTTGGGGGGAGAAAAAGACAGAGTCACATGCCAAGGACAGCAGCCGGGCACAGGGCACCCAGACACAGCCACCAGAGCCCAGCCAAGTAGCCCCCACACCTCTCCTGAGAGAGACACAACCCTATGACTGATCAGAAGCAGGCCAGGGGAATGCACGGGCTGGCCTGGCACCAACTAGGCCTCCCCAGTGGAGAAACCAGGTATAAAGTCTGTTCATGCTACCCCTGACAGCCCAGTTTTTTCACCTGCAGTGGCTACAACCCCTGCCTTCCAAGCTGAAGGCTGACGCTTCGGTCTCTTCTGTGAGAGAAAGTGAAGGCAGACTCTCCAAAACCTTGCAGAAGGGGGTGTTGTTGCGCAGGGTGGAACACAGCCAGGCCTCAATGAGAGCTAACCCCTAGGAGATGGGCTAGGGAACACCAGTGCTCACAGCTCGTCCCAGGGGAGCAGCACAGCTGTACAGCTGGGAGGAAGCAGGAGTCAGGGATCATAGAGAAGCAAGGCTGGAAGGGCCCTGCAGAAGTCATCTAATTCAAACCCCTGCCTGAAGCAGGATCATCTCAATCTAAACCATCCTATACAAATCTATAATCTAAACTCTTCATAAAACCACTATCAATCCTGATGTAACACAAGACACAACACCCTAACCTGCCACAGGTAAAGCAGAGGAACCACAGCAGCCAACTCCCTGTTTCTATAAAAGGTTGTTCATATACACTCAAGAGAGCCCACTTAGAGGGCCATGACCCCACTACAGAGGAAGGCAAAGACTCCCCCACCATCCATACCAATCTGACCATGGGGTAAAATTCCTTCCCATCCCTAAATATAGTGATCAGTCTGACCCTGAACAGAGGGGTGAGGCCCTCTAACCAGGAATCTCCAGGTTTAAATCCCAGCAGGAGCACTAGCATACTCCTGTCTAAGTCCCTGACCTTGGCTGCAGCTAATACCCAATGTCTCTTAGAAAGACTTAAAAACATCCTGTAGCAGAAAGTGGGGGAGGGGGCAACCTGCAAAGCCAAGAAGCATGAGAAATACCCATAGTAGAACACAGGCGTAGCTACACCTCCATCTTCCCCAACCAGTGTCCGTCCAACCTTTTCTTGAACATCTCTAGTGAAGGAGATTCCACAATTTCCCTAGGCAGTCCATTCCACTATCGAGTGCAACAGTGAAGAATATTTTCCTGATATTCAATCTAAACCTACTTTGCTGCTATTTCAAGCCATTGGTCCATGTCCTAATCTCTGCAGTAAGAAGTCACTGGACCCAACTCACCCTTGCCAAGGGACTGCCCCTGAGCCCCTCGGTGCGCTGAGAAATAGTGGTGAGGGCCCCCTTCCTGCCAATTGCTGCCTTTCCCCAAAAGAGGGTCCCATCCAGGAGCTAATAAGGCCGGATCCTTCTCAGCTCTGAGAGGATCTGGCTGTGCCTCCTGGTGCCCCACCCCACCTACAGCAGTTTCTCACTGGCTGGGGCAGGCTGGGCTACTCACCGTTGTTGATCTTGTACAATGTATTTTTCTTGTCACAGTCCACGGGGATGCCATGGATCTCCACACGCACAAAGGGGTCCACAATGGAGTTCTTCTTCTCCTTGTTCAGCTTTGGGAGCTGCTGGGCACTGATCACCTGGGAGGAGCAGGAAGGCCAGTTAGTGCAGGGTGGGAACACCCCTGGCTGTAGCTCAGGGTGGGTTGGGAAGGTGGAAACATTATTCTTGTTTGATAAAAGCTTTGGTGCAAGCTGCACTGGGCCCTTCTACCCAGGGTTGCTGGGAAGGGAAGTGGCAGGAAAAGGGAACAGCTGGAAGGTGGGAGAAAATTCAGCACAAGACTAGGCAGAGGCAGGAGGCTGGGCTTCCAGTCAGAAAGCCCCGGTGCCTCCTGCTTCAACAGCACCCCTGCAACAGTCCAGCACCCCACACTCCATGCACATGCCCACCCCAATGCCCACCCTCCCTT
>NW_017729031.1:107737217-107747964 GCF_001723915.1 Gavialis gangeticus
TGCAACAGTCCAGCACCCCACACTCCATGCACATGCCCACCCCAATGCCCACCCACCCTTGTTGTATCCACAGACCGCTCTGCATAGAGCCCAGCACCTTGATCATCAGCATGATGGACCTATGGCTGGACCCTTGCAAAGGGGCCTCGGGTTGGAAGGTGCTCTGGCCATTGCACAGGAATCTGGGCTTGAGCACATAGCCACAGCATCCATTCTGTAGGAAGCGCCCATCATTCAGGTCCATCTCACAGCCAGGAGTCTGGAAGTTGAGAGCCACTTTAAAACAAAACACAGAGAGCATCCACAGGTTTATACAGGCAAAATCTGAGGGTGCCAGGGCAGGGGAATGTGGGGGTTTGTGGAGGTTGCCAGTGTAAACAGGTAAGAGCTGGGGGTCTGGGGCAAAGGGGCTGGAGGAGGGGGCAGTGTATATGAGCAGGTTCTGGCAGGGCTGAGGGGAGGGATCTGCTGTGTAAGGCTATGATCGCGGGCACTGGGGCAGGGGAAGCCAATGTGCCAGACAAGGGGAGGCCCAGTAGTCTCAAGCTGGGACCACATTCTACCTACCCCAACTCCCTCTTCTGGGATGCCTAAGTGTGAGGGTATGAGGGGGTCTTGCCTAGATGGGCTGGCACAGACTGCTGCAGCCCACACAGCTCTGCCCTGGGTGGGTGCCGATGCTCTTAGCTCTGCCCCACCAATGACAGCAACACCAGCCTATGTCTCTGACAAGCCAGTGACATGTTTCCTTTGGGAACCTAATCCTGAGCCTGCTCCACACGGTCAGCAGAAGCTCAACACAGCCAATGCTTCTGGGTGCCATGAGGAGGAAATGCTGGCCTCACCTGCCCTGTACCCAGTGCTGGCCAGCGGGCAGGGTCCAGCCTGGCCTACCTGGGCTGGGCCATCAGGGATGCAGGCCAGGCATTACCCAGAGGAACCAGCAGGGAGCACCAGTCCCTTATCATCCTTTATCCTCCCCCTCAGTCTCCTCTGCCTCCCTTTGCTCATACCAAGATGAGCTGAGGAACTAAGCCTCTTGCCCAGGTTGGGGGCTCAGGCTCAGCCCAGTGTCTTACTGGGGCCCATTTCTAATGATAGAAAGGGCCCTGCTTGGCCCTTTCCACAAAGAGCACAAAGGCAGGTCAGGACCAGCACACCATGGAACAGATTGGGAAACTGAGGCACAGGGCAGGGATACAACTGGCTCATGGGCACCCTGTGACAGGGCTGGGGCTAGTGTCTCCCCCTCAGGGTCACCCCATGGCTGGCACTGGCCCTGGCCCCAGCTGCCCCCTCACCTAGCTGACAGCCGGCGTTCCACATCTCCTGGGGGTTGAAGTTAGAAGAGTTCATCTTGAGCCCCGCGGGGTAGATGCGACTCAGCTGCTGGGCATTGTAGCGGACAAAGGCGTTCCCTGCAGCAGGGCAAAGCAGCTTCATGTTAGCAGTGCTGAGCGGGAGGGAGACCCTGCCTCCACCCCACTGCCCCCCAATGCCTGATCCCTTAAGCAGAGGGCAAGGCCAGGAAAAGTCAGCGCAAACTGAGTCCATGCCAGCAGCCCACAGGAGCCTGTGGCTAGGGATGAGGTGCTGCTGTATGTCAGGGGGACAGTGGAGCCCCCTGCTCAAATGTCAAGGCTCAAATGTCAGTGCTCTGTCCTGAGTCCTCAAATGTCCTGTGGAAGCAGAGCCCTCCCCTCTATTATCCTCAGTAAGTTTTCTGCTGCCCCCCAGCACCTGGCTGAAGGAACATGTAGTTTCTTGTAGCTACAGCCTGACCTCACGTGCAGATTGATGAAAGGTTTTCAAACCACAAGCAGGCTGGCTCAGTTTGTGGATTAGTCATATGGGGGTTATTTCACTGTCAGGCATTAACTTGTAGGGGCCTGCAGGTTTAACCTACTACTATAGGTATCAGCCAATTTCCTGGCTACCAAACAAGCCCACTGTACAGGGTTTAGATTGTACCAGCAAAATATCAGCTGCTGAAATCCTGAGGCTGGAAATGATTTCAGAGGTGGAAGGACCCCAGAACTGAGTCTGAGTCTATTGCCTCAACCTGTCAGCACTCTGGGGCAGGGGCATCTGTTCTGTGCTCAACATGCTGGGCCTAGTCCAGGCCAGGGGCTTCCAGGCATCAGCAAAGCAGGGATAAATTAGAGGAGCCTCATCAGCAGAGAGTGCCCCCTGGAAATCTTCCAGGGGTCTCTGGCCAGCTCACCAACATGCACAGCATGACCTTGGTGCAATTCTGGACACACCTCGTGCCTGGCTGAGTCCCCAGCAAAGCCCCATGCCCTGCCCTGTCCAGAAGCACAGACCTCAGAGGTCCTGGAATAACAGACACTTCCTGTGGGTTAAAGTGTTCACAGCAGAGCCCACAGGGAGCATGCCTCACTTCAAAGGCCAAGCTTCAGGCTCAGCCAGATAGCAAGACACCTGCCAGCTCCAGGGCAGTGCACCCAAAGCCATCCCACCCAGTTCACCCTATTCAAGTCTGTGGCCACCTCTGGGGCTGTGCACAGTGGCATAACACGATCTAACCCCATCTTATGCCACGGCTCCTGGTCTGATCCTGGCAAGCCCAGGCTAGCAAAGCCCAAGCCCACCCCATCAGAGCCCACACAGGGGCACAACATGTTCCAGTCCAGCTTAGGTGGACCTGTTGCCCAGCAGCCTGGCCCATCCTGCCCACCCCTGACCCCTCCCTATCCTGGGTCTGGAGTCTTGGTGAGAACTGAAGTTCCTGGGTCCATCCATCGGTCTATTTCCCCCTGCTCCATGTCCAAGCACACCCTCACCTGACTCCTTAATGTACTTTCTGGCCTTCCTCTCATTGAAGGACGACACCTCATGGGCCTGGGGGTTCCTGAGTGCGTGCTCCAGGCCAAGGAAGGGGACGGCCTTGCAGTACACCACCATGTCAGAGAGCTCCTGGGCGACCTGCAAGGCATCCTTGGCCTACATGAGAACACACCAAGGGGTCACTACCTTGTCTATTCCCACAGCAACCATGGTGCTGGCAGGCCCAGAGCATGGACCCTGGCCCCTGTGCCAGCAGCCGCCCTCTCTTGGATCTCCACCCCCCCGGTCCCTTTGGAATAGGTATGTGAAGGCCCTGCCACATTGTATACTAGCCCAAGTGATGGGAGATAGTGCTGGACAGACAAGAGGCCCTGTGCCCTGACAATGTCTTGCTAAGGCTTCAGCCAAACCTTGGCTCAAGGCCTCAGTTGCTAGCAGGCCTCTGTCCCCCTGGTCTCCTCAGTCGAATGAGGTCTTGTCTTCTAACCATGTTTCCCACCCCCCTTCCCTCTCCCTTCCTGGAAGTTACAAAGTTGTGTGTGCAGCAAAGCGGGGACAAAACCAAGGTGCTGGGGCCTGCAGCATCCTCTGCACCCCCCACCCAGTGATCCTCTGCTTTGATAGGCCCCATCCTGTCATGCTGAGCACTCCCAATTCCCACTGATGTCCACAGAAGTGCAGAGGGCTGGATGGGGACAACTAATAGAAACTCTGTTCAGGGGGCCTTAAGTCACTGGCTGCTGGGTGATGGGTGCAGTGCAACACCACTGTTTATTCATATGGGCCCTGCCCAGCTCTCTGGGTGCCGAGGCTGACAGGGGCAGTAGCACACAGTGGGCCACAGTCTGCAGTGCCTCTCCCACGGGAGGGGGAGCAAGTGGGACTTATCTGTCCATGAAGATGCAACACCCAGCTACAACAGCAAGACACAGTGCTCCTGCTGCCCTGAGACTAATTACCCCTCTTTTGCCCCATGCCCTACCCCCTGGGCAGCCCCTTATAAACATGCAGTGGGGAGCAGGGGCTGGATCAGCCCTGCTCTCATCCAGACTGTGCGTGGCCTTCTGCATGGTCCCCAGAGCCCCTCTCACCTGCAATGGTTTGATGTCCTGCAGTGAATGCGATGACTGCAAGAAAAGAGAAAGTATCAGGTCAGGAGCCAGCACATTTCAGCCCCCGCCTAGGGTGTGGGGAGGGAATGTGGCATCCACTGTGCAAGGCGGTGCCAGCTCCTCTGCCCAGCTGCAGACCCAGGCACCCCAACTCCAGCAACCATCCCAGAACCATGAGATGCCACAGCTCAGGACACTTTCCCCTCCTCGCTCTCCAGCTCACACACGTCTTTCACCACAGGGAATCCAGATAGGCCCAGACACCCCCTTCACACATCACTACAGCTGATTCACAGCACCCTCCCCTGCACAGCTGGATAGGATGGAAAGCAAAGGACACTGTCCAGTTCTACCAGCAGAGAGCATTCAGCTCAGGAAACTGTGAGGTATAAGTTGGCCAGGACTGTAGCAACCTCAAAGTTTCTGACACCTAGGCACGGGTGCAGACTCTGCAGCACAGCACTGCCCAGCACTTGATCATGGGTATTGTGTCAGCCCAGCCCCACAGGGAGCTCAGTACAAAGTCACAGGGGCAGGCAATGTGAATCACCAACATTGCTTCCTACAGGAAGTTACTGCCACCATCAAGGGAGACTAGAGAGCTTTCCTTCTCTGCAGACATGTATTTTTCTGGTGAGCAAGAGTGTTACAAGGCATGGGACATTGTGTCCTGAGGGGGCAGGACCAGCACAGGAGGCTACTCTGGACCAACTGTCACTGCCCAGAGCTACCAGGAAAGGACCGATCAGACAAGCAGCAACCAGCTGCTCAAGATCACTTAAACCCATGCCAAGCTATCTGTCCTGAGGCAGAGACAGGGGCCAGGCCAGGGCTGTTCGTTGTCACAGAGGCTGAGACAAGGGAAGGAGAGAGGGAGGGAGGCGAGCTACTAACCTGGACCCAGCTGGACAGTCTCAGCCCCTTCCTACAGCAGCTTCCTGCCCTGTTCTGGGCAAGTGAAGGTCATGCCAAGGCTGCTGTAGAGGTGGGGTGAAGGTCTCTGCATGGCCAACTCCCACCCCTTGGCATGTGACGGTGCTGGAGAGTTGTGTGCCTAGCTGTCACATCACTTTCACCACAGCAGCATGGGCTTGTGACATTGCTGGGGCCAGCCACTAGGTCTGAGACCTTGCTCAGAGAATTGACCTCCCCCAGTCCCCATCCTGGTCTGGCCTATTGCCCCCTTACCCTGTGGCCATCCCTCTCCTCTTCCTCCTCCTCCTCCTCGTCAGAGAGAAAGCTCAGGTTCTCGAGGTCACCCCTTAGGTCCGGCAGTTTCTTCCCTTTCACCAGGATCTTCCCCTTCAGTTGCTGTATGAGAAGAAAGCCCTTGTCAGATCTCTGCTGGGGCGGGCTGTGTGACCTGCCCAGCCTCCTCCCCTGCCAAGGGAGGCACTGGCTCCCCCCTGTAATCAGGGAGCCCCAAGAGGCAGGGCAAGAGATGGTTGCAGCCAGGAGTATTCATTACTGGGCCCCCCCAAACCCTGAGCTGGCCTCCAAAGAGCCTGTGGGAACACAGTCCCTGGCCCCAAAGCAACCAGACTGCTGAGGGGCCTTACCTCTGGTGATGGGAGCACCCTAGAGACCTGCCCGTCCAACGTTTGGGTCAGCAGCATGTCCCCCAAGATGGTCTTCATATGCCGAGCCATGGTCGCCTGCTGCTCCAGCCCACAGTGGTTCTCCAGGGAGAGAATGACAGGGTATGGGGATTGCTGGGGAGATGAATAGATATCAGGGACAGTGCTGGGTGAGATTAAGCCCTCCTCAGAAGACCAGTCTGGACAGGAGGCTGCCACAGGCTCCTACCAGTCCACAGCTTCACTGAGCCCAGGTCTCATGGACTAATCCTACCCCATGAAGCAGCAGCAGGACTCAGCTGCATGCCTGGTGGGTGTCAAGTAGCTGTGGAAGGGAGAGATTCAAAGCTGACTGCTGCCTGCACTGGGGCCAGGGCTCACCTTAAAAGCATAGTCCCGGATGCTCTCAATGACGTCCCGGAAGAGGATCTTGGAAGTCAGCGTGTGGCCATGGTAAATGACAGGTTCACCATTGGAGCCCTCCCAGCAGTCCAGCTCCACGCAGCGGCAGCCCTTCATGAACGCTCTGCAGGAAGAGCTGGGTCACTCAAAGGCTGGGCTAACAGTTAAAAGCTGCTCCTGCCCTTAGCACAAAACCAGGGACTCTGGCACTGCTCAGTCACCTGAGCCTTCCCAGGCAGGACTTCCACACAAGAGCACCCTCCAGGGACAGCTGCCCCTGAAGGGGACCAGTGCAGAGAAGGCGAGGGTCCAGCCCAGTGGAACTGACCCTACCCTCCAGTTTAGCACCATCCATCTTCTCAGAGCTGTTCCCTGCTGTGGGGAGCCAGATCAGAGCCAGCCCCAAGTAGTTTGAAGACAGGTTCCTCGCTCAGAGAGCTCCAACACTTCCACTTCAATGAGGGAGCATTCAGCCAGGCAGGGGTAAGATAAGATGAAGTGTGAGGAGGGTTAGGCTTACTTGGTCAGTGAAACAGGGGTGGGAGGTGAATGGACAAGGGGCAGTAGGACTCCATGGGAGGTGCAGGGCTATCCTGCTGACTCAACTTGCTAGGGTGACTCAACCTGGTCCAGACCAGGCAGGTCTCATTTAGTGCCTGCTGAGAGAAGGCCTCCCTGGAGAAACAGGCAGCTCAGAAGGGAGCACAGGTCTGAATTTATAGAAGGCCAGGGCTGTCTCAGGGCCCTGCCACATAAGCAAGAAAGGGGCCAACCTCAGGAAGGGCAGCTTGGCTCAGAGCCCCCACGGGAGCCTTGGCTACTCATGGGCTTCCTTGTGTTTCTAAGGAGATATCAACCCCAGTGGGAAGAGCAGCACTTCGTAGGACAAGGACAACAAGGGCTCTCAACCTTCCAGCGTTAGGCTCAGGCTGGCCCCTGACTGGGGTTAGGAACGGGCTCCTACCAATGACCGTGTTATTGCCCAGACAGGGGTTTCACCCTTTAGTTGATGCACCTGGTACGGTGACTGGCACAGGGAAAAACTGGCCATAGGTATGGCTTAATTTCAGCTGGGCTCTGGTACTCTTGGGCAATGGCTGCCCAGAGACCCCTCTGCAATGGCTGAGATGTTTTCAGCTGGTGTTTGCTCCCAAAATCCCTAGGTGGGTTGCCCTCCGCCCCCCTGCACCAAGGCTCCCAGCTCTCAATGCCATAATCCCTCAGGCCCCTGCGGTGGCACCCAGCCTCCCATTGGCCCCCACCTGATGTAGGCTTCTGTGCTGCTGGGTCCCCCAATCTGGTTGTCAGTCAGGTAGGTGTTGTGGGAAGAAGAGATGAAGTAGTGGCACAGAGGCTGGCTCATGTCCTGGTAGACCCTGGTGTGCTCCTGGTTCAGGATGTTGCCATCAGCAGACAGTAGGTACATCATGTATCCGTCCAGCATCATGAGGTCTTGCTGCTTGGCTGCAGGGAACAGATTTCCAGGGGCTCTCCAAAGGTTGTGTCTGGGCACAAGGCCCTTCCTGGGCACCTCCCATGCTCCGTGGCCACCCAAGCCTTGGTTAACCAGCCTAGGGTAGTGCATGGGCTCTTGGCAAAGCCAGGACAGAGGATACAAGAAAAGGGGGAAGAGCAACTGCATAAGGAAGTGTCCCTCTGCTGGGTAGGGGACATAGTACTAGAAGCCAGGATTCACAGGTCCTCTCTCTGGATCTATTCTCTTGCCAAGTGGTCCGGGACATGGCACGTCCCATGTTCCTTGCCTCATTTTCCCCAGCCATAATGCATTTCCATCATGCCTGTGCCCTTTGGTACCTGTTTCCACTTTCAGGAGAACACCAGGAGTAGACTCAGGGGCAGAGACATATCTAAGGGAAGAGGCACATCCTGAAGAGCTGGAAGTGGGTTTCAAGGGGAAGGAGAGGATTTCTGGGGAAACCTGGGTCAGGCCCCACACTCCTGTCTGGGCTGCCCTGCAAAGATCCTAACACCATAGACACTCTCTGGTAGGAGGAGCTCCATGCATCTGACATATTTCATTAACCCTCCCCACACAGTGCTTGTTGGGTAGCTTGTACTACCCAAGTTACAGCTGGGGAAACTCAGGCATGGAGCACCATGCTGGCTTGCTTGAGGCCTGCAAAGTGTCAGTGACAGAGCCATCCTGTTGTGGCACAGAATCCCCAAGCGAAAGCCATGGAGATGGCCCAGGATCCCTTGACTCCCCACTCCCCTATCATTATCTTACTCCTCTCCCCCCTCCCTTTAAGAACAAAGGAAACAAATGGCAATCTGAGCTCTTAACCCCCTACTCTAACTAACCACTACCCCACACTCCCCTCTGCCTAGCTGGGGAAAGGAACTGCATAGCTGCAATAGGAGACAAGAAACCTGCTGACACTGGAGCCTTGTGGGGCCCCTGGGAGCTGCTACATTGGTTTCATTAAAGTTGATGTTGGTTAAACTGGAGCAGTAACTGTGTTTACACCAGCCCTGGAATACACAGCAGAGTATATGTCCATGTTTTGCACTCTCAGGGACAGCTGGGAATCTCCCTCCCCCTTTGGGAGTGCTCATCCTCTGCAAGCCAAGCCTGTTGGTTCTCAGCTCCATTTCCAATGGGAGAAGCAGCCAGGTCCTCAAAGTCACTAAGGGACATCAGGCCAAGGATGGAACAGCTCATGGAGTCAGCATTCCTCTTTCATTGCTGCATGGGCTCCACACAGGGCAGCTCTGAGGCATATGGCCAGGGGAAACCATACATTCTTTAACTCTACAGACCCTGCAGACTAGTGCAGGTGCTAGGGCAGCAAACCAGCCTGCCTATGCAAGGGGGCACTCCCCATGACAGACATCAGTGAGGCCAAGGCCCCAAGTCAGGCTTCCTGAGCAGACACTACCTTTCTCGTTGAGCTCGTAAGTCTGGATGATCCTGCGGGCATCAGCCAGACTGGCCTTCTCCCCCTGGTCCTGCAGGAACTCCATCAGCTCCTCAACTGACAGCACACAGTCCTCGCCCGAGTAGTGGTAGAAGATATCATCCAGCTCAGGCCGCTTCATCAGCCGGGTGCAGAACTCCTCAATCTCATGCTCCTCCAGCCGGTCATTGTTGGACTTGTCACATTCCTGCTGGGCACAGAGGGCTGCGACTGAGAGCTAAGCTGAGGGGGCCCAGAGCAGGAGGGCAAATGCCCTCACACCAGCCCAAGGGCACCCTGGCCCTGACAGGTCAGGTGACTTTAACCAGAGAGAGTCTAACTGAGCGGTCAGAGCTGGGAGCCAGGACACCTGGGTCTTCATCCTGGCCCCAGGAGGATGAATCAAAGTGGAGGTGCGATTCTTCCATTTCACAGATAAGGAAGTGACTTCTGCAGTCATGTAGCACATAGGCGGCAGAGCTAGGCATGACCTCAGGACTATGTCTACATTGAGCCCTTCACTGAGCCCTCCTGTCAGTGCATGTCCTGAGTCCTTGCAGGAGGGCTGGCACTGAGCTGGGGCTTTTATGACCTGGTATTCAGCTGCTCTATGACCTTTGGGCCATGTGCTCAGCCCCTCTTAGCTTTCAGGGGCTCATTTGCTGGTGCTGAGCTCTAGCAGCCATGCCTGGACCTGGGCTTGGGTTTCAGGCCACCAAAGGTCAGGGGCTGGCATTTCTCTCTGTGCTGGGGCCCCAACGCAGCGAGTCGAACAAGATGACCTTCAGAGGTCCCTCTCAGCCCTGCTTTTCTAAGATTCTAGAAATATGTTGCCTTTCAAGCCAGGAGTTCTCTGTGGCCCTGCAAACATGAGCTCCACCCCTCCTGCTCCTACGGAGCCCTCAACCAAGTACGGCCAGAGGAAGGGGCAGGGGTGGACGTGCCCCCTCTCCCATCCTGGACCTAAAGGGTTAACAGGCTCCTGTCTCTGGCAGCTGCCTCCCCCAGCTCAGCTGAGGAAGATGAGGCTCCAAGGGTTTCAGGTTCTTCACGGCTGTGTGAGGTGCTGAGCCATGACTTGGAAGAGTAGGGCCACCTGCCTTGTGGGGCAGAGCAAGTGCCGGGGGGGTGGGTAGAGTTACAGCTCTTGGCATCCAGGCTCCTCTTGCCCAGGGACCTGACTGCTACTGATATCTGTGGCATGGCTGAAGATAGATGCCCCAGCACTGAACTAAGATCACACCATTTTCACCTTTCCCAGCAGGAAACACTGGTCTGAAACCAAAGGGAACTTGTCTCATTGGGTGGGGAACAAGCTACCATGAGAGCAGGCTCAGCTCAGAGGGGAAGAGGGGGCATATAGGCCTGAGCTTAGGGAGACTAGGGTTCAGCCCTTGTTCTCTGCAGCACGACCCTGGGCATGTCAATGGAAGTTTTATGAAAGAGCTTTGGAAAATCCCAGGAGCTCTCAGGGACTCTGCTTCTCAGTGAATCTGGGCCTCGCTTCTCCAGCTGGAAAGTGGGGGCTATGGCATTTTTCTTCCCTGGACTGGGAGCATTGTAGGACAGGTGTGTGTCTGTGTTTCAACTGGCACAATGATGCCTGGAGCTGCTGTGAGGACACTGTTGTTGGGTCAGCCTGAGCTCATCATTGACCACAAGATGAACATGAGCCTGCAATGTGATGCTGCGGCTAGTAAAGCCACCAAAACGCTGGCTTGCATCCATAGATGCTTCTCAAGCAAATCCCAGGACGTCATTCTCCCCTTGTACTTGGCCTTGGTGAGGCCGCAGCTGGAATACTGCGTCCAGATTTGGGCTCCACAATTCGAAAAGGATGTGGAGAAGCTTGAGAGAGTCCAGAGGAGAGCCACACACATGATCAGAGGTCAGGAAAACAGACCTTACAACGACAGGCTGAGAGCCATAG
>NW_017729031.1:107752964-107762180 GCF_001723915.1 Gavialis gangeticus
TGCTGGGATCCTATGACCCCAGCTCACTTCCTGCCCCTGGGGCAGGGGGCTGGACTCGATGATCTTCCGAGGTCCCTTCCAGCCCTAATGTCTATGAAATCTATGAAATCTGATGGCATCTGTACGAGAAGGGTTGTGGGGCTGGTCTCCGCTCTGTTCTTTGTGGACATGCACACCCCTCCTACAGCCTGGCACACATACAGCTAAGAGGCCAGGGGTTGAACATACCCTAGAGGCTGAACATATTCTTAGGTGGGGGCCTGGATCAGGCTGGGGTGCCATGGAGCCGGCCCCCCCAGCCACATGGGTCTCCAGAACAGGGTTCTCTCTAAGCTGCACAGCATTCATGGTCATGCAGGTGTGCTCATGCCATGCTGCCAGGCATGCCTGCGTGGCCGCATGTACCACACAGCTTAGAGGGAACACTGCTCTGAAACTCAGTCAGGCCCCTCAGCCAAAAGTGTTATTGCTACCCTAGTTTCTTTCCAGGTAAAGCAGAGGACTCTATTCTCCAACATCAACCCCTGGGAGCAAGAGCAGAGCTGCCTTGAGGGACTAAGGCCTGCAGGCCCCTCACCTTCCCTGAGCTCTCACCAGCTGAATGCTGCTACAGTTTTGCTCAGAGCAGGCACTAATCCAGCTCCACCTGTACGATCCCCACCCCAGTGCACCAGCTACAATTCTTGCCCCAAACTAGCTCCTGGTCAAGCCCAGCCACCTTGACAGGATGAGACTGAGGGCCCAGAGCACCCTGTGCTGCCAGTCTCAATCAAACACAGGCCAGCCCAGGGTCTGGGTGATCACAACTCAGACAGGAACATTTTTGAGCTGCTGCAGTGGGAGTGCTGGACCCCAAGGGCACCGTGAACCAGATCTGGCACCCCCAAAAATGTCTCTTCCCCTGCGCTGTGCAGTGTTCTGTGGCGAGTCTCCCACCTCTCTCTCATTTCTTGTAGAAACAACTTAATTGTCACTGGGAAACCCAAGACTGCACAGCCCAGTGCTCAGGGAAGATGCGACTGTTCAAGGTCTGTTTCTTGCTCCATTGAGTATTTAATTATTTCTACAAAGGGGCATGGCTACCACAGCAGAAAGGAAGGATGCCCACCCCAGAAGGTCATACAGCTGGTGGCAGCCACTTGCACGTGAGATATGGGAGGCCTAAGCTCTAGTCCATGCTCCAAGCCAGGCCGAGCAGAGACCTCAGAGCGGGTCTGCCATCTCCCAGGCAGATCCCATCCCCTGGAGAGGGTGGTATCCATCTAGTCATTGTGAGGAAGAAACATGCTGGAACAGATGTCTACCCCATTACAGCATCCATGGTTAGGAGTCCCCAGGGAAGCTAGGGCTGCTATGGAGCAGAGCTTTCCGCTCTCCACAGCATCCCCACAGCAGCTGAGGCAGCTTCTACACTATTTGGTGACTATAGCTGTGTTGCCTGGCCCAGACTCCATCCTGGGTAATTCCAGTCTATCAGTGGAAATCCAACAATGGAAGGTCAACATGCACCAATGCAAAGTGCTGGGCCTAGGGAAGAGTAATCCAGAGTACAAATACAGAACGGGAGGTAACTGGCTGGGTGACAGCATTGCTGAGAAGAACCTGGGGGCTTTGATGGATCACAGACTCAACAGGTTCAATGTGATGCAGTTGTAAAAAAAGTTAATTCAAGTTTAGGCTGCATCAACAGGAGTATTAGGTATAAAACAAGAGACAAGATGGTGTCGCTGTACTCAGTGCTGATTAGGCCTCATCTAGGGTACTGTGTGTAGTTCTGGGCTCCACATTTTAAGGAGGATGGTTGCATCTTCATGTTCATTAATGCGCCAAAGTTACTGCAAATTTAATTTAGTACTTGCTTAATGAAATGAAGTACTAAGTTACAACTACAGTTACTGTGCAGTAGTGCCAGCAAATGCCTTTTTAGTTTTAGTGATGCTACTGTGCAGTAACCTAATAATACTGAGCAGTAGCGTATTAGCGCTGTCTGTGCCGTGACACACTACTGCACAATGTTGTTAGGCTACTGTGCATTAAGCACCTTATGTAGATGCAACCTATGAGAGAATTTAGAGAGGGTCTAGAGGAAGACAACAAAAAAAGAGGGGTTGGAAGGCAAGCCAAATGAGGAAAGTAGAGATTCTCAACCAGGGTGTTGCAACACCCTGGGGAGCCTTGAGATCCTTCCAAGGGTGCCATGCTATGCTAGCACTGCTAGGTGTACACACATGATTCACAAGATAAACCAAGAGGTTTCAAATAGAAATCTACAGTGTCAAAACAATCCTGCCCTGTTGTGGGCTCTCTAAGTCCTTTGCAACAGAAGAATTGCTCTATTGTTTGTCTGTAAAGAAGTGAAAACTAGGAGCTGGAACTTTCTGAGGAGTACCTTGAATTTAAAAAAGGCTGAGAACCATTAGAGGAAGGGTTGAGAGGACTGGGCATGCTTAGGTTGCAGAAAAAAGCAATTAAGTGGGAGCCATGGTAGCAGTTCTCAAATATCTGAATGACTGCCATAAAGAAGGAGAACAACTTTTCTCCCTTGTTGCAGAGAGCAGGATGCATAGCAATGGCTTCATGTTATGGTAGAGCAGATTTATATCGGATATCAGGAAAAATCTTCTGCATTGCTAGAAGAGGCAGTGGGATGGACTGCCCAGGGAAGCTGTGGAATCTCCTTCACTGGATGTTTTTAAAAAGAGGTTAGATAAGCACCGGTCAGGGCTGGGTGAGGAGTGGCGTGCCTGCATTCCTGCACAGGGTTGGCCCACATGACCCATCCATCCCACCCTGCACTCCTGTGACTCTACGAGCAGGAACACATACACAGGGTGCAGCTTCCAGTGGGGATAATGTGGGGGGGGCGCTGGCTTGGGTAGGTGGCATGGGTGGTCAGCAGAGCTGGTCTTTATGCCCTCCACCCTCCTCTGCTTTATTTGTGACTCAAAGGAGCATGAGTGACTGGTGCCTCCTGAATCTAGGGGGGGCACCCGCAGAAGCCGCCAACAGTGGTGGCTCTGTCAGAGGGCGAACCAGTCCTCCTGACAGCATCAGTGTTGGCTGTCGGGGGGGGGCACCATCCCTATCGGGGTGGAATGTGCACCCCCGTGCACCCCCTACCAGTCGCCTATGTGAAGGAGGAAGCTCTGCTCCTGCTTGCAGCTCACCCCAAGCCCTCACTCCACTGCGGGTTGCTCCTGTCTCTCTCTGGCACAGGCTGAGTGCTTAATGGGATGCAGATGTTCCTGGCTCCGAAGCAAAAGGTGGGGGGTGGGACTGTGTCTGTGCTGAAATGCACTCTTGCTTCTCCATCTCTCTGCAAAACCGACAGGCTTCCTGCAGCAGTGTGGAGAAGAAGGGGAAGGCTGCCTGGCTTGGAGCCATTACCCAAGGCTCTCCTGGATGGGCTGAGCTCTGAGGCCCTGCTGGTGGTGTTCTGCCTTCCATGGCGTTGCTGGGTCAGGCTTGCTGGGGGCACACAGAGAGTGGATTCATGTCCAAGGTGAGGGGAGAACCTCCCCATATCAGGGCCTCTTATCCCAGATGAAGGGCGTTGGGCTTGGATTAGGACCCTGCAGCAAGCACTCACACTGAAAGGGGGCAGTTCACCATGTTTCCTGTCAGAAAATGCTAATTTGTCAAGACCAAATGTTTTGTGGAGACTGCCCCAGTCCCAGCAGGGCCAGGGTGGAACAGGGGTGGGCTGGAGCCTGCAATGCAATGACCAGCCACGGGTCAGGGCACTCCCAGGGAGGCTGGAGACACAGGCACAAGTCGCTGCTCTGCCTGTTCACAGCAGGGGCTGGCACTTGGCACCCTCACCATCAGGCTGTCAGCTGCTCCAGAGCAAACCTCCCCCAGCCTCTCCAACTGGAGTCATTCTGCTTTAAGTAATTACAGAGGCCCTGGAGCTGGGCCTCACACACCCTGGGTAAGCACCTGGCTTCCTGACCCCACCACTATGTAATTATTTACACTAAGTGGAGCAGATGGGGTGGGAGGGCCATCTCTCCTGAATTTTAGGGTCAGGGCATGCTGTCAATTGCTGTCGGCACGTGTGTGGAAAGGGTACCTTGAAGAGCTGGTGGGCATAGATGTCATTCATATCAATGTTGATCATCTTCAGCATGTTCTTGATCTCCTTGAAGCACATCTTGTTGTCTTTGTCCTTGTCGGCCTGGCGCAGGATGTCATGGATCCAGATGCAGCAGAGGTTAAAGAAAGCACCTTCAATGAACTCACCAGCTCCAACTCCCCACTCCTTATACCCACACCCACACCTCCAGATCAGTCTGTGCCAGGGAGCCAGCTGCCAGGCTGTTGAAATGAACTGCCAGGAGCCAGTTCACTCCATAGAGGACTCCCTTCTATTGAAGCCTTTTCTGCCATGGAGCTAAGTTCTGCCATAAGGACTGGCTCTAAAACTGACTGCAGCCCGTGGAGCTTGCATAGGCTTCAGTCAGGCCCTGAACAATCTATGATGGGACCGGGGTAGACTCTCATCTCCCCTTTCTGCCACCCAAAAGCCATAACTATTTCCCCACTCTCCACCACCCTCCCAGCCTTGTGTTGCTTTAGCTGATTTAACTGCAGGGGCTGGTGCTCACACCCAGCTTGTACAATCAAAAACACAGTTCCTATATGCCAGAGGACTTTCCTGTATTACTGGCATGTGCCCAGGAGAAAACCCTGGGGGTCTGAAGACATCAGGCTGGTGACCCTGAGGGCTGGAAGGCTGGTGAAAAAGGGAGACCCATTGAGGCAGGTTTTTGTATGCCCTGTTGCATGGCCATGGAGCAGAACCACAGTGAAGGACAGACTCTGGGAGATTTCCATCCACTCAGCTGGAAAGGATATTGGTCAAGCTTCTCTCTCTGGCTCATGGCTTTCACTCTGGCCATCAGTTTGTTCAGGCCCCGCACCCACGTCTGGGCCTCCTCCTCACGCTGGGCAGCCAAGTCCAGGTTCTTCCGCTTGCCCTTGAAGACAATGGTGAAGCAGTGCTTCTCAGGGAAGGAGCTGCCATACTTGCGGAAGCCCTCTGACTGGTAGCCCTCACGCACACCTTCAATGTGCACGATGGAGACTGCAAGAGAAGAGAGCTAGTGGAAGAGGGATGGGCCCAGCGTCCTGTGCTGGACACTCACATCTGGGCATGGGCTCCTCTTCCCGGGTTAACAGGGACTTGCTGGGGCAGAGGGGCCTATGTTTCCAGCTTGCAATTTACTGAGAACCTTTTAGAACCTGCTGATGGGTCAGTGGCTCCTGGCATCAGAAGGGCCCCAAGAGGCACCGTTGAGCAGACAATATCAGCTGGCCTCTTGACTCTACTGCTGGGAACCCAGGTGGACTGGGTATTCTTGGTGGGATGGAGGCGTGGAAGAGATCCCTCAAGAGGTCTGCAAATGACAAACGGTGTTGCTGCCCTGGTGCAATCCCTTCCCCACCCCTCCAACCTTTATAGTTATCTATGGGTATGGGCATCCGATCAATTGACCCCGGGGCAAAAGCAAGTGGTGATTTACACCATATCAGCAGCTCCATGAACAATCTTATCCCATGGTAAATGGAAAGTGAACTGCGGTAGCTTAGCCCTCAATAAAAGAGCAGTTTAGTTTCCACTTAACACAGGACATGTCTATACTTCACCTTACCGTGACGTTGCTACAGCACCGTGCTTTAGTACTTCCTTTTGGAAGTGCTAAAGCACAGCGCAGTACAGGCAGTTACAGCACTGTGCTAATGGTGCACAGGTAGATTTCACCACTGTATCGCTGTAGCAGCACGTTGTAATGGGGAAGCGTGCCACTACAGTGACGTAGCTGGCGATCACACGTAGACCCTGCATGATCCCTACAATGCCATAGCATGCTGTGCAGTGACGTATCACATCGCTATGTCACTGTACAGTGACATGTAGATGTGCCCACAGAGTAAGAGATGCACACGAGCACTTACTGTGGAATAAAAGCTGCACAGTAAAGCCCTGTGGAAAGGTCCTGAGCCTCAGGGCTGTCTCATGTGTCCTGTTCCCTCCCTGGCCTGAAGCTGGGTGAGTTAACCAGTTTGGCTACAAGAAGAACAGTTTCTTTCCCCTCCCCAGGAACTGTCACCAGGGAGCTAGAGGTGCACACACCCTTCCTGAAGCTCAGGCCTGACTCTCCTGCTGGAGTTTGTTCCCCTGGTTGCTGCTACAGTCTGGATACTACAGCCAAGCAACACCTTCTTGGCTGCTTATTTGACCTGTGTTTGAACTTTGAGCCTTTTGAAGCCGGTTACCACCCAAAACCAGCTGGGAGGAAGGACTCCACTCTGGGCTCACCCTACATGCCAGCTACATCAAGGAACAGCTGAGCAGAAACTGAAACTTGCTGGGTTTGAGCTTTCACTGTTGACCAAACCAGGTCCACATCAGCTCACAAAACTAAAGCTAGATTTATGGCAGTGCCCATGGCTGGGACTTCAGGGGTTCGGTACTCTTAACTGAGCAGTTTAGCACCCAATGTATCCCCACTGTGGCACACTCTCGAAATTCAGGGCCCATGGGACAAACCCAGGAGAGCACATGGGTTCTGCTGGGGACAATGCAAAACAGACTGGCTCCATGTTGCTTTGAACTTGAGCTAGGCAGGACCCATCAGCTCAGCCCTGTGCTCTGGGATTGGTTGGGAACTCATGCCCAGCAGCACCAATGAGCCCAATCCACCTCTCACCTCCACAGTGTATGGTCACAGGAGTGTTTCACCAAAGTGACTTCTGTTCCCCCCTCAACCACATTGCCAAGGGCAGCATTTTCAGTGGGGCTCAACAAATTGAAGGACTAAGTCCTGTCCTCCTGGGTAGAATTTTAACAAGGGTCTTGCCCATCTCGCCCACCTCCAACCTGCTTACTCTACAGAGGGAGCCCTAATACCATGAGATGCTGAGCAACCTCCACTGCCTAGGACCTCGAAGGATCTGGTTCCAAAGGGCCAGATTTTCACAAGACCTCTGCCCACTGGGTGCTAGTTTCTCTGAAGCCTTGGCCCTGACTGTTGAAAGAGCACCTGCATGGGCTAATGGACATCATTCTGCTGATTTTATCAATGCCCACTGCAGGGATGACACCAGGGGAGTTGCCTTTCCACCAGTTTCCTGGGTGACTGACCTGAGATCTGTATTGTATTTCACGCTCTCATTCGTATTACATTAACTGGTTATGGCAGTTAGTCATGGATATTAGCAAATGGTTCTCACCCCCATTAGACCCAATGCACCCCTCCATAGACTCAAGGCACCCCTCTTAAAAGGCTAGCTCTTAGTTATTTTTTGACTACATAAAAATAATAAAGCAATTTTCCTGATGCAAAGTCAAGAAGACCACAACAGGGCAGAATGTGTTTAAACCTATGGGTTCTTATTTGAAATCTCCAAGTTGATTTTGTGAATCACGTTTACACACCTAAAGAGTTAACATTGTATGGCACCGCACAGCACCCTTGAAAGAATCTCAAGGCACCCCAAGGTACTACAGCACCCTGGTTAAGAACTACTGATCTGCGCTCTTTTGCTGCATTCACTGTGGGGCTCTTAATGCCAAAGAATGCGGCTGCAGCCAGGAGACTTCAGAGAAAAGCAACAAGCACACAGCAAGGAGGCAGTACTTCTGAAGGACCAAGTCTTTCATCAGGCAAATGCTTCTACAGGCATCCAACTTCACGCTCCCAAATGGGTCATTGCAAGGAATGGGTCTGTGCCTGGTTCTGGGATGGGAAGAGGCCTACTGTATGTGGCACTGGGGAACAACTGTGCCCCATGGTAATAGCCTACTGGACCCAAGCACAGAAAATGTAATCCAGCTCTCTGGAGGGTATCTTCTCAGTGAGCCCTCAGGCTGTGGGCTAGGCTGCTGGGGAAGTCCAAACCCTGAGCTGGGATGCCAGAGATCAAGGGCACCGCTTCTGGTCTGCACCCAGCATGCTGGGCTCTGTGGAAAATTGGATCCTGGATGAACCAAGTGCGGTAGGATGTTCAGCAGGAAGAGCCCGGCCCTGACAAAAGGGGCCAGGGACACACAAGAGCTGTGTTTAAATCCAGCTCCTCTCATTCTAATCCCGGGCCAGATAGAGGTCCTGTGAGCAATGAATTTGGTGTCCCTGACAGAGACAGTGCTCCACACCGCTGTAGCGCAGCCTGAAAACTGAGCTGCGCATCTGCACGTATTTGGGGTGGGTGATGTCTTGCTTGATCCAGAAATCAAACCAGAGCACACCTGCCAAGAGATGCTAAAAAAGGAAGTTATGGTGAGGACAAAAGGGGGTTGTAATAGCATGCAGAGCCCTGAACATACAGGTGGAGACAACCCTGGGCAAATCTGCTGGCTGACTGACCCTCTGCCAGGAAGGCAGTGGTGATGGAAGCCTGGAGTTGAGAGCTCTGTGCTGCTTGTCACCCTGGAGGTCGCGCCCCTAGGCTTTTTCTAGGCCTGTCATTTTATTTCTCTGAATAGCAATGGGAATCTGGAAAGGAGTGCGTGCTGGGTCCTGGTGTGGCTGTGGTTCTAGGCACTGAGACAAGGCTCCAGGTTGTGTGGTGTCACGAGGAGCGCTGGGTTCTGAGATTTTTGGTGCAGAGGTCGATCTCTGTTCTAAGCTGTTTTCCTGCTTATGTTGGGTTCTGGCTTCTAGATTGGAGGAGGTTGTTGTTCTGGGTGCTGCATTTGGGGGAGCTTGGCTTTTGAATCCTAGGGTGGTGTGGTGGGCCCTGTGCTTGGGGCTCCCCATTCTGTGTTGGAGAGGGCTGGTTCGCAGATTCTGTATGGTGCTTCCCCCGAGCTGTGACTTACAGATCTGCTTGGAATGAGCCCGCTGAAAGCGCCTCTCAAACCAGATGGTCATCCCATCCTCCTGCAGGCGGTATAGCCGTTCCTTCTGCCCCTTGCGTGACTTGATCTTCCACAGGAGGGAACCCTTCAGCATCACCTTGATATCTTCATCTTCTGTCAGACCTGTGTGAGCAAAACAACGGAACCCGTCAGCTCTCATAGTTTCATAGTTTCATAGATTAAGGGTCGGAAGGGACCTAGTAGATCTTCTAGCCCGACCCCCCGCCAGGGCGGGAGAACAACAAAACCCCAAAACAAGAAACGGGACTCAAATGAGTCCAGCCAGGTAGGCATCCAGCCTCTTCTTAAAGACCCCCAGGGTAGGGGCCAGCACCACTTCCCTTGGAAGTTGG
>NW_017729031.1:107762678-107766866 GCF_001723915.1 Gavialis gangeticus
TCAGCCAATCTGCAATCCATCTGACTGTGTAGGCATCTATGCCACAGTCGCCTAGTTTTTTAACTAGGATGGGGTGAGAGACGGTGTCAAAGGCCTTGCTGAAGTCCAGAAAGACTACATCCACCGCGACACCTGCATCCATGGCCAAAGCCAGCAGTCCCTGCTGCCAGGCTAGTCACTCAGGGCTACCACTCAGCCACATTCCTCAGCTGCCCCAGCCCCTGGGTAAAAGATGGACAGGCTTCTGATCATACCTGTCAATGCTTTGTTTTGCACTAGGGAAATACAGGCCCTGATCAATGAATGGACTCCAGCTAACCAGCACGTGCAACATCCAGGCAAAGACCCAGACCCACCTGCTCCAGGAAACCCAGGCTTCAACATACCCAGCTAAAAAAACTCTTCTTTATCTGCAGAAGAACTAGGTTTTATCCCTTTGTAGGAGACACCACCAGTGAGCGACAAGATTGTCCACATGCACACACAAGTTCACTCACACCAGACTAGAGGGCCTCAACGGTATTTGACACCCATAACAGGGTCATCTGGGCCGCCAGAGCCAGGCTATTGGCAAGGCTCTGGACCCAGTGCCAGTGGATACAAGTTCTACTCTTGGCTCTGCCAGCATCTTGTGGGCACTCAGACCAAAAGCAGCCACTCATGTTCTCAGATACTTTCTGGCCCTTCAAGGTTGCTTCCAAACACTAAGGCACTGAAAAGCGGTGATTTTGGAAAGAGCAGCATTGGCTGCACCTCCCCAAGGGATAACAAGTTGCAGTCAGGGAGTGAAAAGCACTAGGTCCAAGGGCAGGGCTCTCCCTCCACACCCACCTGGCTCCTAGGCACCATGCAGTTTGCAAGCACAGCTCTATTCATGCCCACCTTGAGCAAACAGTGATTTTGCACATGAGGCACCAAACAAGCTGCTGGCCTGGAGGCTGGTTAGAGATAAATAGCTGGGCTTGAGCCTGCTCCTGACTCAATCGTCTCCCCAGCAGAGTGACCAATTCTCTTCTAGGAGCTGCCAGGCTGGCAGCAAACCACAGACCACAAACCACAAAGGGATGGCATGCATGCAAGCAGGGGGGGACTGGGGCCTTCCTCAGGGCAGCTCTCCTCTAGCTTCCAGTGCCAATCTGCAATCTGACTGGGGCAGGGCTCCATGAAAGGAGCCAGGTCAGCTGCCCTTTCAGAGAAGCAGCAATAAACCATAAAAAGGAAGCTGCATTGAGTGTTTGTGGGTGAGCGGGATCCAAGACTCCTGGGTTCCAGTTCTACTTAACCCTCACAGCCAGGGAAACCAATGTGCTGAGATCTCTGGAAAAATCAAGCCCTAGAGGCCTGACTTTCCTGAGCTGCTGCAGCTCCCCTCAATTTCAGCTGGCAACTCTGCTTCTGCTCCTCATCCATGCAAGGGGTTGCTCCTGACCTCACCAGGGTGCCCTGAGGCTGCCTCAAAAAGCCCTTGATCATCCATGGGGGAAATGATGCTGTTGCAGTTTAAAGAGCCATTCTATTTCACAAGGGGCAAAGCTGGTTTCTTGGGCCTTGTGGAGAGTCACCTTCCATCTAAATTACTACTATAAACTTTCTGCATGGCCTCTATCCTTATTACGGTTGTGATGGGAAATGCTGGGGTCATCTGATCCCAGCAGTCTTTCCTGCCCAAGTGCAAGGTGCTAGACCCGATAATCTGCAAGGTCCCTTCCAGACCCTATGAAACTATGGCAGAGTTGCAGTTGCTGTGAGATACTGTCTCTGAGGCCTGAAGTCTGGCTGAGTGTCTGGTATGTGCTCCCCCCACAACACACACACAGAAAATAAGAGAGGGAGCTGGCAGGGCAGGTGCTGGCTGGGAGCAGATCTTCCCAAGCAGGGGGTCATACAGAAAACAAGATGTAATCTCAACCCAGTACATCAAGTCGCCAGCTGTACACAGCTCTCCAAAGCAGCAGTGGCTGCAGTAGCAGCCAACCACAATTCAACCTTGTCCCTGAGCCATGGCCCCTTTTTAAGACCCCAGATCACACACGGATACATGCAGTGTTCCAGGAATACCAAAGACTGTCTTAAAGGGACACTCATTTTGAGCCTCTAATCTAGTTTTGCCAGGATTCAAAAACCTGCTGGCTACTTGATTTGAAATGAGAGGAGCTTGTGGGGGTGGGGAAGGGAAGCAGGGATTTGCTGATGCCTGACTGCACTGGGATTTGGGTGCCAACTCCTTTGGGTTCCTCTGACATCCCCAGCCCCAGCTCTGCCCTCACAGAACAGCAATGGGAAGTGCCATGTCTCCAAGTTGGAACAGGGAAAGCGGGAAGCGAGGCTGGAGAGACAAGATTCATAGACTATAAGGCCGGAACGGACCTTGGAAGATCATCCGGTCCAGCCCCCAAGGTCAGCCTAAGCAGCCCAGCTTTACCCCCCATATGCAGAGAGATGCTCAGAGAAGTGAGAGTCACGTCTGTTTTAGGCTGAACCTTCCAGCAGCAGCACCTGCAGGTGCCGCTCATAACACAGGGGAGGAAGGGGCTTGGGAAGAAATGGGCTTTCCCTGGACAGTGGGGCTGGTTCCTCTCTAAGGCTGGTGGAAAGTAGAAGTAAGAGGACTGAGCAAACAGAATGACACCAGGGTATAAAGAGGCAGGCAGTGGACAAACAGGCCCAGAAAGTCCTTAATTAAATTTAAAAATATGGAAATTAAAGAGCCATGGAAAATCCTTCTACAGCCTCCAGAGGAAAGGAGCCAGAAACCAAGTGTAAATTCAGTTTTCATCACCTCCTTTGCAACAAACCCTCATACACAGAATGGAAATCCAGACACCACTCCCTGGGAGTGTGAGGCTGTCCAGCATGACACTGGCACAGCCACCCCCAACAACAGCCCCAGTGCCCTCAGCTGTGTCCCCTGCTCTCAGCACAGCGCAGCCAGCTGAACTGTAGGAAGGAGTCAAGAGCCAAACTGACTTGCTCTGGACCTAAGCCTACTCCCACTTCAGCTGTGGAAACATCTCCATTGACCTTAGCAGCATGGGGTCAAGTGCTCAATGGGGAATTCCCTTGCTCACCGGCCTCTGTAGAGGCTTTGGCTGATGTCAGAAACAGGGAGGATGTTTGAGCCACAAACAAACCCAACCCTCCTGAAACCATCCTGCAGAGCAGGGAGTGAATGCCTTCTACTTTGGTTCACGCAGACCCAGCTACCAAGCTGACCCCTGTGGGCCCAGCCTCAGGAGGCCCATGGGGGACATCAGGCAGAAGACACTGTCCCAGGCCCTTCTGGCAGCATTTGGATGCATCAATCAGCACCCTACTCTACCCTTCAATCCTTATCTGTCTCCCTCCTCCCCAGACAGGATGGCTCTCAGGTCTGGCTGATGACAAACATACCTCATTTCCAGTCCAGACGCTGGCCACTGAGTTGATCCTCTACATTCCTGAGGCAGCGTGCTCCCTCCAGGGAAGAATGGGCTTGTCCACTCCCTCCAGCTTTCCCAATCTCTATAGAGCTAACATCTTGCTATATATGCCCACATTCCCTTCTCCTTTCCATGCCACCAAGTCCCAGAAGGACAGGAGGGGCAGGAGGAATCAGCTAAGTATAGGTTTTGGAGGAGGCTAACAATGTTCCAGCTGTTACTCAGGGCAGCTTGGTAGCCAGAACATGTCCCCAGGTGGTCTGGCTGTAAGCATACCATGGTTTGAGATGTTCTCCCCCAGAGGGGCTAACCAACTTCACCCACTTGCAATGATATAACCGCATGGATGTCACTAGGCAGGTGTCAGCTGTTCCCACATACACCCTGCCCTGCCGCAGAACAGGACCAGCCAGGGGCCAGACTGACAGAGACCTGCACTCGCCGCTGCCAGCAGAGGCCAGATAGTCAATGAAGTTTCAGCCAAGTCTTGCCTGAGCAAGTCAGTTCCCTCACATGCTTCCAAAAATCCCACTTTGGCACTGCCAAGCTGTACCCTTTGGCTTAAACACCTTGGTACGTCTGGGCCCTCACGCACAACCCAGGTTTGTTGCCTCCAGGTCTCTTGCTTTTAGTCTCTTTCCCCGCACTTCTACCTGAAAACAGCTGACAAGGCTCCTGCACGATTAATGCACATGCACACACAGATGCAGCTAATCCCTGCATTCCTGAGCTAAGCTGAACCTTGTTGCAAAGTAAATACCTCACAGCA
>NW_017729031.1:107771866-107774935 GCF_001723915.1 Gavialis gangeticus
ACATACAACCTGCCCTGCCGCAGAACAGGACCAGCCAGGGGCCAGACTGACAGAGACCTGCACTCGCCGCTGCCAGCAGAGGCCAGATAGTCAATGAAGTTTCAGCCAAGTCTTGCCTGAGCAAGTCAGTTCCCTCACATGCTTCCAAAAATCCCACTTTGGCACTGCCAAGCTGTACCCTTTGGCTTAAACACCTTGGTACGTCTGGGCCCTCACGCACAACCCAGGTTTGTTGCCTCCAGGTCTCTTGCTTTTAGTCTCTTTCCCCGCACTTCTACCTGAAAACAGCTGACAAGGCTCCTGCACGATTAATGCACATGCACACACAGATGCAGCTAATCCCTGCATTCCTGAGCTAAGCTGAACCTTGTTGCAAAGTAAATACCTCACAGCAGTGCAGCGCACAGCCTGCAGAGCCCCGCAGCTAAGTGCAAGGGGCAGTGCTAGTGAGCAGGCCATAGTTTCTCCGCTCCTAACTCAGACTGCTGATGGCTTGTATCAGGCAGGCCATTGCGTCTGGTGGCTCAATTTCACCCAAGGAAGGGTATGTGGCAACTGATCATCACTTACAGGAGAGTATTACCAGGAGCTCAGAAGCCTGCCGCCCTAGTATTCTGTATACTACAACCCCGGCCATGAGTACTTGCTGAGCTAAGATCTGCACACACCATCCTTGCCCTCAAAATCTTACCCTGAGTGACTCATTCAGGCCCCAGGGAATGGATGGTAGGGCCAAGACTACAGCTCAGCTCTCCCAGGTGCCCGTCCTCTACCCTCTCTACTGCAAGGCTGCCTTTGCTGTGCTTGGCAGGCATCCTGGCCTCCACCTCAGCAGGCTGGCTTTTACACTTGACAGCATATGCCCAGGCTACAGGCAAGCCAGCCCCTGGCCTGACAGTCCTGCTACTCCCTGTCCAGGTTTGCCAAAGTACTGCCCTCCCTGCACTGTGCCCAGGGCCCAGGCAGCACTGTTGCCTCCCACAGTAGGCTTAGGCTGCCTACAGAAAAGCCTTCAAGGCACTTCTAGCACCACTCTCACACTAATACATGGGCTGTTTCCAAAAAGAGACCTGCTTTGTTCTTTTCACTATCCAGCCTGCTCTACCTACCCTCTTCCCCTGTTTCACACTGGAGTTCACACAACCCGAGTCAGGCTATAGCCACTGGGGACCTTAGAGGAACAGGTCCTCCAGTGCCTGCAAGTCTACCCTGGCTGTAGCTCAGACTGTAGCAGCAACTCTCTTAAAACCTCAAGATTTTCTCCTGCTTCTACTGACCCACCTGAACAGGTCAGTGCTCAGAGGCAGGAGAGCGAGCTTTCTACTCATGGGAATAGGGAGCTGTGTCCAGCCTCATGGTGGTGGCAGCTGGGCCATTAGCACAGGTGTGTCCTCACCGTGGTGGCAGCAAGACCTAACTGGGTGGCTTCTGAACCTGTCTCGCATGTATGCGCTCCCTCTGGAATCACACTTGGTGAAGATGCTGCAGGATCGTCACAGCAGCTGTTCTACAGCCTGCTGGAGCCCCAGCTCTTGCAAAAGGAAGAGCTGAAGATGAGCTAGGCATACTTCTAAGCTTGGAGCAGGTGGGCAGAAAGCACAGGGGGGATGTCCTGGCTGGGATGCAGGGCAGACACAGAGGCCAGAAAGCACGCCACAGCTGTGACTATCAGAAGGTTTAGCTCGTGTGCCAAGACTCAGAGATCCTGGGTGCAAGTTGCTCATACAAAGGACATGGATTCCCCATAGGCTTGTGCCTGGTGGGTAACATTCTGGCAAGAGCAGGCAGAGAGGTCTCAGCCAGTGAAGCCACACTGGCACTGCCCAGGCAGCTTCATGAGGAGTTTCCAGCCACCGGACACCTGGGTTTTACTCCCAACTGTGCCCTGATCTCCTGGGCAAATTGGGCTCTGCTCTTTCCCTCATTCCACACAGTACGTTGTCCCCTTTGGCTCTACAGGCACTGCTTGGAGTTCCTGCAATAACAGGTGCAAAGCAGAGTGGTCTCAGGTCCAAGGCATTGATGCTGGTAGCTACTGCTCTTCCGTCACACCTCCGCCAAAAAACCTCTTATTGTTTTTTTTCTCCCATTAGCAGCTGCCCAGGAAAAAAAGATCCCTGAAGGAATTGTCTTCCATGGGCCAATCGGATCAGTCTTTCCTTCTCCTCCCTGGGCCAGGGCTTCATGTGGGTTTGAGGCACACTGGGAGCCTCTGAGTAATGCAGGAAATGGAGGTGAGTCACCAGGCCCTCTCTCCAAACTGTTCCTCTTGCTGCAAATAGCAGCTTAGATGATGCAGAAAAATGCTCTTGGCCGCTGCATGTACAGACATAAACTGTTAGATGTGCAGGGGGAGGAGGGAGGGCCCAAAGCCAGGCAGAGAGGAGAAAACTGCTGCAGAGGTTAGAGGGGGTCAAAGGGACACGGAAAGATAAGAATGGGGTTCAGCAAAGTGTAAAGTACACCACCAGCCCCGCTGTGCAGGCACTTGCTTCCAGCCAGCCGCCTCAGCCCTCCCAGCTGCTGGCAGGCCCAGACAAACCACACCCCGTACTCCTTCTGAGCTATTACTTTTCCAGCTCATCTCTGAAAAATAACTCTGTTATTGGCTCCCACTTCTTGCACTGGCCAGGTTCTGTAAAAACAGATCCCAGCAGTGCTTTGAAGGAACACTCAGTGTAAGAGCTCTGCCCAGTCAATTCCTTTGCCTCTTTTCCTAATAACAACAGGAAGCTATTGTAGTTTGTTTTAGAAGATCCTGTTAACTTCCTAGTCTGTAGCTTGTTGCAGGTCTAGCACCCCGCCCCCCTGGGATGCAGGGCTCCAGGTTTCCATGTCTGGCTAGGTACCAAGCTGCAATGTGATCTACCTTGTGCCGTAGCTCCTTTTCTCTGAGGGCCCAGACAGACAATACCTTGACACTAGCACAACTCACCTTAACTCCACTGACTCCAAGATGAACATGGGCCGGCAGTGTGGGGAGGCAGTTAGGAAGGCCAACCGCACCTTGCCATGCATCCACAGATGCATCTTGAGCAGGTCTAAAGAGGTGATCCTCCCCCTCTATGT
>NW_017729031.1:107775620-107779025 GCF_001723915.1 Gavialis gangeticus
CGGACTAGATGATCTGCTCAGGTCCCTTCCGACCCTAGAAACTACGAAACTCTGCCCAAGCTGGCATCACTTTACTCCTGAAAGAATCAAGGGTAAAACTGCACCAAGATAAATGACACTGAGGTATATAGCCTCTATCTGCAGGTTACTTGAGGTAGCTGTCTTACCTGATTCTGTGCCATCTAATGGTGAGGTCAAGTAATAGCACCTAATGCATTCTGTTAATCCAGGATGGCTACTAGTGGCTGCATCCCCACAGCAGGGGCATGCAGCTGCTGCAGGGAAAATAGTGTGCTGCTTTTTGCCCCAGTGCACACCCCTGCATGTGGGGTTAGCACGGGGAAAAATTCTCTGGGTGGGGTAGAGGAGGCTGGGGCCAGCACTTGGGCTGGAGTCCTGGGGGCCTCCTAGGGCTCCAGCAGCAGCCATCTGGGTGCACAGAGCCTGGCCATCAGCTGAAGTGGGCTCTGGCCAGCCAGGCTCTGGTTTCAGGCAGTGCACACTGCTGCCATGTGCACTGCCCTGCTTTTTTTCCTTGCACTTTTTTTGATACCAGGATTTCCTGGTATCTAAATTTAGCTCTGCGCTACAAATATTCAGCATGGAGAATCATCTCATATGCACAGGGTGCATTTTGCAGTGCCTCAGAAGCCTTCGAGGAGCCACAAAACACACATGCTCACTCATGTGGACATGGCCAATCTGTCTGCTCCAGATCCTGGTGTTATGTACATTGGTTTTGTACCCTCATGTAAGTCACACTGGTATAAATGTGTAATCATCTGTCCAGGCCCTGGCATAGGTGAGCATACTAACAACTGTGTAGCATTCAACTATGACGTAATGGAAGAGGCATCTGAACTCACCAGCAACCCACTGTCCTGACTTCCATTTAGCAAGTGCTGCACAATGGTCCTTTTCCAATGGAGAACATGCTTTCTTTCCTTAAAATGTCTACCATAGGAGTGAAAAAACAAGACAGACCCCCGCCCCCAGGAATACATGCTGTGTGACTTGGGGCAGATCTTGCCATCTGTTTTCCCTCAGCTTGTCTTGACTATTTGAGCTATCAGTTGCCAAAACCTGGCCTGGGTCTTACTGAGTGCTGGGCATGATGGGACCCTGATCTCAGCTGGGGCTGCAGAGTGCTACAAGAACTGTGCATAATTACAACTTAATGTTCTTAGGAGTAGTAGGTGGGGATGGGAAGCGGCCTTCTGGCCCCAGATCAACCTAGGCCTGATTGGGGCTGGGAAACAGACTGCTGTAGGATCCAGTTCTGGTGCACCGGCACATGAGAGGAGTGCAGTGAAATGGTCCCCTGTACAGACTGCTTCTATGACACTTCTGTCTCCCTTTTGTAAGCAGCTGACATAACAAAAGCTGCAACTGCCCAGGGGCACCACCTGTTTCCTTGCCTGCCTCTCTTAGTCACAGCACACAGTCTTGCCAAGGTGGCTACAAACACATCCTCCTCTGGAACAGACACCCTGCCCCTGCCTCAGTAACTCTCACACCCAACTTGGAAGCCAGTTGCTCTCCCAGCATCTGGCCTTCTCTCCCCCTCATCTGTGCCCAGACTCATACTCACATGATTGGACCCAGACCCAAGAGTGTGGGGTTGGGCTTCCATTCAAATCAGCTGGAGCTGTGTGTGGGTGCCCAACATCCCTGAACATCTGCCCCAATGGGCCAGCCTTTGCTAAGAACCCAGGGCCACATTATTTGGTGCTCAGCACCCTCACACATGAGCATATCCTCAAAAGAGATCTGCTCCCAGCATGCGCCCAAGATGCTGAACACTTGGCAAAATCCAGGCATTTGGGCATCTCAAAAGGGAGGCACCAAATCCCACAAGCCACTAATGGACAGACAGGCCCAGACAGGGGTCACCTGGAAGGTGCCTGGCAAGTGCAGGAAAGAAGCATCTCCTCAGGTCATGCCCACTATAAAGAGGTGTGTTCATGGCCAGTTTTATAGGAAAACATGCTCTCCTCATCCAGGCTCTCCAGGCAGGCCAGCTGGAATCTTCTCCAGATGCTATGCCCCAGTGTTACACAGCTGTGCTCCAGTGTGGTCCCCATTTACAAGACGGGGAGAAAGGAGGACCTGGGTAACTATAGGCCAGTTAGTCTCACCTCAGTCCTTGGGAAGAACTTTGAGAAAATTATCAAGGAGCACATCTGCGGAGACCCAGTATGGGAGGTAATGCTAAGGGGCAACCAACACGGGTTCATTGTGGGAAGATCCTGCCTGACTTACCTTGTTTCCTTTTACGACCAGGTCAAAGTCCTTGGATGCAGTCATTGAGGTGGATGTTGTCTACCTGGACTTGAAGAGGGCCTTTGACACTGTTTCTCACCCCATGCTCATAAAAAACTAGGCAACTGTGGCATTGATGCCTACACAGTCAGATGGGTCACAAATTGGCTCAATGGTCACACCCAGAGAGTGGTGGTGGATGGGTCGTTTTCAACCTGAAGGGATGTGGGCAGTGGAGTCCCCCAGGGCTCACTCCTGGGGCCTGTACTGTTCAACATCTTTATCAGTGACTTGGAGGTGGGCGTGGAAAGCACGCTGTCCAAATTCACTGATGACAAAGATGTGGGGAGAAGTACGCACACTGGAGGGGAGGGACAGAACACAACTAGATCTAAACAGGTTACAGAGATGAGAATAGAATGGAATTCAACGCAGACAAGTGCAGGGTGCTGCATCTAGGAAGAAGGAACCTGCACGTACCTATAGGCTGGGGAACACCCTTCTCAACAACACAGTGGCTGAAAGGGATCTTGGAGTCGTTGTTGACTCCAGGATGGACATGAGCCACCAATGCAAGCAAACAGTCAGTAAGGCTAACCACACTTTGTTGTCCATCTACAGATGCATCACAAGCAGATCCAGGGAGGTGATCCTTCCCTTCTATGCGATGCTGGTCAGGCTGCAGTTGGAGTACTACGTCCAGTTCTGGGCGCCGCACTTCAAGAGAGATGTGGCTAGCATTGAGAGGGTCCAGAGGAAGGCCACTCACATGGTCAGGGGCAGCAGGCCAGGCCCTATGAAGAAAGACTCTATTCAGCCTCCACAAAAGAAGGCTGAGAGGGGGTCTGGTGGCTATTTACAAACTCACCAGGGAGGACCAGCGGAAAATAGGTGAGACTCTGTTCCCCCAGGCACCACCTGGGATACCAAGGAATAACGGCCACAAATTGATGGAGAGTAGGTTCAGGCTTGATATCAGGAGGCATTACTTTACTGTTAGGGCTGCCAGGCTCTGGAATGGGCTCCCAAGGGAGGTGGTGCTCTCCCCTACCTTGGGGGTCTTCAAGAGGAGGTTGGATAGATATCTGGCTGGGGAATTATGATCCCAGCACTCGTTCCTGCCCAGGGCAGGGGGTCGGACTT
>NW_017729031.1:107784025-107785812 GCF_001723915.1 Gavialis gangeticus
AGCACTCGTTCCTGCCCAGGGCAGGAGGTCGGACTTAATGATCTGTTCAGGTCCTTTCTGACCCTAGAAACTATAAGCTGCTCCTCCTCACAGAAACTATCCTGTTTCCCCAAATAATGAGTGACCTGCCCCTCCCCACAAAGGACTGCATCAAACCAAGCCCCTGGCTGCACTGCAATGCAAAAAGCATCCCATGACTCAGAACCAGCAGCACTGGCTGCATGTGAAAACCAGAAGGAATGACCCACTAGAACTCAGGCATTAGGGACCATTTCCTCCACAGATGTTGTAATTAGGCCATAATTAGCAGGGCTACATCCTGTCAGGAGTCTATCCTAGTCAGGTGCATCTGTGTCACGTCAGGTGTGTGTCCACACACCCAGCATGTACATACAAACATGATGAAATAGGTGCTATATATAGCTCCTGCTTGCTGTTATATATAACCCCTCAGCCTCAGCACTTGGCTTTTGGAGAGGCAGGCCCCCCACCAAAGGTTAATGGAAGCAGAAACTCTTCTCTGCACAGGCACACTCAGCGTTATCAGTATGCACCTGAGCTAAGCCAAGGGGGGGGGAGGGGCTTGTGCATAGTGTGGGAGGTGGATTGGGCAGGTGTTGTGTGTGTGGTGTGTATGCATCTACACATGTGCCTGTCTCTCCCAGCTCAGGAACTTCATGTTGTACAGAGGAGATATTCCTCCACATCCTGAAAGCGCCACCCTGGAGCAGCCCATGTCCTGCATCCTGGGATAGGCAGCTACCCTCCACTTAGGCCCAGGGCACAGGAGTGCCCCCAGTGCCCAGCATTCTGCAGGGTTTGTATCTGGGGATGGTATAAGGCATACAAGGAGAACTCCTGAGGGTGGCAAGAGATGTTTTCCATGAAGGGCAAACCAATGGTGGTGGAATCTTGTTAGGAAGATCAATCTATGGCTGACCCATCACAGCCCCCAGGGGTCTGTTAGCTAGGAGCTGCCAGATCAAGTGTGTGCACAGAAACAAACCTTCCAGCATGCCAAGGCACAGCCAGTCATCCACTGGCTTCTGGGCCCAAATGGGCTGGGCAGGTTATGATGGGACATGATTACACCTGGAGGTGGGACCTTCTTCCCAACAACACTGCAATATTCAATACTGAGAAATTCCTTCCTGACATCTGGACTCCTATGATCAGTATGATACATGTGTATCTGCATGCGCTCATGCCTTGGGTAATGTCCTGGGGTGGTCTCATCCTTCCTGTAGCCCCCGAGAGGTCACTTGAGGTACACCAGGGGTACAGCCAGTCCTAGGTGTCCTTCACGGTTTCCTCAGGATGCAAAACCAAGTGCTGTTTCCCACACAGCATGACAAAACCCACCTCTGTGATCCTGCTTCAGCCATTTCTAAATGGAGCTGCAACCAGGCCAATAGAGATACATACACATACAGGTATGGACTTGATCACACATGTGGGCCCAGCCACAGGCACATGGCACACACACATGCCTGTGGGACTGCCGTTAGCACTAGCCCAGGCTCCAGAACAAAGCACTCTGCAAGCTGCTTCTGTGCTAAGCTGAACAGTACAATCAGCTGTCAGAAGCAGCAGTGGTTGGATGCCAACTAGGTGCTACCCAGCACAACACTACCTCCCTCCTAAATACTGGTCCAGAGACAGGGTTGAACTGTGGTCAGACACCTGCCCCTGAGATCACCTGGAATAGGACTGTCCAACTTCAGTGTATTCAGAGACCATTCACTGGCTTTTTCTGCCGGGCGCCCACTCGCCAGCCCCGCTCCTGG
>NW_017729031.1:107785920-107793577 GCF_001723915.1 Gavialis gangeticus
ATTCACTGGCTTGGCCTGCAGGCCACCAGTTCGACAGCCCTGATCTGGAGCTTCCAAACCCACCAGGCTCTCACCAGGTGCAAGGCAGGGCTGGCTCAAGCCTCTATCATTAACATATATGCAGTAAGGAGGGGCATCTAATGCTACGAACACTGTCAAGAGTCTTCCACACAGTACAAAATGCCCTCCTCTCAAAGCTTCCAGCACTTCCCGACAGATCCTCTGTCCCTGGCAGGGCACATAAGCATGTGGATCTTAGTTTTCAGAGCACTGGTCCAGGAGCATAATAATCCAGTCACTGTCACATGCTTGGCCTAAACCACCTGCCAGCCCTTGGTCTAATGGATTACTGAGTATCAGGGGATTCCAAATCAGTAAGCAGCCACATGTCAGTGGCAGATGAAAGCAAGGATAAAGGAAGAGATAAGCAGCCTAGAGAAATGAAAGAATGGGTTATGGATTATTTAGAGAAGCTAGGAGTTTTCACATTTGTATGGCTGGATGGGATGCACCCTAGAGCAGAGGTTTCCAAAGTGGGGTGCACGCACCCCAGGGGGTGCGCAAGACAATCCACTGGGGTGCAGGAAGAAAATATTAGAACTTCTATTTATATAAATATACATATATTGGGGGTGCGTGCTCAAAAATTTTTTTCTGATAGGGATGTGCAATCAAAAAAGTTTGGAGACCACTGTCCTAGAGTACTAGAATAGGCTGAGGTAATTTCAGAACCATCAGCTATCTTCTTTGATAACTCATGGAGGTCAAGTAAGGTCCCAGATGACTGGAAAAGGGCAAATATAATGCTCAACTTTAAGGAGGGGAAGATGAAGGATCTAGGAAATTACAAACCAGTCAGCCTGGCCTCAACACCTGGAAAGATTATGAAGCAAGTCAAAGATCTATTTCTAAGCACCTGGAGGAGAACAAGGTGATCAGGAATAGCCAGCATGGATTTAGCAAGAGCAAATCATGCCTGACCAACCTGATTTCCTCATTTCCAACCTATGATAAGGTGACAGGCTGTGTAGATGGGGAGAGCAATGGATATGATATACCTTCATTTTAGCAAGGCTTTTGAAGTTGCCTCCCACAACTGTCTCATTAGTACACTGAAGAAATACAGACCAAATAAAAGTAACTGTAAGGTGGATACATAACTCATCAGATCATCATGCTCAATGAATAGTTATAAATGGCTCAGTGTCTAATTGGGAGGAAGTGTCATATGGGGCTCCCCAGGGGCTTTTCCTCCTCTGGTATTATTTAATACCTTCCTTATGATTTGGAGGAAAGGACTGAGTGAAAAATTAACAAATCTGAAGATGAAACCAAGTTGGGTGAAGTTGCAGACACTCTGGAGAGTAGGGTTAGGATTCAGAATGACCTTGATAAACTGGAGAAATGGTCCCAAATTAGTCAGATGGAATTCAACAAGGACACGTTCAAAGTCCTGCACTTTAGAAGAAATAATCACACATACAAACACAGACTCAGGAATGATTGTCTAGGATGAACACAAGCTAATAGTGTGGTCTTGCTGTAAATAAAGCCAATAGCATACTGGGGTGTATTAATAGGAGCATTGTTTGCAAATCAAGGGAAGCAAGTCTTTCACTTTATTCAGCACTGGCGAGGTCTCACCTGAAGTACTGTGTCCAGTTTTGGGCCCCACATTTCAAGAAAGATGCAGAGAAACTACAAAGAGTCTATTAGAGAGCAACAAAATGATTAGAGGCCAACATGCCTTATGAAAAAAGCTGAAAGAACTAGGACTTTTTTAGTCTAGAGAAAAGAAAACTGAGGGAGATTCAATAACAATTAGGGGAATTATAAAGAAGATGGAGACAGACTGTTCTCTGTGGCCACAGGGGACAGGACAAGGAGCAAAGCTCTTAAATTTCCTTTGTCACAATTTAGACTGCATATTAGGAAGAACTTCCTAACTGTGAGGATAGTTAAACATTGGTACAGACTATACAGAGAAGTTGTGGAATCTCCAGCCTTAAAAGTTTTAAGACCAAGTTAGACAAACACTTTACTGGGATGGTTTAGTCAGGGACAATCCTGTCTTGAGCATGGGGCTGGACTAAGTGATCTTCTGAGGGCCCTTTGAGCCCTACTTTTCTATGATTGTAGGTCCCTTGCACTGATGACTTCAAGGGCATCTGCTGAGATGTAGGCACAGCCACTTTGGATGAGACACCACAAAAAACCTGGTTCTCAGGTCTGGATATGTCCTGTGCAGGTACCAGGGAACTTATCCACAAGTGCAGCTTACTTCACCCAGTACTTAAGTGCAGCCAGCTCTGGGGGGGAAAGCAGCAGGTGTTCAACAGCAAATCATAACACTGAAGCAGGCTGAAGAAAGAAAGAAACAGCATCTAGCAGAGTCTGTAAAAGGAGTTTAGGCAGGCAGTGCCCAGCCTGGGATCAAGTCCAGACACGAAGCTTCAGAACCACAAGTACAGCAAAACCAGTTGGAAAGAAAAGGAGTGAAAATAGATGAATCTTGCTGCCAACTTGGACACACAGAAGTTAGTAAAATGAAGCATGAGAGATCTGGGGCTATATGCCCTGCCCTTCTGCTTATAGACACCACTGGGTCACAAAGATTTATAGTATCTTTAGTCATGATGACCCACAGGCAAAGACCTCTGCTGTATGTTCCATTAGAAAAACAGCACTAACCTGGATCACAGAGCCAATCAGAAGGCCACCTGCCTATTCACCTCCTCCACAACTTAACAAGGTCTCTCATTCAGCTGTTACCCAAGCCTGATCCTACTTATCTTATAAAACAGATCAAAACCAGCATTACCCTGTCCACCACAGCAAAAGCCCTACCCCCTTTCATCAAGGCACTTTTTTTTAGCGTATGATGATGAAATGATCACAGCGCAAGAGAAAACATGTTCACCATTTTATGTCCAAATTTTGCAGCCAGCTGACAGCCTCAGGCATAATATCGTGGAACTGAAGCATAAAGGTAGAGGGGTGGGCACTTCCTGCCACAATATCAGTACAAATTATATCTTTGAATGCTCAAAGGATAAACAAAGACCCCCCCCTCCCCATGCACCCCACTGCAGGTAGCAACTCAGCGAGGAGCTATCCCAGCCCAGCTAAGCAGGCACTCACCTTCCCCGGGAGCAGCTGCACAGGCCATCTGGCAAAAATGGTGAGCTGTATAACAGTAACCTTGTTAGCTCCAGAGGAAATGGGGGTGGAGCAGAAGGGAGACCCCAGAGAGCGGTTCTCAGACTGAATCCTGTTTCACAGTGCTTCTGACTATCTTTCTGGTGCTTCCCAGTGAGTCTGGCCCAAACAGCAAGCAGCAGGAGGGTGGGCACTGAGTAGAGGAGAGCTCACTCAGGGCAGGGCAGGCTGCCGCTGGGATTCTGCAGTGTTGGCAGCTGGGGGCATATACACTACCTCCTAGCTGCCCTGCCTGCAGAGTTTGGCTTTGATTAGCTCCTCTGCAGGCAGGCATAGCCAATGGGACTGCGAATCCAGGAGCAGCCCAGTCAGCAGCTCGGACCTCCGAACACCCTCCTCCAACAGAGCAAGCAGGGAGCTGAGACATGATGGTGACTGCACATCAGTAACACGTGGATTAAACCGACAGCCAGCATCACCCAGCCGTGCCTGATGCCTTCTGGTCAGCTTCACATAGCTCTGTCCATTTATTAGAACCCAACCCCAGCCCTGCCCCATGCCAGTGCAAAACCCCTTAGCCACACACAGCCCCAACAGCCACATGCACTCACCCACACCAGCCCTTAACTATCTTGGGGCTGAACAGCTCCAAGCAGGATTTGGATCATTTAAATTGCAGTCACACTGTCTGACCTCAGTTACACTAGAGTAAATCTTGAGGGGCTTCACTGGGGTCGGTGCAGTTGTGGATTTACTCTGTTCCAGTGGGCAGGTTGCAAAACCACAGCAAGGAGATTCTTTTGAAAGTCATCTCTGCAGAAAGCCCTCTGACTGAATGGGCCACAAAGACTGAACTTTATGCATCCCCCTCCTCCTCTCTCCCGAAGCACAGCCATCTGTTCTGTACCCATCACTGTGTTCTCTGATCCCTGACGGGCAGCCCTCCTGCTCAGTGCAGGGCAGAGCACCTGCCTCTGCTCATATCTGCTCTGTGATTCAGGCAAGAGGAGCAACATCCCTCTGTCTCACACCCACACCCACAAGTGCATACAGAAGCATGTTCCCCACTCTACCTCTTGAGGCTCACTCAGGGCAGTCACAGAAGAATCCCAGCCCCTGTGACAGGCTGGGGGGAAGGCTGAAGATGACAGGTAAACATTTGACCAAACTGTACCTGTGCAGAGGAGGACACAAACATTCCTCTTAGTTAGGGTTGGGCAATTATTTGCACTGGAGGGCTTTTTAAGGAGTTTCTGTGAGCTGCTGTGGGGTGGAGAGGAAGGGGCACAGTGCTCACCCTGCCTGGCCTACTGCAGCAGAGGGGGTGTGGAGCACTTTATCCTAACTGGCCCGTCTACCCTGCACCCACCAGGGGGAGTGCCAGATGGAGCAGGCAAGTGAGCACGTGGGCAGGCAGGGTCTGCATGGAGACTGACCCAGGACTCTGGTGGGCAGAGCCACTCAGCCAGGTGGTTGAGATGACGCCACGGGTGGGTGAGAAACACCATCCAGGAGCAGGATGGGGGGCTGGGGCTGGGGCTGGGACGGTGGGGCAGTGACGGCACAGCACCAGGGCCCAGTGCAGAGCCGCAATCTGCTCCCCGCATCCCCTGCAATGGGCGCCAGTTCTGCAAGCAGGGATGTGCAGGGAGCAGATCACGGCTTTGCCCTGGGCCCCAGCCCCACGCTGTCATTGCCCTGCCATCCCAGCCCTGCCCACCTGTCCCACTCCTGGACACTGCTCCTCACCTGCCCATGACCCCCATCCCATCTTCCAGGCCAAACACACCCTGCCCATGGGGCCCCTGAGCCAGTCTCCATGGAGACCCCACCCACCCGCCTGCTCCATAACTTCCACTGCCCAATAATTTCCGGCCCATGGCAGGGGACCAGACTTGATAATCTTGCAGGTCCCTTTTGGTCCTATGATACTATGATCCGTCAGGTGCCCCTGGCAGTGGGTGCAGGGCAGACTGGCAGCAGCAACTGGGCAGACTGAGCCACTGCTGTGGGGGCTGCCAGGAAACCAAGTCTGGTGCTGCCCTTGCCCCGCCACATCCCCAGTAGTGACAGAACCTGCTACACACACCACGGCCTGGGCTGCCCCTGATACCTAGGCTGGGAAGGGCTGAGAGATCTGCCATGGGCTGGATACAATCCCTTGGCAGGCCAGATCTGGGATACGGGCCATATTTTTCCCTGCCCCTGCCCTTAGTGCATCACTGCTGCCCAGACCTCCTGGGCCTGTGGGCACTGTACAGGACTCAGGATATCCCACAACTGATTCAGGACAGCTAGCCAAGGAATTATTTCTAACTGAAATCCAGACCCCCTTCCTGTTCCTGATCCATCAGGTGGTGCATACACAAAAGGAAATTGAGCTGGAGCTTCATTGCTGGGGTTGGCCAGGAATGCCTTTATCAGAGAGGCAGGTGGGCTTTCTCCTACCTGACTGCCACCAACAGCCACCCTCATACTCTGCCTTAGCCACAGACATTTCCGCCCCTCCCCACCCCCTGGGATAACACAGCTCAAGCTGTGGTTGCTGCGGTGCAAGCAGCCTGGGGTTCGTTCAATCACTGGTATGTGAACGCTTTACTAATCCAGCTGCAGATTCCCTTGCTCCTTCTTCGCTGGGGTTAATAAAGCAGCAACATTTCCTCTGAAACTTCCCTCCCAGATGATCAGCTCGTGCCTAGCATCAATATTGCAAGCCCCAGAGCTGGCTGTCCTCCAGTCCACTTAGGAATAATAACAGGGCCTACCACTGTCTGATGTAGTAGCGCTGGCATGAGTAGAATGCTGCCAGAGATGACTTGACTCTGCCTATAGGCACGGATGCCAAACAGTTCCCAGGAGGTTCCTCAGCTTGAGAGGGCACCCTGTTCTCCCCTCATCCTGAGGACCTTGCTTGCAGGCGGTTCATGCAGTGCCCAGCTGTTGTCCAGATGTCGTGCTTTCCTCTGCGTGAAAGTTTGGTATTGACCTGGTATTTCTGCAGTGCCAGCTATCTCATCAACCCCTTCACTGCCACACTCACAAGCCAGCAGCAGTTTCACTAGAAGAGCCACTCCAACGAATGGAATGCTGCCGAGTGACTACACACTCTTCATCACTCACTTGCTCTGCCAGCCTGCTGTGATCCCCTGTGACTACTGCAAATAACCCCCTGTTTTATCATGTTACTGTTCCCTGGAACTGCAAGTATAAACCTGGAAGTTGGAAGACATGGATTTTGCCCCTGGCTCTGGCTCTGACCCAGGGAGCAGGTCCTCCCCACACCTGTCTGTGCTGTGGGAAATAGGAATAATAGATCTCTCTTGCTTCTCAGGGGGTTCTGATGCTGAACTAGTACATGGAGAGTGCTTTTAAGATCCACAGTGCATGGCTACTATAGCCCTGTAAAGCAACATTATTTTACAGCACAGGGAAGTTAAATGATTTCCCCAATATCACCCAGAGCTATAACTAACACCCAGGAACTGGGCTTGATTAGTCCAAGTCAGTCCACATGCACACACATGCATTACTGTGCAGTAACTAACTGGGCAAAAATTTGATGCCTGCATGATGCAGATATCAAATTTATACTCAAGTCAGCGTAAGTCGCCATATTTACTGTGCAGTATGTGCATATGCCCGTACTGCGTGCCCACAGTGTAACTTAGAACCCAGTAGTCCTAATGTGGAAATCCCTGCTCTAATCACTGGCCCACACATTCTTTCAAATTCAAAATCATTCAACAACAAAGTGGAAACATAGCCCCCCAGTGAGAGGTACAGCCATGGGATGGAGACACAAGTGCTGCCAACAAATATAAAAGGGCTGATGTTCTGCACCTGCATCAAGTTGTGATTTGCTCCCATTAGCATTGTAGTTCCTGTCTCCCTAGACAAACTTTGCAGGAGAATGGAATGATGTCACATTACAAGCTGTTTGGGTCAATGGCTGTGTATTGTACCACACCTGACACAGCGGAGTTCTGATTTCCGGCTGGGGTGTTTAGCCACTATTGAAATGCAAATAATAACAATGACAGAAGTGGAATCAAATTCAACCTGGCTGCCTCTCAAAAAGATGCCGCAGCTAACCAAGACTTACTGGACTCACCACAGGAATACCAGGGCAAGATTTACCAGCCTATGCTACACAGTTGCATTTCTCAACCTGTGGGTCATGACCCAAAAGTGGGTTGCAAGCATATATAAAAGAGTTGCGAAAAATCATGGAAAAATACAGAAAATCATGGATTTTCTCCTTTAAAGGAGAAAAATGTGGGAAACCATGGGTTTCCCCTTGCAGGCTGGCAGAATACCAGCCTGCCAGGGGCTACTTGGGGCTGGGAGGAGTGGGATGCAGGGGGCAGGGGGCGCCATGTGCATGTGTACATGCACACATGCACATGGCAGCCAGGCAGTGGGGAAAGCAGCTCCTGCAGCTCCCCAGAGGTAAGTCTATGTGGGGGGGCACAGGTGATGCATCAGGGGGAAGGGGGGG
>NW_017729031.1:107793587-107800507 GCF_001723915.1 Gavialis gangeticus
GGGGGGGGGGGGGCCCACCCCCCCCCCCCCCCCCCCGATTTGTGCATCTACAGCAGGCATGGGGCTGCAGCCTGGCTGGACAGGCATGAGCTGGAACTGCCTCCATGGCCCAGCAGGCTGGACCCGGCATGAGAGGGCAGAACGGGTTGGCAAGATTCATTGCCACGACAAGGAGCCCCACACCAGCCATGCTGCCAGAAGTGCAAGGAATAATGCACGGTGGGGAGGGGGTGCCCACAGCTCTCACCACCACTAACCACTCACCTCAGGCCACAGCGGTATCCCGAAGGGAAGGTGGGGTGGCAGGCAGCGTGAGCAGCCTGAGGGGAGCGGCGGTGGCCAAGCCTTGGCATGGGGTAGAGCCATGGCCTGATACATGAGGGGCTGGCAGCAGGAGGAGGTAAGGGCAGCATGTCCCACCCCATATCCATTACTCCTCCTGCTGCTGATGGCACAGCTGGTGAGGGGCTCCTCACAGCAGTGGCAGCAACAAGTCTTGACATCCTGCTCTGCCCTCCTGCACTGGGTCCCGACTGTGTTGTTCTCAAAAGATCAAGGAGTTAAGCTTATAGGATAAAGCTTGTTTATTCAGACAGCAGTACTCTGCCTGCTGTTCCCTCCTGCAATCCCAGGGACAATGTAACAATTTATACCTAACACTCTTAAAGGTATCCACACATCTTCCCCCGTTACACGCAACGTATCCCCATATAATATTAACATTGGCAGTTCAGTTTGACCCATAGTTAAAGCATATTTTAACAGGTCTCTGTTAGTCTTTGTGTTGGCTTTTTGTCTGTAAGTGATCTTCTCAGTTTCTCTGCATTCTCAATCCTTATTGGTTCAGTTCTTGTTTGGTTTCCTTGTTCAGATGTCTCTACATCTGTGTCATTTTCAATCTCCTCTGTCATTTCTTGTTGCTTTGATGTCAGCTCTGTTTCCTTTGGTAAATCTCAGGATGCTGCTTCTTTACGAGCTGCAGCTGTGGTCTATTCCTTCTTAACACCTGTCCTTCCAGTGTGACTACTTTATAGGATCTGCAAGCTACTTAATGGGAAACAAGAGCTTTTTTCCCCACATTCAACCATCTGAAATAAGCACCATATCTGTGTTGTGCAGTTGTGGTAATTCCCTGGTACCCCTGTCATAGTACCATTTTTGTTTGAGTTTGTTGAATGTTTTAATGTTTTCACATCTTGCTTTTTATTCTAATGAGCAGAAATTTCATCCACAAGATTTGGCAGCCTGGTTTTAAGTTTCCTGTTAAACAGCATGTCTGCTGGGATCAATCCATGTTTCATGGGTGTTGCCCTGTCATTTAAGAGTGACAGGTAAACACTGGTGTGTGGATCTGTAGCTTTTTTCAACAATTTATTCACTGTTTGCACTCCATTTTCCACCAGACCATTGGATGTTGGGTATTTAGGATTTGACGTGTAGTGACAGAATCTATATTTGTTTGAAAATTCTTTAAACTCAAGGCAATTGAATTGAGGTCCATTGTCTGTTCTCAATATTTAAGGAATCCCATGTCTAGCATTGAAAAATCGTTTCGATGTGAGTTATGACATTGTTTGCTGTCTTGCTTTTGAGCAATGCAGTTTCAGGATAGTAAGAATAATAATCCAGCATTAATACATAATTTTTTTCCTGCATACATGAATAAGTCAATGCCCACTTGATACCAGGTGTTCCTCCATTGTGTGCTCTTTTTTTTCTGCGCTGATCTGTATTTCAGGCATGTTGTACAAGCCTTTACAGCATCTTCTATGTCATTATTTATGTTGGACCAAAATAGAGTACCCTTGCTCTCCTTTTGCATTTTTCAATGAGTAGATGCCCCTCATGTATTCTGTTTAACATGTCTTTCTTTAGAACCAATGAACAAGTTGTGAGCCTTTGAACAACATGCCATCCAGTACTGACAGGTCTTCCTTGAACTGAGAGCAAGGGCTAGGTATATGTTTTCCAGGCCATGCAGCACCAACAGCTATTATCACTTTTTGCAATGTGGTGTCCTGAGAGTAGCTTCTGCAATTAGTGCCCGCATTTTATCTGTGACAGAAATTACTCTTTTAATTAGGTTAACATGTACCGTGTCTGCGTCGGGAATTCTGCCATTTTCTGTTGTGTCATATGCTCTGGACAACGTATCTTCAATATGTCAGTGTTTTCCTGGAGTGTACTGTATGTCTAGATCATACACTTGCAGTTGAAAGAAAAGTCTCTGTGATCTGGGTAGTATGTCCATGTCTGATAACTCTTTCTTTGCTATAGTTACCAAAGGTTTATGATTACTTTCAGCTATCACAGGCTTCCCATAAATGAATATATGAAATTTCTTACAGCTGTATACCAGAGCTAAACATTCTTTCTCAATTTGTACATATAGACACTTTGACTTAGAAAGTGCCCTAGATGCATATGCTACTGGTCTCCAGCTATCTCCATGTTTTTGAAGCAAAGCTGCTCCAGAGCCTTCTTTATAAGCATCTGTTGACAATTTTATGGGTCTTTTAGGGTCATAGTATTTTAGGACCAGAGCTTTCATTATTTTTTCCTTCAAGTTTTTTAATTCAGCTTCATGTTCATGTTCCCATATCCCAGAGGCAGGCAATTATTTTGGCTGGAGGGCTGCTTAACGAGTTTTGGTGAGCTGTGGAGGGCCACATGGGTAGCCCTGCCCCTTGACAGTTGCCCCATCCCCTGGTCTCCATCTTGGGACCAGAAGTCCTGTCCCTAACCCCTAATCTTTGTCACTGGAAGTCCCTCCTCTTGCCCCCCCCAAATACTCTTTTTAGGAGGGGAGGTTTGCCATCTTAGAACCAAAAAAACCCCCAAATCATACACTAAAAGTCAACCACCTACTGTAACATATTTTAATTTTATTACAAAAAATATTTTTGTCATGATTTGTGTTTACATTGTGTATATAGAGATGACTGCATAATAACTCCAAAATAAAGTTTTAGTTTTGTATATTGTGTGTAGGGGGGTGTGGGGTGTGGTTGGGAATATGTATGGTGGGGAGTGGGGGTATGTGTGTATGGTGAGGTGTGGGAGGGGTTTGGAGGGTCAATAGGGTATGTTGGGGGTGTATATGTGGGGAGGCTGTGGGGGTAGGGTATGGGTGTGTAGCTTTAGTGGGGTATGAGGTATTGTGCCAGAGTGTGGGGACCCCCAGCATCCCCCCATGGTGCACAGCCCCCACAGGCAGCAGCAGGAGCACCAGCAGGTGGCTGGCACTCATTCCTGGAGCAGACACTGCTGCCCGGTGGCACATGGCTTCAGCCAGTGCTGCACACGGGGTAAGAAGTGCAGCCCGGCCAGGCCACCTCTATCACGGGGGCTCTGTGCAGCACACATGCAGCTCTCACACTCACACGGCACCAGAAGAAGCCCCATGGGCTGGAGCCCACTGCCTTCCCCACCCCCTGCCGCGCAGGTCCCAGGACTCCGCGGGGAAGCAGGGGCCAGGGCTCCCCTCCACTTCCTGAGCGGCAGGGGGCAGGGAAGGCAGTGGGCTCCAGCCTGTGAGGCTTCCCCCAGTGCTATAGGAGTGCGACAGCTGCATCTGAGCCACACAGAGGCCCTGCAATAGAGGTGGCCAAGCTTGTCTGCTCATCTCACCCCTGCATGCAGTGCTGGCTGAAGTCACACACCGCCGGGCAGCAGTGACTGCACTGGGCTCACGTGTCCACAGCCTGCTGGTGCTCCTGCTGCTGCTGGCAGAGGCTGTGAGCCATGGCAGGGAGGGGGTCCCCACATCCCACCATGATCCCTCACACCCACATGCTGCACACCAGAGCTCTGCGTTCCTGCCCACCCCTGGGCATGGACTCCATACTGCAACTATACCCAGCCCCACACTCTGTGCTCCTGCCCAGCTACAGCTCCCCCTCACCCCATCCCCGCCCCTGCTTCTTACTCATCTCATGCCCAGAGTGAGTGGGATGCCAGGGAAGCCAAGCAGGTCTCCCAGCGGCTGAAGCAGTGGCAGCAGCAGCCCCACCTGGAAGCTGTGTGCTGGCTGAGCCAGGCCCTTCTGCACACAAGGGTGGGAGCGAGGTGCAATAGGGTATGTTGGGAGGAGGTGTATATGTGGGTGCCTTGCTCCCACCCTCGTGGGCAGAAGGGCTGGGTGGGGTACAATTAATTGGGGGGCGCCCATAGGCCAAATAAAAGTGCTGGGTGGGCTGAATCCAGCCCACATGGCATATTTGCCTGCCCCTGCCATATCCACTGAGTTTTCTTTTGTAGGAATGATCTAAGGTGTTTGGTCTGCTAAGTTAGATAGCTATTTCTCTACAAAATTGATTATTCCCCAGTAATCTTTGCACTCCTTCCTTATCTGTAGGAGGTGGCAAGTTTTTAATGGCTTTAACCCTTGCAGGACCAAGGCCTATGCCCTTTCTCAGACAGCTTTTCTCCTATATTATTTCTTTGACATGGAATTTCCATTTTTGTTTGTTCAGTTTCAAACCTGCTCTGCAAGCTCTTTCTAATGAGTTTCTTAACCTCAAGTCATGTTCTTTCATAGTATTTCCCAAAACTAATACATCATCAATATAAACAATAGTTCCATCAAGACCTTCAAAAAGTCATTGCACCTTTCTGTGAAATACTTCAGATACAGAACACAGTCCAAAAGGAAGCCTATGAAAGCAATACCTTCTGAAGGGTGTATTGAAGGAACATACTCTAGTGCTATTCTTTTCTAGGGGATCTTGCTGAAACCCAGAAGAGGCATCCAAAGTGGAGAAATATTTAGCTTCTGCCACGTTGCCAAATCTTCTTTCCAGGTGGGAATGGGAAAATGCTCCCTTTTGTCCTACCTGTTCATTTGCTTAGGATCCAGAAACAGTGTCAAGGATCCATCTTTTTTTTTTCTATTCTGACGAGTGAATGAACCCAAGCAGTTGGTTGCTCTACTTTTTCCATTATGTACATGTTAACTAATCTATCTATCTCCTTTTCCAGTTTCTCCCTTAATACAAGGGGAACATTTCTTGGAGCATGTATGGTGGGAGTATTTGGTTCTCTTAATTCTATCTCGTACTCGGTTAACCATTTCCCTATGCCTTGAAACACATCATAAAACTCTTCTTTTATGTTTTTACTTTCTAATCCCTCAATGGCATTTATTCTCTTAATAAAACCTAGTTTCACATGTTCACAATGCAGTAATTGGCATTAGGTTTCCTGGGACCGTTACAAACCAAATTTTTACTATATTACCCTTGTATCTAGCATACAGTGCACAAACACCGTTGATTGCAATCATGTTCCCATTATATGCTCTAAGTCTCATTTTCTTATTCTCATCGTACACAGATTTAGTTTTCATTTTTTGAATAATGTATTCTGGTATTAGATTGACCTGTGCCCCTATATCTAATTTAAAAGTCACCATTAGTTCATTGGTGTCCACGGTGATTGCCCAATCCTTAGAAGAATGAACTTCTTGCATTATGCCAATGAGGAATTCTTCCTTTTCCTCATTACATAGAGCGTGCACTTGCTGTTTCTTGTGTGTTGCATCCTGCTCCTTTCTGCAAACTCTTGCTAAGTGATTGAATCATTTGCATTTGTTGCAGTGCTTACCAAATGCAGGGCATTGCATGGATTTGTAGTAACCCCCACAGCATCTGCAGCTGACCATTGTTTCTTCAAGCAATTCTCTTTGGCCTCTGCTTGCCTGCTTCATAGTGAGGTACTCCTTTCTGTATTGTTTGTGTGGTGCCTTAGGTTTTTGCAGTCTTATAATCCTGTCTAGTTCAGCTTGTTCAGTTTTTTCCTCGAGATTCTGCAGCCTGGCATTTGTTATCTCATCTGCTGGGCACAATTTAACTGCCTTTTCCAAATTAAGCTCAGGATCCTCTAGCAGTCTTTTCCTGAGGTTTGTATCCCTTATACCCTATACTATTTGGTCTCTGATCATGGACTCTTTTAGGTCTCCAAAGTTGCATGTCTGGCTCAGCAGTTTGAGGTCTTTGACAAACTTCTCTATTGTCTCACATTCTTTCTGCTGTCTCATGTGGAAATTATATTGTTCAAAACTTTCATTCTGTTTAGATATACAATATTCTTCAAACCTTTTCATCGCTGTGCCATAGCTTTTCTGTTCTGCTTCTGACAGTTGTAGGCTATTATAAAGAAAGAGAGCTTTGGGCTTGCTATATTTAAAAAAATAGCTACCTTGAATGAATCTTCCTTTTCTGTAGCTCCACTGGCTGTTATATATATGTGGTGAAGCTATGCTTACATTTCATCCAGTTTTCTGCTGCATTGCTGGACAGCTTTAACTCCTCTGGATTTCTGAGATGCTCCATTTTTTCTTTCTTCATAACCCACTTCTGGTACCATATGTTCTCAAAAGACCAAGGAGTTAAGCTTATAGAATGATAAAGCTTGTTTATTCTTACAGCAGTACTTTGCCTACAATTCTGCTGTTCCCTCCTTCAATCCCAGGGCAAATGTAACAACTTATAACCTCTTAAAGGTATCCACACATCTCTTGCTGGGTCATGAAACCTGCTCCTGTTCGTGCCAGTCCGGCCAGGCTGCAGCCCTGTGCCTGCTGTGGGTGCACAAATCTGGGGGAGGCACGTGCTCCCCATGACCCAAACCTCCTGCACCACACACTGGGGGGCTAAGGCCTGGAGGTGGGGGGCAGCAGGTCGGGAGTAAGGGACACCAGCAGGGCTGGGGGGATTGGGGGCTGTGGTTTGGGAGTGAGGAACTCTGGCAGGGCCCAGAGACTGCAAGTTGGGAATGAGGGGCACCAGTAATTTTCATTGTGCAAAATGCACAATGATGAATGCCATTTGGGAGTAATGGAGGACCACATGTTGATATAGATTTCATAGACATTTGGGCTTGAAGGGACCCTGGAGGATCATTGAGTCCAGCCCCCTGCC
>NW_017729031.1:107800518-107802140 GCF_001723915.1 Gavialis gangeticus
CAAATGGGTCCTGGTACAAAAAAGCTTGAGAACCACTGCTATGCAGCAAGATGGGCTAATGGTCCTTTACTGACCCAAATACTCTGTGAAATGCCCTGTCCATCACACTTCCTGACAGCTGAGTGCTCTGGACAACATATGTGCCCACACAGCCTCTGTTCCCAGAGTTACATCCAAACTCTACAGTCAGGCCTTTTCAGACACCCAGCTTTTGGGGAATTGGTTTTATTCATTTACCTCTGGATAAGAGGGCAAGTCAAGTGCCCGGAGGACTGCAGGAAAAGGCTCAGCTCTCACTAGTGCCAGATCTTCCAAGGATCCTAGCAGCCTGGCTTCACACTGGTCATAAAAGTCTGGCTGAGTGCTTAGAAATCCACTCCTGAGCATGCAAAGGCTTCCTCAACCCTTGCCCTCTCAGCTGTGATGGCTGGCAAAGGGCTCCTTCAGTGCCAGTTGTGATGAAGCAGGAACTGGACTGAGACTTGCTCAACTGACTGCACACACGCCAGCACACAACCCTTATTCAGGAGTGTGCTGGATGTGAAACCACAGGCTGGAGTGATCACACTGTGACATCAAACTGCAATGTCATTCAGGGACAGAGTTGCACAAAGAAATGTGTACAAGATAGGCATTAACTCCTCAGTTGCTTCCTGCTCACATTGGTCTCTTGGGAATCTTCAGTGAATATGAGGGGCAGAGGTAGGGGAGAGCCCTCCCAGCAGTGATGGGTGTCAGTGGCACCCCGCTGCCCTGCACCGGGAGCAGAAGGTGAGACTCTTCAGACGCGCCTGCCTGGAGCCCACGGGCAGAGTTAGGTGCACGATCCCCACCATCAGGTTGGAGCTGTTACGAGGATGGGAAGGCTAGAGCGAAAACCTGGGGGTGTCATTCAGCTCCACATTAAGAGCTGTTCGCTGCTAGAAGGGGGGGGGGGCTACAGCATCTACCCAGGGACACGGAGCCCAGCAAACCTTCCTGACGCGCAGCCCAGCTGCATACAGCCCGGAGCCCGTGTCCAGCCGCGGCTGTGAGGGCAGCCAGGGGACATCCCCCCCTTGGAGGTGGGCTCAGGTGCCAGCTGCCCCTATGGACAGGGCTCGGGGTGAGGCGGCGGGGTGACGCCGGGCGAGGGCCTGACCCCAGGGGCGACCTGGGGCAGCTGCTTTGGGGGCTGCCTCCCTGCAAAGCGAGGGGCGTCAGCGGGGGCAGAAGAGCCCCCCCGCCCTGGGGGCCGGAGCAGCGGGCTCTCAGGGGCCCCGGGCTCCGAGGGGGCAGCGGGGCCGGGACGAGGCGCCTACCCAGCTTCTTGAAGGCTCTGCCCAGGCGCCGGGCGCCGCCGTCCTGCGCGGGGACCTGCTGCTGCTGCTGCTCCACGCGGGGCTTCTTCTTCCTCCGGCCGCAGATCATGGTGTCCCGTCCGCTCCCGCGGGCTGGCCGCCCCGAGCCGCCTGCGTGTGCAGCTGAGGAGCGGCGGGCGGAGCAAGCCCGGCCCCGCTGGCTCCCGCTCGCGGGCGGCACTCACATTTCAAGGCGCCCAGAGCTGCACTGGACGGGACGAGTCCCCCTCCCCGCTGGGCCGGCCCCGCGCCTCTGCCGGCGCCTCCTCAGCTGCACACGCA
>NW_017729031.1:107803402-107803806 GCF_001723915.1 Gavialis gangeticus
AAACCCTCCCGGGCAACCGGCGTCCAAGCCCGCCGCCGCCGCCAGCCCTGACGCAACCCCAGCCCGCCGCAGGGCCAGCGAGGGCGACCCCCTCCTCCTCCCCCGCCTCCTCTCAACTACCAAAACGCTGGGATGAACTTTATACCAGTCAGGAAACTATCTATACAGGGTCTTCATCAAGTCCTCGTGCACTTTTCCACTTGAATCACTTCGGTTGTGTGCAAGGACTCGATGAAGACCCTTGTATTTGCCCGCCCAGCACTGTTAACAGAGGTGAAGCTCAACTGGCAAGAGTAGAAGTGGCTATTTGGGGTTTTAAAAAAAAAAAAGGTCTCTGGTTTACAAGACAGCAGTCAGGTGCAGAATCCCGGGACGTCGTTCTCCCCTTGTACTCGGCCTTCGTG
>NW_017729031.1:107804283-107827264 GCF_001723915.1 Gavialis gangeticus
CCCTTCCAGCCCTAATGTCTATGAAATCTATGAGAAACTGAAACAGAAAATAGCTGCATACTAAACAGGAGCCGCATCTGTTCCATCTCTGCTCCTAAGCTATTTTGTTGCTGTTAAGTACTTCAGTTATCCTAAGGCCTATTATGGTCATTAAAACCTCCTTCATTTTGCCCATCCCAGCGGGACAAAGGCCCCTGTGGCAGCACAGCCAGGAAGGAAGCCAAGAGCCCAGGTGTGAGAGCCAAGGTAGCACTGCTGGCCTTTGAAAGCCAAGGGTCTGGGGTCAAACCAGAGGCAGATTCAGGGATGCAGTGGCACCCCCTTTTTATCCCTGCTCCCCCCAAAGTTTAAGCCAACTGGTTGGCAGTGGCAGCAGCACTCCTGAGGGAGTCTCTTGACTTCAGGGCTCATTGTCATCTACCTGATCCCTTCCAAACTCTCCATCCCGCAGGTGTCAACCACCCTCTCTCTCCTTTTCTAATGGCTGTGATGGTCTGCCAATCAAGAGAGCCTTTTTTCTGCCCATGTACCACTCAATGCTCCTGTTAATCAGCTCCCAGTTGACAGCCTCATTTAACTGCTTTTAAATAGAGCCAGAAACCTTACCTTGGGGTGGAAACCTTACTTCAGGTGAACTTCAACTCAGGTGTGCCCATAACTTTAAGTGAAGCACTGGGTGCCCTGCCCTGTCAAGAAGCTCAAGAAAGCCAGCTTCTGTTCTATGAATCTGAAAGAGAGACCTGAGTTCAAGGCTCTCCTGCTCCCTGACCCACTGGATGGAGATGGACATTCATATGGAGCTTGACCTCAGTTGACTGCTGATTGGACACTACTCCCTGCCCTGGGTCTGATCATGACTTCTGTTAGCCCTTGAGGGCTGTTCCCTGCCTTACCCAGAGGATAGGTGGGTCTCTGGATTGGTAAAAAAGGCTGAGAAGCCACCTCCACCCTGTGCAAAGCGGAGGAGACCCTTGAACTCATCTGGGTCTCTTTGTACATAGTCTAAGCCAGTGATTCTCAATCAGGGTGCTGCTGCATTGCAACAGACCTGCTCTATTCTTTTTCTGTCATCCAAAAACCAAGTGAAGAACAGATTAGAAACATTATTAGAAAATGTTAAAAATCATGGTTATTTACATGGCTTTGTAAAGTTGTAGGGCCCCATGGTTGGTAGCTACATGGGTACATAGTTGCTATATGTTAACACAATCTAAGACATGCAGTTAGTCAGGCGGTCTATGTTAGCCTGGGATATAGGAGTTGGCATTTTCCAAGAGGTGCCTTGAATGTACTGGGGAAGTCTTGATTCTGACCAGGTTGAGACCCCCTGGTCTAGGCCATGAAATCCAGGGGGCTCTTGGACTTGCAAGTAGGGCTCCTTAATTGTCATTCCAAGGGGGAGTTTTTTAAAAAAAGCAGTGGTCCTGGAAAGAAGCCACCCAACAAGTAATCCCCATGATGACAGAGGCCTTGAACTGAGCAACACAGCTTTGGTTGGCCAGCCCTCCAGCCCATGCGTGCAGGCCAACTGCTGGACAGGGCTGAGTCTTGGTTTCATTTCTAAGAAGGTGCAAAGAAAAGAGGGGGCAACCAGCAAGGAAAGGGTCAGAAGCTGGGTTTGAGATGGTAGCCAGTCTCAAACTTGCAGGCTGGTAAACCAGCTGCTGGGCTGTCTCCCTGGGGTAGTAAGTCAACTCCTGGTGTGGACTAGAGTCATTCCAGGGAAGTGGGATGGGGCTCGGGCCCTGCTCAGTCCCACTAGGAGAACTTGGCTCCACTGGCCAATGTTCTGGGTGGCAGCCCCCTGCCTCCTACCTGGCAGCCACCCCAGGTCAAGACTCCCCTTGCCTGTGGGCTTCCCTCTTACTGCCAAGACAGGGCTGGAAGCCAGGGCTTCACAGCTGGGCAGCAACCAAGGAGATACCAGGCCGCAAGAGGCAGGTGCAGGAGTGAAGGCCAGGGCTGCCCAGCATCTAGTGGCACCAAGTGGAGGCCAGGCCCTGCCCCACTTCTGTGCATTGCCTGTTGTCTGCCAAGGGGCAGAGTAGAAGACAAACCAGCAGCGGCCAGCTGATAGCCCAAATGAGTGTGGCCCTGTCTCTTTTTCAATCCCTTTTGGTATGAAACTAAGGAGCTCTACCTTCACACAAAGGAAATTCTCCCTTCCCTAGCCCAGCAGTCAGTCTGTCTGGGAGGTGGGAGGCCTCAGTTTAACTCCTTCCTCCTCCAGCTTGTGCAGCAGCTGAAATGACAGTTTCACAGTCAAACTCCATATGTGCCTGCCTGCCGTCCTGTTCATGTGTTGCCTCCCTATGACTTAGCCTCCATGCCCACAAGTGAAATCTGTGAGCTCCCCCATGTGGAGAAGGCTGGTTAACAAGCAGCAGTGCCAAGCAGGCCCCAGCGGGGCGGGGAGGTCAAAAACAACATGCTGGGAACCTTTCGGGCAGTAGGAGACCAACATTTTTGGCAGGCATGCCACAAATTATCCCTGAATGCTCCCCAAGTGCCACATGGATCCCCTTCCTCCACCTGATCTGCTGTTCTGCTTGCTGCTCCCACCCCTTTGCTCCCTGCCTGCCTCTGCTCTGCGTTGTGCTCCCTGCTCAGTTGGAGGCTCTGCTTTCCCCTTCCTGCCCTATCTGCCACTGTGCTGCCTATCCCCTCCCCGATCTACCTGTGCTACTTGTAGTTCTCACAGTTCAGGTTGGCCACCCCTGCTTTAGGTGATGGAAATGCTTTCAGCGGTAACTGAAAGGACAGCATTGTTAACAGGACTGCAATTTCTGGTGCAGGGACCATTCGACCTCCCCCTCCCAGCCACTAATGCAGGCTCAGAGATGGGCCTCCCTTACACCCCATGTTTTTGAAGTTACAAACTTCTTTGCAAGGGAAAGCTGGAGTATGATTTGACCCAAAACTGAGTTCTGAAGCTGTGGGAGCCACAGGACCCTGTTTTATAATCTTATACTAGTAATTACTGAAGGAGCTGGTTGTAAGAGCCCAGAGCTGAACCCAGGCATCTTGAGTCCTAGGTCCCAGCTCTAAGACCATAAGAACCAGAGATCTGATTTAATGAGGCCACTCCATGCAAATAGTCACCAGCCTGTGGTCCCTGGAGGCTGTGTGTACAGAACAGGATCTCATTCCTTCCTCAAGCAGCTTGGAGCTCTGCCAATCTGCTACAAAAAGCCTTTATCTTGCCCGCTTCTACCCGCCTCCCAGAGGCACAGTGCATGTTCCATGCACTGCCCCATGACACTGATTTGCTTCTTTCCCCATGGAGATAGGCACAGAGATTTCTGCACCAGATCAGGCTCAGCCACTACCAGATCTGTTGTTACTGAAGACCTTTATTAACAACACAGAGCAGGGGTGCCCGAAACTGGGCAAAGAGAGCCCCTGACAACTAAGAAGGGCTGCACCTTTAAGCTGTCAGGTACCAGGGAAGTAGGACACTACATCAAGGCACTGTAAGAGCCTGGAGGCCTCTCTCTCCTCATGTCTCTACCACTGGCCTGCTGTGTGACCTGGGTGAGGCACTTCCTCTCTCTGAAGCTCTGTTTCCCCTCCCATGTGTTGTCTACCTTCCCTAGCCAGACTGTGAGTTCTTTGGGTCATGGGCTCATGGCTTGTGTGGGTGTGTACAGCATTGATCTGGGATGGATGCTCTAGACCAGTGCTTCTCAACCAGGGTCCTGTGGCAAAATGTTAGCACTGTCAGGTGTGCAAACATGATTCACAAAATAAACCCAGAGATTTCAAATAGGAATCCATAGTGTTCAAAACTATTCTGCTCTATTGCGGTCTTTCTAAGTTCTTTGCAAGAGAAAACTTTGTCTATTCATAGAATCATAGGAAATTAGGGTTGGAAGGGACTTCAGGAGGGCATCTAGTCCAACCCCCTGCTCAAAGCAGGACCATCCCCAGCTATATCATTCCAGGCAAGGCTTTGTCTAGCAGGATTTTAAAAACCTCCAAGGATGGATATTCCACCCCCTCTCTGGGTAATCTGTTCCAGTGCTTCACCACCCTCCTAGTCAGAAAGTTCTTCCTAATATCCAACCTAAACCTCCCTTGCTGCAACTTGAAACCATAGCTCTTTGTTCTGTCATCTGCTACCACTGAGAGCAATCTAGCTTCCTCCTATTTGGAACCCCCCTTCAGGTAGTTAAAGGCTGCTATCAAATCCCTGCTCTGTCTTCTTTTCTACAGACTAAATAAGCCCAGTTCCTTCAGCCTGTCCTTACAAACATGTGTCCCACCCCCTAACCATTTTCATTGCCTTCTTCTGGACTCTCTCCAATTTGTCCACATCCTTTCTGTAGTGGGGGGCCCAAAACTGGACACAGGACTCCAGCTGTGGTATCACCAGTGCAGAATAGAGGGGAATAATCACTTCCCTAAATCTGCTGGCAACGCTTCTATTAATACAGGCCATTATTGTTTTTCTGTAGTCAAAAAAAAGTAAAAACTAAGAGCTCGTCTTTTTGGACACATGCCTTGAGAACTACACTGCTGCAGCCACACACAGGGTTTTGTTTGGAAAACTCAGCTTTTAAGTGGCAAAGGAGATTCCTTGCTCAGAGCCCAGAGCAATAGTGGACAGCAAATTAGACCCAAGTTTGCTACACATAAGGCAGGTCTACATGTGCCCCTGACTGTGCATTTGGCACTGCCCAGTCATTTAGTATTTGTTTTAGCAAGCACTAAATGGCTGTGCAGTACCCACTGGTACTGTGCACCCCTGGCAGTGCACTGTGATTTTTAGACACTACGTTGCCATAGCAACAAGCTGTGGCAGCATAGCTCATCACTACAGCGACATAGTGTTACCATCATGGTTTGTAGCCGCAGACGTGCCCATAAAGACCCACTCACTTTTAGGCTGTGTGTGCAGGGGAACCCCAGTCAGTCTCTGGAGCAGCCACAACTGGAGTATTGCATTAGGTGTTGTGCAAAATAACTTTAAAAAACTGGATCAAGCAGTGAAAATGACTGGGGACTGGAGGGACTAACCTATAGGGAGAGAATAACTGAGGCTGATCCAAAGCCCCAGCCTCAGGGGAAGCCTGTCTATTGACTTAAACTTTTGATCTGGCTTTTAAGAAGTAGCGGTGTTGTCAACTCACGTACTTGGTCATTCGTAGATTCATAGATTGTAAGGCCAGAAGGGACTTCAGAAGATCATTGGGTCAAGCCCCCTGCACCAAGTAGGAAAGATAACTGGGGGTCAGGTGACCCCAGCCAGGTGATTGCACCACCTCTGGAGGGAGCTTATTCCACAGTCTGGACACCCTGACTGTGAAGTTTTTCCTGACGTTGAGTCTGAAACGGTCTTCCAGGAATTTGTGACCATTACTCCTGGTTTTCCCCTCGGGTGTCCTGGTGAACAGTTGTTCACCGAGCCCTTGCTGTACTCCCCTAGTGTAGCAGTAAGCTGCTACCAGGTCCCCTCTCAGCCTTCTTTTCCCCAAGCTGAAGAGTCCCAGATCCCTCAGCCTTTCCTCGTATGGCTTGCCTTTTAAGACTGTAATCATATGGGTGGCTCTTCCTTGGACTCTCTCAAGCTTGTCCACGTTCTTGTTAAAGTGTGGTGCCCAGAACTGGTCATGTTTTCTTCCTTAAATTTCCAGCTCCTGGAATCACGTGATTATGCAAAAATCTCAGCTTCCTTTAAAAACAGCAAGCTATTGTCTAGTTCTTGCGATTACAGAGACAACTTAACCCTTTCCCCACCACCAAAGCTCTAGATGTCTTATTTGAGAAATCTCATTCTTTTTAATCTCATCACCAAGCTTTTCAGGACGTCTCAGGATTTCTGAGGTCTTGGGATTAGGAAGGGTCTTCAGGTTAAAGCACTGCACTGGAATTTGGGGTATTAGTGGTCTCCTGCAGGATCCAGACCCTCTTCCTCCAGGTGAAATTGAAATAATAGTCCTTTGTCTTACCTCCTTTGATTGACCACTCTCTGGAGCAAGGACTCCTTCCCCTGCTCTGCATGTGTATAGCATTAGCACAAATCAGTCCTCTTTCTACTGGGATCACTGGACATCCCTGCAGTATAAAAGAACACCACTAATGCTCTCTAACATATATCATATATGTGTGCCTGTATAATATTTATAGACATATATATGTATATGCATATAGATAGATAGATAGATATATGCATGTACATGTACCTATTTCATAACACTCTAAAATAATTTACATCAAGGGAATGTTAAGTAAGTAGCAAACTCAAGTGTTCATAAACTGGGACAGTGGTTTTCAACCTGTAGTCCATGGACCCTGGGGGCCCACAGGCTTTGTCTAAGGGGGTCTGTGAAAGATGACTATGATGAATCAAAAGCGTATGAATACCCACACTTACAATTGAAAGGGATCTGCCCCTCCATTTGACATTTTTTAGGGGTCTGCATGTGAAAAAAAGTTGAAAACTGCCAAACTCGAAAATAGTAGATCTATGGTCAACCCTTAGCTTAACGCCGCCCCCTTGTGCCTCAGTAGTATAAAGCAGTTTAACTCCAGGGGCACATCAGGCGGGACACAGTGCTTCTCAACCTTTCCAGACTTAAGGCAGCCCTCATTTGCCTCAGGGCACCCCTCAGAAAATGCCAGCTCTTTGCTTTCACTCGTTTTTTGACTATGGAAAAATAATACAACAATTTTGTTGCAAAGAACTGAGACAGACCACAACAAGTCAGAATGTTTGTGACACTGTGGATTCCAGTTTGAAAACTCTGGGTTTATCTTGTGAATCATGTGTAGGTAGGTGCATGTACACCTCACAATGTTACTATTAGGTGGCACCCCTAAAGGGATCTCATGGCACTCCAGGGTGATGAAGCTCCGTGGTTGAAAAATCACTGGGCTAGATTCACAAAGACTCTTAGGAGCTGTGAAGTTTAGCATCAGAGTGTCAAACTTGTTGGTGTCTGGCCCAAAGAGTGAAATGTGTAACCCTGAGTGAGAGGTCTGATCTCCTTGTACAGCACTTCAGAGTGGGATTCATTCAGCCACTGCCTAAGTCAGCCATTTGGAAACACTGAAGAGATGGGGTGCATCCGAAATCCTGCCCCTCTCAGGATCTCAGATACAGAACCCTGCCCTGCAGGGAGGCATTTGTGACAACCAGGATTCATTCCTGGGAACCCACACCTGAAGGTGGGAACTTCACTTCATATTTCAAACACAGAAGAGGAACCATTGCTCTTTTAAAGGGAGTGGTCTGGGGTGCCCCTCCCCTGCCTGTGGGGTTTCAAACCCCCAGCTCTCACCTTCAAAGGTAGGTGTCTAAATTACTAGGCTATAGGCTGGTCGGGGTAGAAAGGGAAAGCCTCCTCCACCTCTCCTGAAGAAGTGATTTAATTGTATAAAGAGGAATTTGATGTTCCTTGTGCCTGGGTTTGTGTTCTGACCATCAAGCATTAATACTGCTTTGAATGAAGCTGGCTCCTGTGTTTTGTGTGGAACTCTGCCCTGCCACTGTGTAAGAGCCAGGCTCAGAGCATGCTCCCAAATCAGGGATCTCAGGGGACCTACGGGAAGGAACATCCAGAAACAGGATTTTGATTTTACTTAGGCATGAAATAAGTGCCAAGCTGCTTAGCCCTTCCAAGAAGGATGCAGTTCTGGGCATACGCAGAGGCAGACCTTGAAGAACTTTTGGTGAAAACTAGATGCCTACAGGATTTTTAGGGGTGAGTTTTGAGGATCATACTCTTGGGCACAGGTGTTTGCATTCCACCAAAAGCCCACTTTCTAGATGCCCAAGTCACTTTTTAGGTGTGGGCTAAACTACTCTTTTCAGGAGAGGGTAGATGGTGCTCCCAAAAGCAGGCAACTACTTTTCTTTCCCTAGCTCAGTGGTCCCTGCTCCTTCTACTGCCACCATCCAAACCCCATAACTGAACACAGAATCTGTGTTTACCCGACACATCCTTTCTAATCTTTTTTAGCCTCACCATGTGCATGAGAGATAGATGAGCAAGCATCACCCTTTTTTTACAAGGAGGGAAAAATGTTTGGATGTACCCATGTGCTGTGATAAATGCTGAACCAGGATTAGACCTTAGCCTTTACAAATTCCAAGTCTCATACTGCTTCTCCTGGACTACATGGGCTACAGCCTGACACAATTCCCATCAATTTCATAGCACAACACTTCTGGTTATCAGACCCTACACACGGATTAGTGGCTACTAACCAACCACTTGATACAAGTAATCTGCCCAGTGCCATTTGCAGTGCTGCTATAGCGGTCCCCACCCTTAGGAAGCCAAGTAATTTCAGTGTTGCTCTAAAGTTACGCCAAGCAATACAAGGCAGAGAAACAGTTTTTCTCAATAGGCCATTATGCAAAAGGGATGTATTTGAAATCCACAAGAAGCATGTCTCTGCTCCCAAAGCCTTTCCCTGCTACACTGCAGGGAACAACTAGCCATGGACATGTTAGAGCTGCCTCAGAAAAGGTTACAAGACTCCCTTATAATGGAAGGTGTTGGGCAAAATAAGCATAGAACTTGCCCTTAGCTCTCTGCATGTAATTTAAACTAATGCCAGCCTGTGGCTATGGGTATTTAGACTGAAGAGACATAAAGAGTAGTTTTTGGTCAAGATGATGACAGAGCCAATAGATGTCAGTACCTTGCTCCTTAGGGTTCTTTAGGGGGAGCTGTGTGGGGGTACAATGGAGTCAATGATAGGATGAAGGCCCAGGAGATGTAGGATACAAGGGTAGTGCCACTGAGATTGTGGCTGGAGGCCAGGACAGTCTTCCAAGGGAAGGTGTTGAAAATGTAGGCTGAAATCCTGTGGAGCATCTCCTGGAGCCCAGGGTAGAGAGCCAAGAGGGCAGTTGTTAGCCACCTTTGCACCCTCCTGAATCTGGATCTGGGTTGCTTCAAGGACCCACACTGCCCCAGTATAGCTTAAGGCAGTCCTGGGGATCTGAGACACAACACTGTCTCCACAAACTGCAGCACAAGCCAAACTGGCCCAAGTGACGAGTACTATGACACTGCTCTCTGCCCCAGACTTTTGCCTTCCTTTTTCTTGCAGCTTCTTGCCTGTGTGCAGCACTGCAGTGGTGTTTGGGGGCAGAGTGGAGTATGGGAATCCCAGTTCTTGGGATACCTAGGCATCTCACTAGAGCTGCTCATTAGTGGATGGTCCTATCCTAGCAGGGCAGGGAACAACCAGACCCAAGAGAACTTCCCTGTCACTGCCAGACAGGGAGGTATCTCTCTTCTCCCAGGCTAAGGCAGAGGTCCCAAAGGGGCTGGAGGAAGGACAGTGTCTGAGACTCCATTCTTAGAAGTGTGCTGACAAAGCAGAGGACACACTGCTGAAGACAGGAGTCCCACAAGCTGAAGACAGGAGTCCTCCAAGACAAATCCAGTCATAATTACTGTTTTTTGCAGGCCCCATATCCCTGCTTTTTAAATGCATTGCTCTCTCCTTTCATTGTTCAGGAACAGGGATAACTAGGACTGCCTCTACATGTGCTGCAAGGCTGCTCTGATGCACAGTAATTACAGCACGTCGGAGCAGGCTAGATTACTCAAGTCTGCTGGAACATGGTAATTACTGTGCTCTGAGTCCAGCCATCCTCCGCATCACCTGTATCAGTGTTCCTGTGCTTCAACATGGCAGTGGGGTCGCTTTAACTAAAGCTTGTTGAGCGAACTTTAGTTCAAACAACCCTGCCAACATTTTGAAGCACAGGGACACTGATACGTGAGATGCTGCAGCACAATAATTAGAGCAGCTCTCAGAGACACTCTAATTAAAGCACCCCCTTCTCCCCTCCCCTCCTCAGAGCACATGTAAAAGTGCCCTAGGAGCTAAAGCCCCCTCCCTAACCTTGGGGTAGCCAAGCTACATTTACAAAACCCAGATTCACAACTCAGGCTTTCCTCCACCCCATTCATTTATATGTTGGGAATCATGCCCTAAAAACTCAGGTGCACGCATGTGCACATGCACACACACACGCACACACATACACCATGAATAAGTTTATATTTAAAATTAGACTTCCAAAAAATGAAGTCTACTCAGTCACAGAGCTTTGCCTTTGACCCTCAATCCCTTGCCTCTGCAGATTATAGTGATGCTCAATTGATAGAAGTCTTTTGAATTTAGTCCAGGGAGTTAAAGCCTTTCACCAGCAGCTGTAAGGGAAATGATTAATTCTGGTTACATCTTCTAGCTTTAATTTGTAACCAAAAAAAGGAATGCCAAGCACATCTGCAGCTCAATTGCAGACAGAGGCAATATTCTTGGGCACTCACTAAAGAGTTTTAAAGTATCTTCCTGCATGCCAAGGCAGACTGCTTACAACACCTACTAGATGATGTGGACACTGAAGTAAACCAGAGGCAGTCCAAGCATTCTGTATGCACAAATTGGTCCCTGGACCATGGCATTTGCCACTGACCAATGAAATTATGGCCTAGTGTTGACTAAAGGATAGGACACTACAATGAATAGATTGGACTCATGCTCACAATCAGACCTCTTTGGAAGAATAGCATGGTGGATTGTGACAGCTGATAAGTATGCCTGTGTGATAAAGGTGCTTGCTGAAGGCTCTATGAAGATTAGACCAAGTGTTTTTCTGTATTTGTTTAAATATTAAGCTATATGTTGTTGCTAAAAGCCTAATTAAAGTTTAAGATGTAGTGAGGTCTTGTATAAGTAAGGCTTAGTAAATTTAGCAAAGCCTAGCAGTAGTAAGGCCCTGTGGCACAGTTAAAATTACCTTATCAAAGGAATGCAAGGCTTGTACTGCTATTGGTCAGTCTAAGGACAGTTGGAATAAAAGGAATCTGAGTGACTGTACGTTATCAGACCCATTCAGAAGCTATAAATTAGCTGGAATATCTGGAAACCATTCAGAAGGAAGATACAGCTCTGTGAAAAGAATTAGTTAGCTGTTGCCTGGATCAGTGGGCCCGTGGACCTTGAGGAGCCCAAGAACTATATTCCAGGGTCCTTCCTGGTACCCCTCAGACAGCGCTGATCGGGGACGCCTGACCTCACTGAACTTTGTGGAAACAGAAACTTGCTGTGCATCAGGCATCAGAGGGGACTGCCAATAAGTTGCCGACACAAATTGTTCTTGTCTGTCATTGTTCGTCTTGTTACTACGCGTAGTTGTGTTTTTGTTAAGTCAATAACCCTTTCTTACCTTTCTACCCCCAACCACACTCTCAATCCCGAACCCTCCACAGGCAGCTAAGACAGTGGATATCTGGGTTAAGAATCACTGGGCATGTCTACGTGTACTATTAACATGATGCAGTAGATTTTGGTGCAGCTAATGTCAGAGTTTGTTGCTCCTGGGTGCAGCATTTACACATGCAGCCGGGACCACAGCACATTGATCTAGGGTAGCACAGCCCCAGCTGGCAGAAGGCCTGAGGGGTCAGCCTGCCAGCCTGGAGCTGCTCCCCCCACTCAACATGCTGCAGAGGGGCTGGCTAGGGCACAAGGGTGCTACAGTGCAGGGCTAACTGACAGACAGCCCCCACATTGTGGCACACTTGTGGCCCAGTCAGCCCCAGTCACCATCTACAAGTGTGTTGCAGCACATGAAAAAACTTCACTGTAATATAGTACTTGTGTTGGGCAGTACTATCTGTTTACTCTGTCAGGCAGTTAATCAGTTTACTCTGACTTAATATCATTGCACACATAGACGGTGATGATTTACTGTGGGGCTAATTAGTCAACTCCACAATAAAGTGTCTTGTGTATACGCGCCCATGGTGCTGGAAGAGACCTCATGGGTCAGTTGGACATCAAGGGTTCAATCTTCTGCCTGGTGCAGGTTGTGCTTTTCCTAAGTCTGCCCAGACAGACACCTATGCAGCCTCTTCTTGAAAACCTCCAATGAACGAGACTCCATAGCTTCCATAGGTAGCTTGTTTGTTTATTTAACTGGTCTTACAGCTAGCAAGTTTCCCCAAGATTTAATCTAAATCTGCTTTCCTGCAATTTAAACTTATTGCTACATTATCTGTTACACCAATGATTTGGACAGTCAGGCCCAAGGTCAGGAAACTGACTCCAGGACTGGGAGTCAGGGCAGTCACATGCAGGTTCTGGTAAAGGCAAGGAACAGATACCAAAGAAGGGGTCATGACTAAACCAAAGTCAAGGAGCCAGAATCAGGAAGCTGTTAGTCAAAGTGGGGCCAGGAAGCACGAGTCAGGAGCTGCAGATCACAGTAGTGTCCAGACCAGACACCTGTGGGCAGGAGCAAATGAGGGGCTAGAAGCCAAGAACAGGACACCAGAGAAGAGGTATGATCAGCAATTTTGCTGATGGATGTCAGTGAGTAGGGGAGAGGAAGCACTGCAAGATGCTCCTGGCACCTCACTAAATCAGTTCCTAAGGCTAGTGCCCTCCTCACCCCATCCAAGTTACACTACTAGCCAGGAGCACAGAGGAAGAGGAGACACAAGCAGCAAGGCAAAGTGCTAGGACCAGGGTAGTCACACCAGCTCACCACTGTGCACCCTGCTGGTTTTACAGCTGTGCATGAGGAGGCGTTGAATTCTTGCCAGTGCAGCAGCCAATGAAGGGCTGCCACTGGGTGACTTTTTCCTAACCAGAGTGCTGACTGCTGCAGCAAGGGAGAAAGAACAGCTGTTCCCCCCATTCTTTATGGCACCCTTTCAAATATCTGAAAGCAGCTATTATATCTCCCTTAATCTCCTTTTCTCCAGACTAAGCATACCTAGTCCTCCTAACCTTTCCCAGTACAGCTTGCTTTCCAGCCCCTTCAACAATGCTTCTATTAATACAGCCCAAAAATGCATTTTTGACAGCATTGTATTGCTGACTCGCATGGAATTTGTGATGCACCAGAACTCCCAGATCCTCTTGAACAATACAAAGTCCTAGCCAGTTATCCCCCATTCTGTATGTTTGCATTCAGTTTTTCTTCCCTAGGTGTTGCATCTTACATAGGTGTTTGTTTAGTTTCATTTGTGTTTACAGCTCAGTTTTCCAAGATCCTTTTAAAATCCTAATCCTACTTCCAAAGCATTTGCAAGCCCTCCCAGTTTTGTGTCATCTGGCAACTTGATCAGGAAGCTCTCTATCCCTGCATCCAAGTAATTATTAAACTCATTTAAACAGCACTGAGCCCAGCACACACCCTTCTGGAAACCTACTTGGGATCTCCTGCCATTCTAACATCAATCTACTTATAGTTACTCCTTGCTTGCAGGTATTCAAGCATTATGTATCCACCTTATGGTAATTCTATTTAGCCCATATTTCTCCAGCGTAGAATCAGAGAATCAATGGACCGGAAGGGACATGGAAGATCATCAAGTCCTGCCATGGGCAGGAAGTTAATGAGCTCAAATTACCTCAACTAGGTGCTTATGCAGCCTCCTCTTGAACACCTCCATGGATGGCAACCACACCACCTCTGCCAGGAATGTGTTCCAGGTTCTAGTTACCCTTATGGAGAAGAAGTTCTTCCTTATGTCCAATCTAAATCTTTCCTCTGTTAGTTTGTGTCCATTGGTCCTCATCCTCCCAAGAGGTGCCTCCCTGAAGAGTTGCTCCCCCAGATCTTGGTGCTCTCCCCGACATACTTGTAGGTGGTTATTAAGTCACCTCTCAGGCTTCTCTTACTCAGACTGAACAAGCCTAGTTCTTGGAGTCTCTTCTCATATGACCTATCCTCCAGGCCCCTGAGCATGTGCGTGGCCCTTCTCTGCGCCCTCTTGAGCTTATCCACATCCTTCTTGAAGTGCAGTGCCCAAAACTGGGAACAGTGCTCCAGCTGTGGCCTCACCAATGCTAGGTAGAGAGGGAGAAGCACCTCTCTGGATCTGTTGGTAACACACGGGCTGATGCACACCAGAGTCCTATTTGCCCTGCCAGCAACTTCACCACACTGTTGGCTCATATTCATCCTCTGGTCGATTGTGACCCCCGGGTCCCTTTCAGATGCAGTGCCGGCCAGTGGACTGCCACCTATTCTATAGTTATGGTGAAGGTTCTTCCTACCCAGATGAAGCACCCGGCACTTCTTCCTGTTGAACCTCATCTGATTCTGATCAGCCCATAGAACCAGTCTGTCTAGGTCACCCTGGATCCTTGCCCTATCCTCTGGTGTGCCCGCATTTCACCACAGCTTGTTATTGTCAGCAAACTTAACCATAGAGTATTCCACCCCTTTATCCAAGTCAATAAATATGTTAAAAAGCATGGGTCCAAGCACAGGTCCCTGTGGGACACCACTGGAGACAGCCCTCCAGGAAGAGGCCATCCCATCGATCACAACTCTCTGGGACAGGCCTCTGAGCCAGTTATCCACCCACCTCACCATAGGCTGGTCCAGACCAGTACCCTCCAGTTTAATTGAGAGAATTTCATGAGAGGCAGAGTCAAAGGCCTTACTGAAGTCAAGGTAAATTATGTCTACATCATCCCCCTTGTCCAGTTGATTAGTTACCTGGTCGTAAAAGGACACCAGATTTGTTAGGCATGATCTACCCTCCACAAAGCCATGCTGGTTATTTCTTAATAACCTGTCAATTACAAGCTTGTGATTGATGGCCTCCTTAAAAAAAAATGCAAAAGTTTTTCCTAGGACTGAAGTCAGACTGACCAGTCTATAGTTTGCAGGGTCATCCCTCCTCCCTTTTTTAAAGATGGGTACTATGTTGGCCCTCTTCCAGTCATCCAGGACCACTCCCAAATTCCATGATTGTTCAAATAACTGCCAGAGGCCCTGCTATGAATTCAGTCAGTTCTTTTAGGACTCTTTTAGGACACTTGAAAACATCCAGTTGTTCTAAGAGGACACTGACCCAGTCAGGGCTGATTTCATGTTGTCTGTTGACTTCCCCTGGGCCTCTGGACGGGTGCACAGCTTCTGTTAGCTTTCTGGAATACCACTGTAAAGTAACCATTTAGGAGCTCTGCCTTTTTATGAGGATCTACTGTGGGCTGCCCCTCCATATTCAGAAGGGGTCCCACAGTGGAGCTCAATTTTTTCTTGCTCCCTATGTACCTGTAGCAGGACTTTTTGTTGTCCTCAATTTCAGATGCTAGCTTGATCTCCATGCCTGCTTTGGCTTTCCGTATCTCATACCTGAAGACCCTGGTTATATGAGTGAACTCTTCTGTGGATGCTGATCCTTTTTTCCATTGCCTATATGTGTCCTTCTTCCTTTTCAAAAGTTCTCTAATATCCCTGTTGAGCCAAGCAGGTCTCTTGGCTCCTTTCCTGCTTTTTGGTTTTGTGGGAATTGCCTCTTTTTGAGCAGAGAAGATTGCTCCCTTGAGGAGAAACTATCGCTCCTGAACCCCCAAATCCTCCAGTTGGTGTTTGCAGAGGGTCTTTCTAATTAGATTCCTGAGTTTGTTAGTCTGCCCTTCTGAAATCGAGGACTTCTATTCTACTAGTTGAAATCCTAGCCTTCTGGTGGATGGTGAACCTAATCAGACTGTGGTCACTGTCACCCAGGGTACCACCAATCCTTAGGTGGTATCTCCCCTTTGGTAAACACTAAATCCAGAGTGGCTTCCCCTCTAGTCGGTCCTTCAACAACCTCTGACAGAAACAGGTCATCAATAGTTGCCAAGAAATTGGCTGATCTGCTGGAGCTGGCTGAATGGTCCCCCCAACAGATGTCAGGGTAGTTGAAGTCGCCCAGGACAATCAGGTCTTTAGTGCTGGCTGCATCAGCCAGTTCCCTGGAGAATGTCTAATTGTTCTTCTCTTCTTGGGAGGGAGGCCTCCCACCATCAGGTCTTCGTCTCCTGAACCCCCTGGAATCTTGACCCAGAAGGTCTCAAGAGACCTTTTCCCACTGCCAAACCTGACCTGCAGGGAAGGGTACTGCTCTTTCACATAGAGGGCCACTTCTCCTCCCTTCTTCCCAATGTGATCCTTCCTGCAGAGCCTTTGATATGGCTAGATAGACACCTAGCCAGGCTCGTTTGACCCCAGTACTCTTTCCTGCCAGACTTGATGATCTGCTCAGGTCCCTTCCAACCCCACCAACTACAAAACTATGAAACTATATCCACTGCCCAATTGTGCATGTCATCCCACCAGGTCTCTGTCAACCCTATGAAGTCAAAGTCTTTGTCTATTAGAAGGAGAACCAGTTCTTCCTGTTTGTTGCCCATGCTTGTCATAAAGGCACCTAGGTTCCCCTCTGGTCACCTCAGATTTTCTGTCACCATGTAAGTATCTTAGGGCATTGGTGCTCATCTGGGTGTCCACTACGTTGATGCCCTCTCCTGAGTCATCATGGAAAGGAAATTCATGTACAGTAGTGGCTACATGTCTATAAATTCATGGGGGGAGGCAGCAAGGAATAGGAGATACTCTGTTTACCAGAGCGCCCCTCAGGGTAACTAGAAACAATGGCCACAATCTGACAGAGAGCAGATTTAGATTAGATGTCAGGAAGAACTTCTTTACAGTAAGGGTGACCAGAATCTGGAATGGGCTCCCAAGGGAGGTGGTGCTTTCCCTCACCTTGGAGGTTCTTTAAGAGGAGACTGGACAAGCACCTGACTGGGTTCATCTGACCCCAGTGGTCTTTCCTGCCCAGGGCAGGGGGTCGGACTCAATCTACTGAGGTCCCTTCCGACTCTACATATCTATGAAATCTATGTACAACAGTGGAACCTCCCTGCTCTCCCCAAGTCATGCCTAGTTTAAAGCCCTCCTCAGCAAGTTGGCAATTCTCATAAAGAAGAGTTTCCTCCCTCTGCCTGTGAGGTGAATACCGTCTCTTGCATGTAGACCACTGCCATAGACCACTTATAAGAAGGGTGTATGTGACTGTGTCAAAAGTTTTATGAAAGCACAGGTATATTGTATCCATTGCATTCCCCTCATTTGTCCAAATAGTCAGGGGCAGATCTAGGAGGGGTGCAGTTGTGCAATTGCACCCCCCTTTGATTCCTGCTCCACCCAAATTTTAAAACCAGTTGTCTGGGAAGGCCAGTGGTATTTCTATTCAGGCAGCACTGAGCAAGTCAACTGACTTCCCAGGTCATTATAATCTACCTGCTTCCTGCTAATATCTCTTCAATCCATAAGTGTTAAAGACCCCTCTCCATTTTAGTGGTCTTGATATTCCACTTTTCAAACTATCCTTTCTTCTGCAATTTTGTTGTCTGTTAGTCATGCCTGGTAGTGACTCTCTTTTATTTCACACCTTACAGATTGTTTTTAGCTCCAGCTAAAAACCTCAGCTAAGCTGTAGTAATATTAACTCAGGTGTAGAAATGGCTGACAGGGCATGTCTACATGTGAATTTACACCAACTTAAATTTACTGTGTTGCAAGTTACTGCACAGTAAGCGGGAATAGGTTGACATCTACACATGCAGACAACCTGAGATTAAATTTAGTCCCAGGTCAGAGCAGCCGGCCATGTGCTCCTGTGACCACCAGGGGGAGCTCCAGGCTCTGGCCACATGGCTGCCAGACCTTGGGACTAACTTTAGTCCCAAACTGAAGCTAGGAGAAGTGGCCAGCCAGGACCCCTGGGGCTGGGCTTAGGCTGCCCCCCTAGTGGATACGCAGAACAAGCAGGGAGGCCCCTGGGTTACTGTGCAGTAACTAATTGGGTGTAAATGTGATACCTGCATGATGCAGGTATCAAACTTATGCTCAAGTCAGTGTAAGTCACCATATTTACAGCACAGCATGGGAGTGCACGTGCAGACATGAACCCATATTGCATAGTAATATTGGTTACTGCACAGTAAATATGCACATGTAGATACACCCACAGTAAAGTATTGAAGGCATTCTCAAGACACTCAAGAACAGTAGATTTGTTTTATGAATCTGAACAAGAGATGTACATTTTACTATAATGACTACAGACCTAATGAAACAATATATTTTGACCATTTTTGCTTAGCTTCTGGGTTGTTAAAACTTAATATATAATCTAGCAAGTCAATGCACATTCCAATAAAGATATTTTTTTCTTTGATCTTAAACTGACTAATATGGTGCTACTCCCGTAGCATACTAGTAAAGCTTGTAGTTTCTCTTTAATTGGAAGAAAAATATGTGTCATATTATATGGAATCATGCACCACACGAACTGCACCCCCATTTTCAAAATCCTAGATCCACCCATGCAAATAGCTACCCTGTCAAAAAGAAACTTGGTTTGGCAGGATTTGTTCTTAACATATCTATGTTGGTTGCGAGTGATCACCTCTCCCTCCTCCAGATATTTACATGTTGACTGCTTCATGATTTACTCTGGTAACTTCCCAAGTTTTGATCTGTCCATGCTAGAATTCCTCATCCAATAAGAATTATGTGAGGCCCATTGGACAATTGTAAAAGTGAGAGTCCTGGCTGGGAGAGTATTGTGGTCACCAGGGTCTGAAACACTAAGAAAGGGAACGGTATGACTGTTTTGAGGCTGTCGGCAAATACCACTGTCTACTCCTTTGCCTACTTGGAAGCAGTCAGCTACCCCACAGAAACAAAATCCACATAGACTGCCCAGGACTATTTAAGGGACATGAGATTTTGATTTCAGGGTAAGCCTGTCCTAAGTGTCCTGGCATATTCAGTGGGTGCGTCTATATGAGATGCTTAATGTGCAGTAGCCTAATAATACAGCACAGTAGCCTGCTGGGCAAAAACCATGGTAATATGCTACTGTGCAGTAAGCATCACTAAAAAAAACATGCTTCCGCGCTACTGTGCAGTAACTGCAGTTACTGCGTATTTAGTTAGTACTTGACTAAACAAGTACTAAACTAAATGGGCAATAACTACTGCGCATTAATTAACATGTAGATGTGCCCGGTATGAATTCACTTAGCCCAGTGCAAACAGGGGAGCATTAGATTCTTGGGGTCAAGTATGGGGCTTACTAAGCAGATTTTAACAAGGGGACTCAGTTCACAGCTGAAGAATTCCCACTGCATGCCAAAGGAAATGGGATCAAATACACACAGTCAGCTCCTCCAATGGGTTAATGGAAAGGTTTCCCCAGATACTCAAGCAAGCTATCCATTCTACAAACTGGGTGTAAGTAGCTTAGCTTGCAACACAAGATAGAAGAATACTAAGTGATCTCTTGGAAAATAGATAATGCTGCTACAAATCAGACACTAGCCATGTTGTTAAGGGATATAATGTAAGGACTTGGCTGGACTGGCCAGAGCCCAATCTCCAAAGGAACCTCTGTCAGATGGAGTGTGATCAAAGAGTCATGCACTGTGCCACCCAACTGTGCAAGTGGCAGACAAAGCCTTGGGAACAGGCAGCTGATCTCACTGATGGGAGCATGGAGTCCATTTGTCACAGATTCATTGGTTGGGAGCACTGCATGTTCATACAGGCAACACATGAACCAGCTTCCTAACACAAGTTCAAAAGACAATGGGCAGGTGGGCATCTCAGCAAAATACAATCACATGCCCTAACATGTGACAGCCCAGGCTCTGCCTGAGCTCTTGCCACAAGGCAGGGCCACACCAATTCAGGCACACTGCCCCGAGCACTGTTGGCAGGCCAGCAGTATGGTATCCAGAAGAAAGTTAAAGTCATCCTCAGCCTGAATCTGGTCATATGTGCACTTACAGCAGTTTGGATAGTAAGCACTTCTCATTGCTTGTACTGTATATGCAGATATCACTTTAAATAGTTTAGGAGTTCTCTAGTGGGCCCCTTCCCAGCTTCTGTTGCAGAAGCCATCAGACCCTGCCAAAGCAGTGGTGCATCTGTGTAGCCAGGCTACTGGCTCTGTGTACAGTTAGTGAACAGGAATGTACGCAACCCGGCTGGATCTCGACGGTTTCTCCGTTTAGAGGATAGAAAGCAAAGGCCCCACTCTCCTGCTGGTGAAGCACAAAGCTCCTTTGTCTTTTAACCCTTCCAACGCCAGAGTTTACACTATCTCAAGCTCAGGCTGTGTGTTACAGAGAAGATGCGGATCTCCCCATTGTATCTAGGCTGTGAAAACAAACTGCAAAGTATCCATTTCCAGTGCCAGCTCAGGTTTCCAATGAAGGACTTTGTCTGGGCCAGATATTCAAGTGTTCAGCGCCTGAAATAAAAAGAGGTCAACAACAAACATGCAGATCCCTTTTGAAACTATGGCTCTTGGACATGGCAGCACCTTGGTAAAATCCAAATATGAAACTGTGGATAGATTCCCATAAGCTTTCACTATAGGCTCTAGAGGGCAGGAATCTGCTGTATTTCTACAGCTCTGAGCACCATGGCCCATGGGCAGAGATCTTAGGTGGTGCTGCAAAACACTTTAATAAGAAGAACGGAAAGGGGAGAGGATCATTGCTAGCAACCAAAATTAAATATTCCATGCTTTGATATCCTGTCAACACAGCAAAGCAAAAATGTGATGCCAACAGGAAATGACCAAAAGACACAGTCAGAATGGAAGGCAGTTCTTCTAAGGAAAAATCAGGTCTTCTACAAATATCGCCTGAGCTGTATCACCAGCTGTATTAGACAGGGCCGTTCCTGAAATGCTGCCATGTCGAAATGCTCCTCCAGGGAAACAAAGTGGTACAGAATGAGTCCATGGAAAGCTGTTAGCATTCCTTGCCATTTATATCCCAGCATGTGCCGTCATGAGTCATTTCAGGGGGGACTGTGCAATCACATGCAGAACGGGTATCAGCGCAGAGAGGATATCGGAACGTTTGGCTGGAATTTGCAGTCCTTCTCCAACTAACTGGGCACTTGGTCAAACAAGTCCACAGTGAGGTTACCCCAACTGCTCAGAAATTGTGAGCCAAAATATCAGGAGAGGTATAAAAATAATAATAATAATAATCATTTATACTGGATTCTTTTCTCTTTGCCTTTATTTTTTTTTGGCAAAGGCATGTTTTCACATTTTCCCCCACACTTCTATGAACAGGAAACATCCTCAGGTTTGTTTTTTTGTTTTGTCCTGGGATTTTTTAATTAAAATTGTGATTTTCACAAAACAGCCTGGCTCCAGGACCCAGGGCTATAAGGGCAAAGTGATGTAAAACTCCAAACATCAGGAAACTGATGGAAAAAACAAGAGACTGGTGTACAGGCCAGCTCGTGGGCTGCACGTTGCAGGGAGGGCTCTTTTGAATATTCAGACCTCTGGATGACAGTTCGAGTCAGGACATAGTCTGGGAGGCAGCAGCTAGTTTGTATGTGCAGACAAACATAATACTTGAACCATTCCAATAATGTCACTGATTGGAAACCAGTTCTCAAATGTCCCTGGACAGAAGCATCCACACATACACTGCCAAGGGGCATTCATACACATACATTTTTGTGCAGGGACACGCTGGAGATCCGGTGCATTGGAGCAGATTCGATTAATCGCCATTTTCTCAGTGCTGACGCTCATTTTGCCACTTATACAATTGCATGCGCCACAGCACCAGCTTTTCAGCCCAGCACCAGCCCGCCACTGCAGTATGTGCATGTGTTCAAATGCTCATTAATTAGTTAAGCAGAACTGTCAACTTTTAGGACTGCACTACTACCAAAAAGCCACAAGAGGGTGGTATAATACCCATATAATCATGTCTTCCATGGGTCAGTACCCAGAGTTTCCCCAAGATTGCCTTAGAGAGGGAGGAAGACCTGGACAGGCTAAACCCTGGGAACCACAAGCAGGGAGCCACAAAACCCCCTAGTACCAGGCTACCTCCCCCAGAATGAGCCTGGGTCCCTTGCTCAGGGTCCCTAGCATAGAAATGAAATGTAGAAGCTTTCCACTTCCCCACCCTTGTGAACTGTAGTGTCCATCGGCAATAGATCTTTGAACAGGAGTGTCCTGACTGCATCCCAGAGCAGCCCTATTGCCCATCATGTGTTGGGGAGCAGGGAGGGGTGGTGCAGTGTGGGACACCTGGAGGACAGACCAGACACTAGGCACTGAATGCTCTGTGCCTGCACATAACACTGAATTGGGTCACAGAGAACCCCTGGCCCCTACCCTGGGGGTCTTTAAGAAGAGGCTGGATGCCTACCTGGCTGGACTCATTTGAGTCCCGTTTCTCTTTTTGGGGTTTTTTTGTTGTTCTCCCGCCCTGGCGGGGGGTCGGGCTAGAAGATCTACTAGGTCCCTTCCGACCCTTAATCTATGAATCTATGAAACTCAAAATAGTACTTGATTTTCCTGGTATGCTTTTGAACCATTCCAGGAAGCGTAAACCATTCTCAAGTGGCGTGCATGTCCAGGCTCTTGGGCTTTAAAGCTTATTTAGAATGCTCTACGCCAGTGGTTTTCAAGCTTTTTTTCATTTGTGGACCCCTAAACATTTTTGAATGGAGGTGTGGACCCCTCTGGAAATTTTGAATGGCGGTGCGGACCCCTTTGAGTTGTAAGTGTGGGTATTCACATCATTTTGATTGATTGTAGGCATCTCTTGTGGAGCCCTTAGACAGTCTGTGCATGGACCACAGGTTGAAAACCACTGCTTTATGCCTTACATCTGTCCACACTCTGTGAAACTGCCCAGGTAACAGGCAGCCAGAGGGGGTGCTGCACTGGAGAACTGAAGACTCATGCCCCCAGGCTGCTCCAGTCTGAGCCAGTGGGCACTGTTTTTCAGCCTGTTGTCCCCTCCAAGATGCAGCTCCATGGCCTGTGTCTCTGACAGACATGATTTGACTAAACACAGACTGCTCCTGGGGCAAGGTCTCAGATTCTAGTGCAGGGAAGCACCTCTGTTGTGTAGGCTGCTGGAGCCTTACCCACAAGACAAATAGCTGGTCCAACTAATTTGACTTCCTCCCTTCAATGCTGATTTTCTTAGGAAAGCATGATGCTCCTTAGGAAAGCATCTTCCTGCCCAAAAGCCTGGTCTGTGCCAGTGTGTGGCAGCTTCACTTCTGTCCCTGCATATGGTCAGCACACACCCCACCCTGGGGGATCTCAGTAGCTAGGCCCCTGCCACATGGCCACCAGCCCCAGGC
>NW_017729031.1:107832264-107833851 GCF_001723915.1 Gavialis gangeticus
AGCTAGGCCCCTGCCACATGGCCACCAGCCCCAGGCGAGGCCAATTATGGGGGGGAGGTGGCTAATAGAGGTGCTGATTGGACCATGTTTACAGCACTTGTCAGGGGTCAAGCATGCTGTGGAGAGCCCAGCCCCCTGTGAAGCTCAGGCAGAAGCCCTCCCAATGGAGCCCATGTCGGTGTGAGGCACAAGGAGATGGCAGCACCCAAACCCAAGCCTGGAGGAAAGGAAACTGGTCTCCGACCATTCGATCTGATCATCTCCGACCCCTCATGCCACAGCTTTTATAAGACACTCTCCTACTGCTCCCTTGCACCTCCTAGGCTGGCCCTGCCTCCCTCTCTGTCTGGCTCTCCAGATGGCAGGGAGCTGTGAGGTCAGTGCAGGGTCTGATTTCAGAGTCTGACTTTCCTGGGACCTGGTGAATGATCCTTATTATCACTACAAGAGGCAGTGAGAAGCAGAGGCTTCATGTTGCCTGTGGACCAGCTTCCAGGCAATGCTTGCCAAACTGTGTGGGAACGCATCTTCCACCAGGACCTGCGTAAAAACCACAGAGACCTGAACTGGCTGATGGCCCACCGAGCCCTCCCAGTGAGGGCCCAGAGACACGGAGAGGGGCAACCGGGGATACCGAGATGCCCAAGGGCAATCTGCCAAGGTGCCACAGAGACTATCAACCACCTCCTATGGCTCAGCTTGTACACCAAGGAGGTGTAGAAGAAGGTAAAGTGGCTCTGTGAAACAGTGACAGGGGTTGGACAGCTGTCAAGAGAGGCGGCACTGTACAGACACCTGACTAAGCACCAGGGGAGCTCGTCGGCCCACTTCAATCAGTTCATGTCCATCTGGACCGCTCTGTGGAAGTCCAGGAACCTCTTGATGTACAAGCACACAAACCTCGAGGTGGTAGACTGTGTTAAAATGGCTTTGAGCAAACTCCACTCCTACTTCCAGAAATCGGTAGCAGAGGACGGTGAAACGCAGCCAAATCCATCCGGCAGAGGGACACTTGGCATAGGATCTTTCAAGACTGCCCTTCCCTCCCCCCAGTGGGGAAACAGACAGCAAAGAGGACATCAAGACAAACAGACTGGAAGACAGCAATGAGGACAGCAGCAGCGACAGCAGCAGCGGCTCCTCCAGCAAAAGCAACAGTGGATGAACTGAGTTTTAAACCCTGTATTCGGGGACAGGACTAAGAGACAAGGGGTTTGAAGGAGATGATACCTTGTGGCCAGGTGCACAGGAGCGCTATTCCACAGGTGCGTATATTGTAATGGGCGTGCAGGTTCCTACAGTGGGTTAAGGAGGCAATGATCACTCAGTGACTAGAAGGTGTTATTATCACTGTGCCTAACCAGTCCCTCCCAACATGGGGGAAATAGCCCTCCCTACACTTCTTGGCCCAGGTCAGCATCATCAGCCCCTTTTCCAGAGAAGGGGAAGTGCAGAGAGGGAAATGGCCTGGCCCCCAGACAGGCAGCAAGTCTGGACCCAAGAGTCCTGGGCCCAAGTCATCAATGCCTTGTGTAGCCATTTACACAAGAAGGTCCCATCTGCCGGCCCAACCCCATGTCACGACAG
>NW_017729031.1:107833890-107837155 GCF_001723915.1 Gavialis gangeticus
TTCCGACCCTTAATCTATGAAACTATGAAACTATGAAGCCCTAGGCAGGAGTGGAGGGAGGTACCCTGAGATACCTGTGCTAGGGAGAGCTGAAACCCATCCCAGTCTCCCTAGGGCTGTCCGAGGTGTTAGCAAAACCCAGTCACTGTATAGCTCCATGCAGACAAACAAGACTCAAGCCCAGTGACTCTAGCCAGTTTAGTTCTATGACAAATAACAACTAGGAAAAATCCCTTTGACCTTTCCTTGAAGGGACAGAAAAAGGAGGGAGAATAGTTTATTAGATCTAACCAATTACGCAGTTGGTCCAACAAAAGATATCACCCTAAGAAATTCTTTCCTCTAGAACAGTTGAAAGCACTGAACTGTAAAGGACTGAGTGGAGCTTCCTTTTTAACAGTGTCCTTCTGTTACGGAGCTGTCAACTGGATTTTTAAGGAAATTCCCTGTTTTGCCAGTCTTTTAGGTAGCATTAAAGCCACCAAAAATTGCTTCTTTGGAAAAAGGGAAAGTTTGTTCAGAAGGGCCTGAGCTGCTGTGGCCAAAATTTGATCTGACTTCCTTGGAGATAGACAAGACACACTCAAAGGGGAAGGGGGAAGGCAAAGCAGGGAGATCAAATGCATCTCCTGTGCCTGGGGCTGCCATTCTCTCACAAGGGCTAGTACCAGGCCTGATCAGTCGCTCTGAGACCTGGTAAATGTGCTCCAATAGCATCAGGCTCTTTACAACCAGGATGTTTATGACATGCTTTTAACTGCCTTCCTGGTGACAGGACCACAGTGCTACTGCAAACGATGCCACCTTGTCTAGCTAAACCAAACTGCTATCTAGCTAAAGGCAGAGAGAGAGGAAAGAAGATGGAGAAGGGAAGGGACACGAGGGGAGAGGTGACAGCAGAAACTAGAAGTCTCGAGCTCTGGGTGAGTTTTCAGGACTTAGGATGGCAGTGAGGATGAGGTGAGTGTACAGCAGCAGCATCTGGGTCTGCTTGGGTCAGCATCTTTCAGGATCAGGACGAGAAAGGCCAAATACTGTCAGGGTGGATCTTGGGGGCCTGGGAGCTGGTGAAGGCGGTAGCTATAACAGGGAAGTCCGATCCTTCCTAGTCCATTTATTCTGTTCCCAAAGTCTTTTTTAAGGGCTCTGTAAGGGATGGTGAGTGGATTAGCCCATGCTTCATTCTGTTGTTCACCAAAGTTTTCTCACGGGGTAATTTTGCTCATTAGCTTTCAGTTCCCTTCTTGTCCTTCTTTACCAGGTACAATCCATAGGCCTCGGGTGTATCAACTGACCATTCTGTGTGCAGAGAAATTTGGTCCTTCTGTCTTTAACTCTTGCAAACAATTCAGCATGATGGGCTGTGATGAACTGCTGTTACCTGAAACAACTGGGAGCACGGGACTCTGCCCAGCAGGCCCCAGGCTGACAGGAAGGTATTGTTTAGTGATGTTGCCTTGTAGAGGGATGACATTTTGATGTGAGGATACACCCACATGCTGCAGTAGCAGGTGCTATGGAAAGACTAACCAGGCCACAGCACAGCCCTGGGGAGCAGGAAATGACAGCTCTGCTCAAGTGTTAGTGCCTGATGTTGTCATGGCAAGGATGCAGAGGTTACCAGGCTGGCCTTCAGCAGAGGTCCCCACAAGTTGAGGCTATGTCCCTACACATGAGGGTGTCTCTCTCCAGGTGTATCCCTGCCTCTAGGCTCAAGGGCTCTCATTTCTTATGGGGTTTTCATAACACCCAGAAGACACTGTTTTGAATTAGTTCCCATGGGATGTGGGGGGGGATATCCTTTTAGCTTAATCTCCTCTAAATAGCAACCAGAAACCAAGATGGATTGTTTCCCAACTGCAGCTCTACCTTTGGGACCTGTCAAAGAGCCATGACCTCCAATCTCCTCCTTCATATGGAGCCCCCAAAACCACAGCATATTCCACAGTCACTCGTTGGTGTGATCTGTCCTTCCACACCCGTTTGGTTCTCTTCATTCATTGTGCCTTGTCATATTGTCATACCTAATGCAGACTGTAACCTCCCGGAGACAGAGGCCTGCCCTTTGCTATGAAGTCTCACAAAGCACAGATGCCACAAGTGGCACAGGCAGCCTCTGTGTGTGGCATGCTGAAGACTGGGGAGGGAAGAGGCAGCTTGGTGGCAAATAGGGCAGGGAGCAGAAAGCAGAGCAGCAGCTCAGACAGGGAGCATGAGCAAAGCCAAGAGCCTATTTGCAGTCCAGTTCCTCTCTGCCTGCTGCCTGGGTGTCCCTGTGACCATCAGGTCTCCCTCACTTGGACAGTGAATGCCAGCACCTGTGTTTTTGCTTCTGCCCTGCAACATGATGGCATCAGAGCAGACTTGTCTTAGGAGCCACTATCCCTCTGTGTCAGCCTCTGGGTCAGGTCTGAGCCTGGGGTTTTTGTCCCCTCCAGCAGGAATCAGGAGGTTTGGATGTAAAGCAGCTCTTATTTCTAGGGCCTCCCAAGGCTGGGCTCTGAGTCAGGTAATGGGCACCATGTGCACTGGGGCAGCTTGTGAGATAGGCTGCTTCCAAGAGGGATTTGACCTTCCCCAGGGCAGGTGAGCAGAGGGGGGAGGTGTGTGGCATGAACCCCTGTGCAACTCCCTGTATGTGTATCTGACTCCCTAGTGGAGGCTTTTCCCTAATGTCCAACCTGGTACTTCCAGCTTTCCTGCACTACCCTGGGCTGGTGGGGACAGCCATATTGCCTCCCCCCCGAGCTTATTGAGCCATTGATGGACAAGTGCCCCTGCATCGCTGCCCCTTTGCCTATTAAGGTTCAGGTGGCACAGAGGCGGCTCAGCCTTGGCATGGAGCTGGATGCCGTTGGTTTGCAAGAAGAGGGCCTGTGTCTTGGAGTCCCTGGATGCCCTGGCTCATGAGCTGTGGGTTGGCAGCTTGGTTCCTAGGGAAGGAGGAAGTGCTGGTGTACAATGCTTTCCAACCTCTGCCTCTCTATTGCTACGATAGGCACTGACTCCGTGGGTGATCCAGGGCTTAAGCACCCACCAGAAAAAAATTAGCAAGTATTCAGTGTCCAAGAGCCAGACATTTTTGTTTTACGTGTTAGATCTCTGTGGCTGCTTGCAGATGTTAAAAAAAAAGGCACTTTACCGAAAGAAGCCGCATGCTACTTCAACCTGGCTCTGCAATGTCTGTCAGCGATGCTTTTTGGCACTTTTAGCTAAAGTTGATTCAATCAGCTATTAGATAAAAGTGTCAAGATAGACCCACTAA
>NW_017729031.1:107842155-107876717 GCF_001723915.1 Gavialis gangeticus
AAAAAAAAAGGCACTTTACCGAAAGAAGCCGCATGCTACTTCAACCTGGCTCTGCAATGTCTGTCAGCGATGCTTTTTGGCACTTTTAGCTAAAGTTGATTCAATCAGCTATTAGATAAAAGTGTCAAGATAGACCCACTAAAGCACCTGATCTGTATAGACATTGGGCAAGTCAGGTTGAAGTGTAACATGCTGCCTCTTACAGGCATGTGTGGGGCTTGCTCCCCCCCCCACCATAAAAAAAGCACCCATTGGTAAAAACCAGAGTTGGTGCCTATGATTACTAACTAGGTAGGAGCCAAGCACTGGGCCCATGCACACAAAGACTACGTACCTCTCTTGAGCCCAGAGCTGTAAGAGCACAGCACTAGAAAGGTGCCAGTGACCCTATGAACAGGGGTGTTACTTGCAAATCAAGGGAATTGATTCTTCCTCCCTATTCAGCACTGGTGAGGCCTCACCTGGAGTACAGTGTCCAGTTTTGGGCCCCACACTTCAGGGTGGGAAGAGTCCAGCACAGGGCAACAACGATTCAGTGCCTGGGAGGCAACACTTATAAGGAAAGACTGAAAGAACTATGTTCAGTCAGGAAAAGAGAAGACAGAGGGGGGATTTCTTAACAGTCTTCAAATACCTGAAGACTGATTACAGAGGGGATGGAGACAGGCTTTTCTCTGTGGCTGTAGGGGACAGGAGCAGGGCAGGGGACACGACTAGGAGTGGTGACCCCAAGCTTCAGCAGGGGAAATTTAGGCTGGAGATTAGGAGGCACTTTCTGACTCAGAGTGGGGTCAGCCATGGGAACAGGCTGCCTAGGGCAGCCGTGGATTCTCCACGCTTGGAAACAAAATTCAAGAGCAAGGTAAACAGGCAGCGGCTGAGCTGGTTTAGCCAGGGGTTGACCCTGCCTGGCGCAGGGGGGCTGGAAAGGTCCCTTCCAGCCCTGCCTTCCCCTGCTCCTATGGCACTGGTCACTGCCACGCAGCACAGCGGTCCGGAGTCAATCCCGCCGCCTGCAGCCCTCGAAGAGGCCAGCCCAGGGCCGGTCCCCAGCCCCGCTGCAAAGGCCGCCATCCTCCAACATCCACCGGCAGAGGCCGCTGCCCTGCAGCTCCCGCCACACCCCGCCGGCGGCGCTAGTGCTCCACGAGGGCCCGCTCCTTGCGCGCCGCCTTCCGGGGGGAGCACTTCCCTGAGCGCGGATTGGCTCCGACGCAAAAGGATTCATTTGCATCGAGCTTTAAAGCTCGATGCTCATTGGACGGAGCGGGAAGGGTATGGGCACCACTGAAGGGGGGCGGGATAATAAGAGGTGTGTTTCTATTGGTTGGGGTTCTTATCCCGCCCCCCGCACAGCCCGGCTCAGGGCGAAGGGGAATCAGCTGTTCGCAGCAGCGGGGCCGGGGCCGGGGCCGGATTCTGGCGCGGCCTGGGTGCGTGCACCGGGCGCGGGGCAGGGGCAGGTCCCGGTCCAGGCAAGGTGGTGTGCATTGGCGGCTGGGGGGGCAGAGGTGGCTGGGCTCCCCCAGCGCTGCATGCCCTTGCAGACCTGGAGGAGGGGGATGTGGGTGTGGGGGACCCGTGCCCTGCCCAAGCTGGGGTCTGCCCCCCCTGGCTGCCTAGGGAATACCTCTCTACCCCTGCTGATCCAGGGATCCTGGCTGTGCTTCCCATGCAGGTCCCAGGCGTGGATGGGGATGGAGCCCCCGGCACCCGACTACCAGGTGCAGTTCCAGGCTGCTGTCAGGGTCATCCAGGGCCTGCCCAAGAACAGTGAGTCTGGCTGGGCGGGGAGGGGTTGTCATGCTGGGCACGTTGTGCCCTGTGGGCTTCAAGGGACAGCCTAGCACTTGCCTGCCTCAGTGATGCCACTTTCCCTCCTGAGTGCACCCAGATCCTTTCCCCTGATTGGCCCCTGTGGGAGGCTCTAATAGCATCCCCCCACCTGCTCCTACTCCTGCCTAGCCCAGCATGCAGCACAGAGTCTGTATCCCTGGGTGCCCCCAGTTTGAGTCTTGTAGTGGGGCTCTGTAGGCCAAAGTGCCAGATCCTGCTCCCCTTGAAATGTTCAGGGGAAGATTTGACCCCTTCATCCATGGTATGAGTCATCCCTGGTCCTGCTAGCAGTAGCTGCACATATGTGCCTGACTTCCATCCTTGGCTACACCTCCAGGGCTTTAGCTTGGGGCTCTGTCACAGAGGTCCTTGCCCCCAGGTACTCTGGAGGCATGACCCATTTAGGCTCAGGGTGGTATCCTGTATGTGGCAGAATACTGGACCACATGGACCTTTAACTGGCTGTGTCACAGCAGCACCCAGTGGTGGGATGCTGAGCAGAGCTGAGCACTTCTTCTTACCAGACTGCAGCAGGTGCTGCAGTGGCATAAATTGGGCCAGATACCTGTCTCTAGGTCTCTTTGCTGGCCACAATACTCTGTGCCACATGAAGCTTCAGTTGTGTTTGAAGGGAAAGGAAATAACAAAGGAACAATGGCTGGTGTCCCTGCATGCCCTCTGTTCCTCTTTGCTTCCACTGTAGAGCAATAACACCTTTCCATTTGAGGGTCTCTTGGCCCAGCATCTTGAAAAGGTGCTGCAAGTTTCCCAGGGACTCCAGTCGCTCTGTTCTGTGTTTGCTTGTTGTCCAGCCACATGGTATTGGGTGGGGCAAAGTGTTAGTGCTGGCTCAGTGTCCAAGTGTTGCCTCTGGTGCCTCATGCCAGCCCAGCCCTGCAGAATTTGATGGGCACATCACAGCAGGACATGGCCTGCCCGTAATGGTGCTAGGGAAGTGGCGTGTTGGTGAGTTCGTTTGGCCCTGCTCTAATGACTTTGCCCATGTCGTAGGTTCCTACCGCCCCTCCTACGAGGAGATGCTTCGGTTCTACAGCTACTACAAGCAGGCAACAGTGGGCAGCTGTGCGATCCCCCGACCCGGCTTCTGGGATCCCATTGGCCGGTACAAATGGTAAGGCTAAGGCAGCACCCACGTGGTAGGAGTGTTCTGGGGTGCTGCCTAGCCCTAGGGGCATCAGTAATGAAAGCTTCTGGTTGGCAGGGATGCATGGAACAGCCTGGGGAAGATGTCTAAAGAGGACGCCATGGCTGCCTATATCTCGGAGATGAAGAGAATTGCTCAGAAGGTACAGCTCTCTTTGCTGCCGTGCCATGCCAGGCTGCTCAGCCTGCTTGCCTCTAGAGGCCTTCCTCAAGGGGAGAGTGCCCCTGATCTCGGTGCCCCCAGCATCACCCTCAGGGAGCTCAGGCCACGCTTCACAAGCTGGCCCTGCTGAGAGGCCTTCGTTTGGGGATAGCCTAGATTAGAACAGTGAGAGAGATTTGGGGGACCTGGATCTGGAGTAGGGAATGCTGCATATGAGAAGTGAGAGGCCTGGGCATCATGTGAGAAGCTGCTGAGGGAAGCTTTTGGAGCTTCCTCCTGCTTCCCTTGACAATAACTGCTGCTTTTAGTTTTTCCCCCACCCTTCCACAGATGCTATTTCCTGTCCCAGGGGCTTAATGACCTTTGCCAGGGCATGGTATCTTTTGTCTGCTAGTGTGGCAACATGAGAGCTGTTGGGGTTCTCTCCAGATCATCGACACGATTCCCATGGACAAGACCTCAGAGCACATGTTTGGGTACTTCGAGCCTCTCTACGATGTGATACATGACATGCCCAGGCCCCCAGAGTCCTTTTTCAAGAGGAAAGCTGGTAAGCCTGTCTGCTGTCAGAGCAGTGGGAGGGACCCGAGCCAGGGACAATGGCCTCTACTAGTCAGGAGTCCTGACTCCCAGAACCTTGCCCTAGGTTATTTCCAGCTTTGCCACTGACTTGCTGTGTGGCCTTGGGCAAGTCTGTTCACCTCAGTGCCTTAGTGGTCTTGTCCGTAGAACGTTTCCCTTTTCCTGGCTTCTGCGTGCTGGTTTCTTATTGACCTCTCGTGCACTTCCTTCCTTCCTTCCTTCCTCTCTCAACACCCCTGCCTAGAGGACAATGCATGCATCCTGACTGCACAAATGAGGAACTGAGCACAGAGTGGCTAAGGCCAGCATCAGTGAGGAATTAAACTTGCAAGTTTCAGACTAGTGCCCTTTCCCCCTGGACCATATTCCCCCTCCCAGTCAGCCTTAAATCTGCAGTCTTCCAGTCCAGTGTCCTGACAGGAAGCACAGCCGATGCTCAGCAGGCATGGTGCACCAGCTGCTGGTGGGTCTGTGGGTTTGGATAGCAGAGGTGGAGCCTCTTGCTACTGCCCCAAATGGGATTCCTTGCTCTGGAATTGGCCTTGCTGTGGAGGAGACTGTCTACTCTGTTTTCTCCATGCACATGTCTGTAGCTTGTGCCATCTGTGATCATGTGGAACTGGCCAGGATCCTCCTCTGCTAGAGTGGGTGGGTGGGGCTGCATGAAAGCTGTGTTGTTCTCCAGCAGGCTCCACCCTCCATTTCTCACCCATCTCCACACAGCTTGGGGCCCTAAATGCAGCCTAGTGACAGGCCAGATGCGCAGTATGTTTGACCTTCCACAAGCCAGGGAAACTTGGCTGACCCCGCTTTGGCTGAACCTGACTCATGCAAGCTGGAGCTTCCATGGCTAAATGGGTAGGAGTCCATCATTCACCACCGCCTGTGTGACTGGTCTTTCAAAACATTGCGCTAAGCAGCTCAGCCAAGTCTCTTCCTCACAAGGAGAGTTCACGACAAAGCTACTTGAACTGCCTCCAGCTGTGCTGTGCTGAGTAAAGACTCCTGCCCTGCCTCATGCACAGAGGGTCTGAGCAGGGCTTCTGGCTTGTGAGCACCTCGGCTCCTCATGGAGCAGGGTTTTGCTGCAGAAATTGCACTCCCTGCATTTGGGAGCAGAGTTCATGCCTTTGAAGCATTGCTGTCTTGCCACTGCTGATGTCCAGTCTAACAGGGCAGTGAAGACTGGCCTGTGGAACTGAACATGAGAACCAGCACCAAGTCAGACTTCTGAACTGGGAGCCAAGCATGGGGTAGCAATAGGGGGTTTGCTCCTGATTGGTTCATCAAGGAGCATGGGCCTAGCCACTAGAACACGGTTAGTGACAGGAGCAGCTTTAGACTGGACTATGGGATCTATCCTTAGCAGGTGTAACCTGTCAAACCTCACTGTGAGTACTCTACTGAAGTCAGTCTGTCCCCAGGGATCCCTCTAGTCTGGTGTTTTCTCCTGGACTATTGCATTCACATCTGCTTCAGAGGGAACCCCCCTGAATGCCAAGCAGGGAAGAGTCCCCTAGTACTAGGCAGTAAGGGGGCATCAGCTGGCCTGGCTCTCTCCCTGTAGCTGGACAGTGTAGTGCTGCATGCTGGCATACTCTCTGAACTCTAGAGCAGTGGTTCCCAATCTGTGGTACGTAGACCACCTGTCTAGTGGTACGCATTAACAGATTTATTATAATTACTTTATATGACAAATTTGCTGATGGTACTTTAGGTTGTATCATTTTAAATTGGTGGTGCTCAGTCTGTCAGAGTTTAGGAACCCCTGCTTTAGAGGAAAGGAATGTGTTTTAGCCTCTCCCATGTGCCCCCAGGACACACATTTTGAGCCTAAAGTGCTGGCTTCTGCCAATTTAATGGTGTGTCTGTTCTTGGCAGCCAATTGTCACCGTGTAAATGATTCTGAAAAGGGGCTGTCAACTTAGATTTGATGCAGAGGATTAAGACAGGGCAGTGTCTTTAGTGGGGTTCAATCATAACTTCAGCCAATCAAAAAAAACAAACAATGCAGTGGTTATTGTATGTTAAATCCTTAACTTTTAAACTCAGTTGAAGGCTTGTTTAGAAACCCAGCTCAGAAGCTTGTACAAATACAAGCAGCTTCAGGTAAAAACTTATAACTAATTTTAGAATGCTGCTCAGGTAAAGAATCGTGTTGTTGGTTCATAAAGTGCTATAAACATCAGCCTTATACCTTCTACAAACAAAAAAGAATATGGAAAGCAATGGCCCGAATCCTGCTATTGGTAAGCAGGCAGGTAACTTTGCTCTCACTTGTAAACAGATATGAACAGGGGTACTTCCAGACAATGCTAGGGGGTTGTATTGTATTTTTAGTAAGGATATCTTAATAGCATTAAAATCTTTGCTGTGTTAAAACAAAATTGCTTCAGGTGTTCATAATGGAAAGCTGTTTGAACTCTTGAATTTATTAACAAACTTGTCATCCGATTCATATATACAGCAGGTTAAAATTTTCACATTTTAGGGGTTAACTTTGAGCATCTTTAGACCTCTGAAATCTCCCTCAGCACTACTTAGGAGACTTTAAGAGCACACGTGACCTGTTTTGGAAACTGAAAGTAGCTATTGGCTGAAAACCTTAAGCCAGTGATTGTCAACCAGGGAGACCTACAGCATTAGCACTGTGACGTGTGCAAACACCAACACGTGATTCACAGGACATCCCTGAGACTTTAAATTGGCAACCATAGCATCAGAAACAGTCTGAGCTGTTGTGCTCTTTGCCAGAAAATAACTGCTCTGTACTATTTCTGTATCCAAAAAATGAGTGAAAGCTAAGAACTTACACTTCCTGAGGGGTGCCTCGAGTCTCATGCAGAGTGCCTTGAGTCTAGGCAGGTTGGGAACCACTCCCTAAAATTTGCCACCCAAAAATAGCTTCTCTTTTCCCCACTCCAACCTGTTTATCAATCTTGGGATACAGGACATAGTGAGAGACAAGCTGGAGTAGTAGGATTCCCTGCCTGTTAATAATCTGAGTTGTACAGCTCAAGAAAAGAAGCAGTATCCCATTGTGCAGTAAAAGATAGGAGTTTCTTTGACAGAAATCCCCCATAGACAATAAAATACCTGTAGCACCTTCCTCAGCTTTGCAGCCCGCTTTCCCCATAGGCTCACTTTCCCCCACAGCTGATGGACAGCACCAAACTTTTTTCTGTGAGCCCTGCAAGAGAGGACACCAGAGTGCCTGCCCTGCATCACCCTTCACAGCAACCTTGGCCTCCCAGCAGCGTGGACAGTGCCAGTGCATGAGGCTTTGTGATGTCAACACCAGTCATTTCTCTGACCAAAGCATCCTGTGACATCCCAATTGGCTGTCTTTGCAGTAACTCCTATGGGGATGTGGTAGGGCCGTTCCTACCCCAGATTAACCCTGAAAGCACTACTCTTGGGGCCTGGGAGGCTTCAAGCCTGTTGGAAGGCCTGGGCCTGAGCTCCTGTGCCATTGTATTTGAGAGTTAAAGGACAACCACCCCCTGTTGAGGAAATCATTGGCAAAAGGCAGTGCCATGGCAGCTACCCCTGCACCTCAGCCTCCCTACATAGGCACTCTGTCCAGCCAAATCAGGACACGGTAGGGCTCAGAGTCCATAGCCCATGTGAAATGTGCTGAAGATACAGATTAACCCTGTGGAGGTTACAGTGAGCCACATCTGAGCTCAGAGAGGACAAGTCAGGGGGTGGGTAATAAAGGAGTCACTGACCAACCCTTCAAGCAGCCAGGGGTGGCCTAGGGAGTGTTGAGTCTGGGGTGCTGCTTCTAGTGAACATCTTATCTTGGATCAAGCTGATTACAGGAAGCCCTTGATCTTAGTGAAGGTGCTGCCTGCTAGGATTAGGGGTGTCCCTGGCACATGCTGTGCCTTGTGGACCTGATCTGGATGGTCCAGGCTACTCACTGGCAGGGCTGGTATACAATGCCTATATCTGGGCAGCGTTTGCTCCTATCCAAAACCAGTCACAATGACTCAGGCTGGAAGGGACCTCAGGAAGTCACCTAGTCCAACCCCCTGCTCAAGGCAGGTTTGTCCCTGTCCAAGCCATTCCAGGCAAGTGTTTGCCTAACACCACAAGGTGGTTGGTACATGGGATACCTCTGCCATCCTCATGGAGATGGAATTGCCTATGCCAGGCTAGGCTTTGCCCTATATCTTCTGTGATCCCAAATCAAGAAGCACTTTCCTGACTCTGCTTTGCCCCCCTGGGTTCCCAGGGAATTAAGCCTATGCTACCATCAAGCTGCTCTCTCTGCTGTGTGCTGTTCTATGGCTGTTGCTGTCTAGCTGAGAGACAACTGCTCTGCCTTCCATGCAGGTGGTATGGAAGGGATGGCCCCATCTCATGTCTCCCCTGTGCCCGGGGATGCTTGCTTGGGGTAGACTTTGCACTTGAGATCCGTTGGTCCCTGCCCATGAATGCAGGGTGTGTTTGCATAGGTCTGCCACCCCACCCTTTCTTTACAGCCATAGAGAACACCGTTTCCCTCAAATCCTGGAACTGCTCTGACTGTGGGGGGGTGCATATGAGCCATGAGTTTTGGCTCGTTGCCCTACACCCCTCCCCTCTGCAAACACCCACATCCATATTTGTGGGGAAGTGGTTCCATAGACCTGTAGCTCTTAAGACTTGAAGCACCCCTCAGACAATGCCAGCTCTTTAGCTTTCCACTCGTTTCTTGAATACAGAAAAATTAAACGGAGCAATTTTTCTGTTGCAGACAACTCAGAAAGCCTACAGCAGGGCAGAATGTTCTTGGCACTGTGGATTCCTATTTGAAATCTCAGGATTTGTCTTGTGAATTAGGAATAGGCGTTCGCACACTTTATAGAGCCAAAATTGAGCGGTACCTTTCAAAGCTCTCACAGCACCCCATAGAATTGCAGCACCTTGGCTGAGAATCACTGCTATAGGCCCTTTCAGGGATGGTAGGCTGTGCTCTCTGTCCTGGTGGGAAAGCATCCCAGCTTTACCCACTCCAGCAGGGGAGTCTGGGCACAGTGGTACAGCTTGGATGCCTTTCCAGGGGGCATTTCCATAGGCACCCAAAGAACTGGTTGTGGGTAAGTGGAGACAGGGGCCAGCTGGTAGTACAGCTATCAGCAAGACTTCGTTCACTCAGCAGAGATGGGACTGGGCTCTGCTCAGCAGAACGGGGCTTGGCAGTGCTGAGCCTTTTGCTTAGGGCATTACAGTGCCAAAGGCTGACCTCTTATGGGCTATTCTGACCACTCCACTTCTGCGCAGACGAAGAGGAGAAGGACCTTGAACCTACCAAGGATGGGCAAGAGGAGAGACTGTCTGGGAACCATGTGGAGGAACCTCCGTCTGGAGAACAGAAACAAGAGGATCAGACCCTGGGTGAGTTCTCAGTGCCTCCAGATAGCACCTTCTCAGGGGAGGCTGTGCTGGCTTTTGTGCCTCTGCAGTGGAAGAAGCCGTCATGTGTGGCATGTCACCCAGCCTCTAAGCTTGCAAGTCAGTCGTGTGGGACTAGGACAGGCTGTCTGCTCCAGCAGCAGCTATACTTACAGTGTTGATAAAGATATGCCTTATACAGGTGGCAGATTTGCTGCTGCTAATGGCTACAGCAAGGGATAGGCAGATAGGACTCCTGGTTCTAATCCCACAATGTTACTGACCTACCAAGTGACCCTGGGCAAGTCAAATCCCCACCCCCACTATGTTATGGGAGTAATTACCTTATCAGCATCCATCATGTTTTTGCTGGAATGAAGCTCCCTGGGGAATCTAGCCACTATAGCTGTAGCTATTAGTAATTCTGGAGGGGGTGCTTTTCTCTTGGTCCAGTGCTAAGATGACTGTCTGCCCAGTAGAGCCCTAGTCTTGTCCTGTCAGGCTCAGCCTCTGAGCCTCTCAGGCACTGGGCCCTCTGGCCCCAGGCCCTATGCCTGTGCCTTCAGCCTGACCCTTAGCAGGACTCAAGATGATTACATGCCTCTAGGGTACTAACGGGACCTCCAAGCCGTCCCTCATAGTCCCTTCCACAAGCCCCCAGTTTAGAACTCTAACCCAAAATAAGCCCTTAGTCTATAACATAAATCTCTAATCGGGTTTAAGCCTAAGTCCCAGCTCCTTGCTGTATCCCTCCGCTTCCCCCTATCCTGAGTCCTGTTCTCCTAGTAATCAGCAGTATTTGTACTTGCTTTTCTCCTAGGGTAGTCCAGGCATCAGCCAGGAGCTTCTCTGCAGTGCTTCTGCCCTGGAGCTCTTCCCTCAGCAGCTCCCTGAACCAAACTGCCCACTGTGGCTCAGGCCCTAGGTTTATATGGCTGGAAGCCATGCCCACATGTGCTTCATCATTTAGCTTGCCAGCTCACCCCCAAGGAAACGGTTGCTGGCCTCTGCTATATCAATAGCTTGTCTCCCATGCAGGGCACTAGTCCAGTGTGCTACTGCCATGCAGCTGGTTTTGCAGTAAGTACTTATAGCAAGTAAATCTCCAAGTACCTGTTCCCTGGCCACTCATAAAGGGCAGCTTTCCCCTTCCCGGGGGCTCTCCCTGCTGCTTCTTCACCCTTTGAGTAACAGGAGCTCTGGTTCTCTGTTACAAGAGACCATAGCATGAACATAGGGGGAAATCCACGCCCTCCTTACACAGGGTGGTAGGCACATTAACCCCTGCTCTGACCATTTCTGCCTTGCGTAATTGTACCCTGCCTCATTCCCCTGCTATTCTTGCCCAAGAAATTAGTGTTTGTGTTTCCTTCCAGCAGAGAGTGCCCAGCACTGCTGCAATACTGCATGTATCACCCCTGGAGTTGGCTGTTTTGGGAGCAGACTGATCCTTCTTGGGTACAGCTTGTAAAGCTTTCAGCCTGGGGAAGGCATTCTTAGTCATGTCCCCATGCAGGAGCTATTAGCTGAAGGGCAGCCAATTAACTGAAGGGGTTCTCAGGTAGCTGTGGGTCTGGGTTGGAGCACAGGACCCAGCTCTTACTGTGCAGGGGCAGGGAATGGCCCCACCAGCAATTCACTTGCTGCTTGGGTTTTATTTGTACGGGTTGCAGCTAGACTGGCTTTGTGAGGGGTAAATCCAAGCAAGGAAATGAGCTGGCCCTCAGTGCTAGGTGCAGGTGGGAAGGCAGCACTTGCAGGGGGTGGCAGTGTTCGTGGCTGAAAGATTGTTTTGTGCGGCAGTGCTAGGATGTCGCTATCATCAATTGCATGTTAGGGCACCCAGGGGCCTTGTCTCCAAACCAACATGTGCCCTGCATGTACTCCCAGCTGCCAGCCAGCTGGGGTATTTACTGTTTGCAAGTCCCATTCCAGCAGCATTCCTCGTCTCAGCCAGGGGCTGCACATGAGAGGATCAGCCTTGCCCTATGGTAAACATTGAAGAGGCAAGTGATGCATAACCTTGGGTTATGACCCTGCTCTTGTGCCTGGAGATGAAGAATTACCTAGTGTGCAAGTCAGGAGCCTGGATTCCTGCCTGTGCTACTGGCTGCGTGACAGGGAGCAAGTCTGTCCCCCACAGCTTCTGACCTCGCTGTTACTTGTGCCTAAGTTTCCCTTTCTGCATGCTGAGAAAGATACTTGTCCCTCTCATACAGATCAGGTTGTAAAGCCAGTGAAGTGCTTGCAACTCGCCCAAGTGAAAGGGTCTAGTGGCAGAGTGTTAGGCACCCTCTGGCCTTGCCTTCTGCACACAGGTCTTGACTTAACTTCTTGCCTTTCAAGAGATTTGTTCCATCCCAAGGCTGCAGGGTCACCAAGGACACTGATTAGAGTTAGTAGCTCTGAGCCCTGTTTCCTTTACTGCCACAAGTGTGTGACTCTGCCAGTGGTCTTCCAGAGAGTTTCTGTCCTCCCCTGGTGCTGAGTTGTGTATTTCCTATTGCAGGAGGAGGGCTGGACTGTGCTGATGAGGCACTTGAGAACAGCCAGCTGACCAGCGACTCAGAGAGCGAAGTGTTCTGTGATACCCTGGAGCAGATGGAGGCAGACCAGGTAATGCTGCTTGTGATGTGAGAGGAGCTGAAGGAGCAGCCCCACAGTCAAACAGATCCTTCCTGGCTCCCCAGAGACTGTCAGCTACTCACCCACCAACTGCTCAGCCTGGCCTGCACCCCAGGAGCCCTGCCCTGCCACTGATCACCAGGCTCTGGGTTCCCTTCTGGCCTTTGTGCCACTTTTATGGAGCCCCAATGCTCCTTCCAGTCCCTGGACACAGTCGCAGGAACGCTGTTTTGCTGCCATTCCCAGAGCCAAGCCTCATAGACCTTGAGGGATGTAGAGGCTGGGCCCATGCTGCCTTTTCAGTATTAGAGCTGCAGATGTTGCCGTGGGTAAGATATGAGTAAGAAAAGGAAATGCTGGGGTTTCTAAACCATGTAGAGATAGGGGAGAGAGCAGAAAGGCCTCCTCTGCATGCATCACTCCCCTCAGCCACTCCCACCACCCAGAACTAGTGGGATCTCCTTCCTCTGTACCTTTGGTCTTTCCTCCTCTCTTCCCAAAATGGCCACAGCCAGGAGAGAGCCAGCTGCCTCAGGATGTCGAAGGAGCATGACTGGGCAGGGAGCTAGGGGCTGGCCTTCTTTAGCTGTACAAGTTGGTGTGCCTCTAGGAATTATGCAGACCACAGTCCAGTCTGTCTCACCCCAGATGTTATTGGGTAATTCTTTGTGCTGCTGATGAGCTGCATGGACCTCACTTCAGTCCTCATGGTTTTGCATGTACCTTTCCAGCCCACTCCACGGAAACAGGGGAGCTTGACAGGTTACCCCAAGACCACAGCAGGGAGTCCATGCTAAAGCCTAACTTGCTAGGTGGTATCTCACAGGTCCTGAGCTAATAGACCTGTGAGATAGCACCTAGCAAGTTGGGCTTCCCAGCCTTAACAGTGCTTTGTGTCTTCAGCTGTGCCCTGTGCCATCAGTGTCAAACACCGGAAAGTCTTGTGTGTTGTAGTGAGGAAGTGCAACCTGGTGGGTGGAGGTACTCATGCACTTGGGTTCTCTTCTAACCCTGTGGCTGGTTTGCTGTGAGATCTTGAGCAAGTCACTTCTCTCAAACCTGCCTCAGCCAGGTACTCATTAAAGTGCTCTGAGAGCATCAACGGAAGGGTGGTAGTGAAGGCAAGTCATTGGAGCATTCTGTTAGCTTCATTATACGTATGGAGGAGGTAAGGCACAGAGAGGGAAGGGACTTACCCAAGGCCACCAAATGAGTAGGTGGCATAACTAAGGAAGAACCTAGGAGATGACTTCCCTAGTGTCTTGCCCAAAGCATAAGGCACCAATCCCCCTCCCAAACCCCAGACAATGTCCTGTTAACCTGAACACCAGCCCCACCCCCCCAGTCCCCAAATGCCTCACATTCTCACCAGCCCCACTAGTAGCTACAGGTTATAGCCTCCAGCCTCAGAGCAGCTACTGTTTCTATTTCTGCTTGTGCAGGCTGGTCAGCTCCTAGCCAAGAAGAGCTCTTCCTTGAGCAGCCCTTGCAGCATCCAGGCCGATGGGTTTGCTTCCTCCACACTAGAGATGACTGAGGAAGGATTGCTGGCTGAAGGCAGAAGACAAAATGGAAGAAGCAGTAGAAGCCCCATGGGTCTTGGCACCGAGAGAGGTGGGTGCAGCAGGTGCTCATGTGGGACTGGGGATTGAGCTTGCCTCCCTCAGGGGCTTTCTCTGGAAATGGGTGGGCTGGAGCTAGTAAAATCTACTCTGATGTAGGGAGCTCTGGCAGGCTGACAGTCTGTGGGTGGGGTGTGAGCAGCTCACTGCATCTGTGGGGGAAGTTTATCTGGGGGAAGCAAAGACTGAGGCGAAACACTGGGGGTGGGGGGGTCCTGGCAAGTCTAGTTTCTTGTAGGAAAACCTGCAGAAGTGTGCTGATCAGAGAAGAGAATCTTTCTTCTGCCTGTGGGCTGTCAGGTCAAATCCAACCCAGACAGCAGCAACTGCTGGCAATTTATGTCCTTAATTAACTGAACTGGGTGGTCTTGGCTGAGTTCTGAGGGGGGCAGGTGTCTCATAGTCTGAGCAGGGAGAATGAAGAGTGAACATTCACCCCTTCAAAGAGATCTCTCAGGGCAGGACTGAGTTAATTCAGTGGCATCATAGGGCCCCAATCCTAGGAGGTGCTGAGTGTCTCTACCCTGTGCTATGCACTGCTTTTCCCACTCCTTGCTTTTCCCACTCCTAGGGGGTGTAACTCCCTACCCATGCAGGCTGGGCCCAGGTGAGGGTGGGGCTGGTGTCCTGTCTGGGCACAGCTGGTCCCATCCATGCCTATCTCCTGCACTAATATTTCTTCAAAACCATCCCAGACAGCTTGCCCTTGGGAGGTTAATACGTAAGAAAGCTGAATAAGGCAGCCCCTGGCGATGGGAAGGTGGGGACAGGGCTTCCAAGCAACCCTGGGGTTGGCTGGCTCCTTCCCCACCCATCCCAGGATCCCTGTCTGCGTGGCTTACAGGAGAGTGATGGTGTTGCTGAGCAGTGGAGTCCAGGGTGGTGAGGACTTTGGGCAGTGAGGCAATCTGTCAGCAATGCCAAGTCCTCGGTCTGCTCCCAATCACAGACAGGGCCCAGCCAACAGTGCTCCCCTTGGGGCAGTTTCTTGCCTGAGGTTCTGGCCTGGTGGGCCCAGGGCACAGGGGGCTGCAGTATAACCTTAGGAGAGGTGGCTTGCCAGGACAGGTGGGAGGGGAGGGAGGCAGCTCTGCTAGTTCCGTTCTGTTCCCCCCTCTGCCTTGCTGCATGATTTGGATGCACTAGATGAGCTTCTCAGCATTTCTGAAGCCCTGGCTACTTTGATTTAGGACCCACAAGGAGCTACGCTCTTCTGAGAATGGGCCCCTGGAGGCTCCAAGCCCACAGTCACTTAGATCACATGCTCCACACAGCCAGACTGGTTAGCTCCAGGGGCTGCTGTGGGACACAGAACCTCCCCACTCTTCAGTCACAGGCACGGTGGCCAGAAGGGTATCCTGTTTAGCTGCTGACTTGAGACAAGGCCTGGATTTCTCTGTGGAGCAGCTGCAATGTCTGGGCAAACTCCCACCAGCACTGATGCGTGCCATACACCCCCAAAGGAGCAGCCCTAGGGACAGAGAGGAGCTCTCTCTCTGGACAGAGTCTGCAACAAGGAACTGGTGGCTGTGCTGTGGACACCCATGTACTGGCACCAAGCTGGCCGTGCCATATTGTGTCATGTCAGTCACCAGTGGAATGAGGATCAATCTCTGTTGGCTTCAGCTGTGATGGGAGCAAATGGTCTAGAGAAGGGAGAAGCTGGGGAAAGAAGAGTAGAGAGAACTGTTATCACCCTTCCCATCTCTGTGTCTTCCCCAGCAGAGCCTATCCTGTCTGACCTTCACAGAATCCACTGAGTGAGGATTGTATTTGAGGCATGTATTTGATAGGGTTTCCACCAGTGAACCTTGTTCTCCCATGATGTAACAGTCCTTGACCTACAGGGTGTGTCTTAATGATCAGCTTTGGGGCAGAGACCTTGTTTTAGGCTCACAAGTGTTTAGTAAGCTGATGGCAGTTTTGTCTAACCTATCCTTCTGGCCTCTCTGTCCATCCTTCCTGCCACACAGAGCTACAAATTGCCACAGCAGAGTGGGGATCCGGAGGCAGCCTGGACACTGATGTTGGGGCCCAGAGGAGCACAGGAGTGAGGTTGGAGCTGGATGTGCAGGTGGCTGGAGCTATCCATGCCCTGCAGGACAATATGCAGAGCGTTATGAAGAGGCTGAGCCATCTAGAAACTGTGACTGCCGCACAGGTATGTGACTGACACATGGGGATACACCGCTTGGGCCACAGAAGGCTTCATGAAGAGAGGGAACTGGCTATTTCCCATGGTACCCTGTATACCTGGCTAAGATTGGAAGCAGATGGTCTTATCCTCAGAATCTGAGGAAGGTCCTGGAGTTAGGAGCCCAATGTGAGCTGCAGGGCTCTTTCAGGCAGAGGGTTCTGCTCTGGCCCTTGTGGTCGGGGACTTAGTATAGGGCTCCTTTTCAGGGTTGTGTGCCTGTGAAGTAGAATAGGCCCTCAGCATGCCCTTAAAATGGCAGCGATGCTCCTACACAAGAAATGAGGCTGAGCTTTGGTTGCAGTACGCAGCTTCCCAGCTTCTGAGGCAGATACCACTGTGGGCAAGGAGTTGGCACCTGTTACCAGCCAGTCCAGGCCACACCAGTCAGAGCCTGCTTCTCTTTCAGGTGAACGTGTCTGGACAAGGTCCTGACAAGCCACTTGCCTCCTTCACTGGACAGGTACAGTTCTCAGACCAGTGTTGGTGCCCAGGCCCATGCTCCTGGCACCCCTCCTTAGTTACTGCAACCCTGCCTCAGCCTCCCATTCACACATGCCATGTGACAGAGCTGCACTGTAGCCATGAGTGATTTGCTGGGGAGCTAGATCCAATTGTGTGAGAGGATTAGCATAGGAGGGAGGAAGCCCTGGGACAGAGGGACTGTAATATGCTTTCAGTGGATGGGGGGAGCTGGGGGCTGGGGTTGGTCCACACTTGTGAGTCCCAGCCCCAGTGGCTGGTGAGCCATACCCAGTGTACACCTACAGCCAGCTCTCAGCTAGGCCCTGTCCTGCTGTGTGGCTGATCTTGGGCACAGTGAGTTAGTGAGATTTTTATCTATGTTTTGCTGCTCCCTAACCAGTCCAGCACACTTACAACCTTGGCATCTAAGGTGAGGCAGCCAAAGCGAATAAGGACAGGTGTGTGCAGGGACACAGGATCAGGGGGAGTCTGGGTCTTAATCTCCTTTCTGCCACAGATTGAAGTGATCTTGGGTCAGTCGCAAGCCCCTTTCTCCTGCAGGGCAGACCATCACAAAGAGCCCACTAGGGCAGCAAGCAAAAGTTTCACAGTCTGGCCTTTGTCTCTGCCTCCATTTCCCTGTCTGTGACATGGAGGTAGTATTCACTTCTCCCTCCTCTAGAGGCGCTGGTGGTAGATACGCACATGCAGTGATCTCAGTGCAACGGGGACAGAAAATCAGTGGCCACTTTGGGCTTTAATATTGTCTCAGCTGCTCTACTTTGGAAAAAGCATGTGGGGGTGCTTGTCCTTGGGGGAGGCGGGGGCTGTGAAGTCTAGCAGGGCAATTGTAAGGGGCATTGTCCTTTCACTGGAGAGGCCAGTCGTTAGTGAAGGAAAGACCCAGACCTATGTGGCAAAGTGCAGCAACTGCAGTCTCTGCACTCCTACTGTCTTGCTGTGCCCCACATCTGGGAACATCCTGGGGTGCCCAGACTTGCCAGGGGCATTACCCATTTCTCCCCTACCATGCCCTTGTCTTTCCTCTCTGCAGAAGCCATCCCGATGGCCCCTGGAGATCTCTGCCCGTACCCTGCTGTTCCTCATTGCATGGCCCTTCATTGTCCAGTGGTTGCTGCGGCATTTCCAACGCAGGAAGAGGTGATCTTGTCCTTGTTCAGCAGCCCTGGCCAAGTGGAAGACCCGGCAGCAGCAGGAAAGCACTGTCTTTGGGCTCGGGGGAGCAGAACTGACCCACCCCCCAGGCCTCCTGCCTGCTGGGGCAGGTCCATCATGGGTGATTAGAGTGATTCTGCTCCCCTGGAGCTGAAAAGGAAAAAAAGAAAAAAAAAAAGTCAAATCAGGACTCTCAGGGGATGACAGCGCTGTCCCCACATGCCAAAGCAGCTTCTGTGAATGACTGATGAGTCCAAGTGCTTGGGACAAGGTGCCTGATACAGCACTTACTCTTCAAACCTCGGAGTTATACATTCAGCTGGGTCTGACTGCAGCCTGGGCCTGCCCAGACCCTGGTCTTCTCTGCAGGAGAAGTTACCTGGTGGGGGGATGGGGTGACCCACTCCTGACAACAGCAGCACCTCTGGGTCACTCTTTTTTTTCTCCACCCTGATACTCAGGTTGCCTATGTTACTACAGTAATATCTAAGGAAATGTCCCCATTAAAGAAAAGATGGGTTTTCTTCCTCTGGAGAACAGCTGTCTCTCTAGCTGAAGGGTGGATGGGCTGGTCTTCTGAAGTACACCCACCCAGCCGGCACAAAAATAAAGACCTTGTTGGCCATAGAGAGGAAAGAAGATGTTGTGGTGAGTGCATTCTCCTGGTGTGTCCGAGTTCAGTTTCCTGTTCTTCCACAAACTCCCTTTGTGGCAGAAGGACTTCGTTTAGGACCTGTCTTCCTGACCCCAGTTACAGTGCACTGATGCACTTGCTTGAGCTAGTGACCCCATTACAAAACACCTTGCAAACCACATGAAGAGATTAGAACAGTTGTTCTCAACTGTTGTAGACTTGAGGCAACCCCACTGGACTCAAGGCACCGCTCAGAAAATGCCAGCTCTTCACTTTCACTCTTTTTTTGCTGTGGAAAAGCAACCGAGTAATTCTCCTGTTGCAGAGACTCAGATCAGAACAGGTCTGGGTGTCTTTGACAACATAGATTCTGATTTGAAATCTCAGGGTTCCTCTTGTGAATCCAATGTAAGTGTTTGCACACCTCATAGTGCTAATAGTGCACAGCACCCTTGAAAGGATCTCATGGCACCCCAGGCTGCTGTAACACCTCAATTGAAAATCACTGGATTAGAGTATTAGCTACTGAGGCCCAGTGGAAACTATATTCCCATCTGATGCTGCAGTCCACCCACCTGCTGGGCCAGTTAGCACTAGGAGCTTTTATATAATATGGGCAGGAGCCAGAGCCCAGGACAGCAGTGCTGCAAAGGCAGCCACCACATCTGTGTCCCTCACCTGCCCCTCTTTACATCAGAGGGGATACCCCTGCCCTGCTTCAGGAGGTGTGGGGAAGGAAGGAGGCTGGACATGCCCTGTAGTAGTAAGAGCTAGATGAGCATCTTGTAGATCAGTGGTGCAGGAAGAGGCACTTAGCCGTGGGGTTGTGTGATACTTGTGGTTGTAAGATCAAGTTTTCTGTTGCTTTTGAGTTTTGCCATCCTTCACCTGTTCAGTTAGAAGTCACCCAGGCCAGCAGCCTGCCTCCATTTCAGTTACACTGGGTCAGCCATTTCTGGGACCCTCACTAGGGAAAAACAGCATCCTAGCCATTTGCTGAAAGAGCTTGGCCACTTCTACTCTTTCGAGTGGGGCCTGGAAACTTGGCTGGATCATGTGTTGTCTTGCTGCTGCTGTTCCTGTGAAAATCTGTCTGAATTATGAACCTCTGAAAAAACTGCTATGCTGAGAGAAGGCTTGTTAGCATTGGGCTGGTCAAGTTACCAGAGATTTTGTCTGCACTGAGCAGAAACACTCAGAGTGAGAAACATGGGCAGGAGCTAGCAGGCAGATGGGCTGGAGCGAGGCTGGAGCTGAGGAGACAGGGTCAGGCAAGCAGGAGCAGGGCAAGAGTTGAGATGAGCAGCTGGGCCAGGGCAGAGCAGGAGCTGAGGACTCAGAGGCAAGTGAGCCTGCACTCAGTAAAGGACACAACCCTGCAGAGCCTGGAGTGGGATTGCTGGCTCTGCATCTCAACATTTCTTTCCTGGCAGCATAAATCCCAAGTACAGAGGGTGTGTCCCCATTCCTGCTTGGGCTGGTCCACAAAGCAGATAACCTCCTACTGCTCACAGAGGGGAGAGGGTTGTGAGTTCTGCTGGCTGCTGGGAAAACCTAGTATTTGAAATCAGTATTGCAAGCTGGGAGAAACCCTTTTAGAAATGACTCCCCAAATACTGGTGTTTAAATTTATATATATATATAGGGAAAAAAACACTCTCTCTCTCTCTCTTTCTCTCTCTCTCTCTCTCTCTCTATATATATAGAGAGAGAGAGATCGGGGCGGGCAATTATTTCAGGTGGAGGGCCGCTTACTTTGGAGGGCCGCTTACCGAGTTTTGGCAAGCCATTGAGGGCCACATGACAGGCAGCCAGGGGCAGCTAAATATTCATTTTCTAAATTTTTTAGGGGCCCTGCAGGCCGGATAGAATGGCTTGGTGGGCCACATTTGGCCCGCGGGCCACATTTTGTCCACCCCTGCTATAGATATATATATATATAAAGTTATATATATATATCTACACTCCTAGTATCACACCACAAAGAAAAACTATAACCCATTACAAAATCTGCTCCCACATACCATAAACACAGAAACGTTGGTCCCTCCGACCAGGCAACCCCTTCCTTTCATCCCCACCCTGCTTGTGGGGTCACAGACTCAGTTCACCTGCTGTCCATGTCACTGTCGCTCCAGCTCAGTATTTAAATACTGGTGTTTAACTGAACATGAAAGCTGCCAAGTCAAATACCCCTAAGTTAGCAAATACCTGAGTGGAGGCTGCCTGTGCCACAGAAGTCTGCCCCAGCACGTGCGTGGTGAGGCAGTCTGTAGTGATGCGGGCATGTGATTAGGCCCCTCTAACAAAAAGGGAACTCCTGACACATTGAGTCCAGTCCCCTGCTATCAGAGGCATCCAGGGCCCTGCTCTTCTAGAGCTCAGGACAAAGGGTCCCCAGCAGCTCAGGCTTTGTCCTGCATGGTTTTTTTCCTCATTACTCAGCGTTCAGCCCTAAGCCTTATTTCCCACCTGCCACCTGAACCCTGTCCTAGCTCCAGGCTGGTTCGTTTCATCCTGGCACACCCCTAGCTCTGCAAAGCACTTGCCTCTCAGCAGCTGTGGGAGGCTGCGTGTGCTCTTATCCCCGTTTTACCAGGTTGCCCAAAGGTGACCCTAATTGTGGGTGCCTAGTCAGAGACCCCCCTAGGGCCAGACCCTCCAAGTGTTTGGGTGCCTAACTCCCATTCACTGCCTGGACACTTTGAGAGGATCTCCTGAGCCTGATTTCTTTTTCAGAGAACGTGGCAGGCAGTAAGTAGCAGCTCCTGTGCAGACCACTCCCCAGCAGCACCTGTTAGGCCCAGGAGTGCCTACAAAGCAGACCCAGGGAAGAGAAGCTGGGTGCCCAGAATGTGAGTGCAAGGGCCACTAGCAGAACAGCTGGGTTTACGCTGCCTTGTGCAGCAGCTCTGTGGCAAATGCAGGGACAGAATCCAGCTCTCCAGGATGGCATATAACTGCCTCTGGTGAGAGCATCCTTTCTCTCCCAGCCACCCCCTGCCCCATTTGCTGGGCCTGGCCCACTCTATTCGACCCCGGCTGGTGCCCAAACAGACCTGCCCTGTGCACTGACTGAGGCAGACAGCCTGTGACAGAAACGGCAGGTAAATGTGCTGGGTGGTGATGGGCATTCCCTGGAGGCCGTATGCTGTGTGCAAAATCAGGCTTCACTCTAGCATTTGCCAGCTTTGGATTGCTTGTTTTCATTGAGTTTGTCTAGCCTTTTCCTAATGCCGAGATGCGTGGTGTACGTTATCGTCTCTTCAGGTCTTGTAAGCTAACCAATGCCATGTACCAGGGATTCTCAGGAAGAAGTGGCAAGGAGACACCTGGTTACTGGGGCGGGGGGAGAAACACCTCTTCCTTGTGGTGGAGCAGATGCCCGGGCTGGCCGGGAGGGTGTGCTCCTGCCTCGCAGGGTGCTGGAAGCGGTCTCAAATGTCCTGAGCAGGGTAGGAACACTAGCGTGCTGTGCCGGGGCATGCATGGGGGAGCTAGCACATCTTTTTTCCTGGCTGCTCGCTGTAGAACCGGCGGTGGATTCCAGGGAGGAGGGGCACAGTGTTAGAGCTTTGCAATAAACCAAAGAAAGGGCTCCTCGTGCTTCCCCATGGGTCCTGCTCTGAGACCGTATAACCTGGCCCAGCCCAAGGATCCTCTCTCCCTCCCCTTGACCATGGGTTTGTTTATCATGTGTCTCCCTGCCTGGCACCTGGCTCTGTCAGTAGTCTCCTGGGAGCCAGCCAGCAGGGGCTGCTCCTGCTTTTGCTTCTTGGAGCTTCTGCTTCTTGCTGCATGGAAGGGCTGCCCCTGCTCCTGGGAGTGTTTCCTGCACCGGGCTAGGGCTACTCTACCCTCTCCAGTGACAGCCCACACAAACCACCTCTGTCGTGGGGCCCTGTGGTCTTGGGTGGAAGCAAACGTGAGGGGCAGAGGGTGCGGGAGTTGCACTGCATGGAGGTCTAGGGGGTCCAGCTGCTAAGGAGGAGGTAGGAAGCCAGGCAGAGGAGCTACAGCTGTGTTTTACACTCCCCTGGTAAAAGCCAGTCATTCCCTTATCTCCTTCCTTGGTGTGGAGCTCTCCTGCCCCTGGGAGTAGCAGGTGCCTGAGCATGAAGCTGTGCATTGGGTCGGCTCTGGCCGGCCACTGCTGCACCTCGTCAGTCATTTGCAAGCAACATTTCCACATCCCATGCCAGCAGCCTCTGCAAAGGATTCGGGGATGGACCATGGGGTCACTGCATGCAGTGGGGGAGCTGCCTTCTCCAGGGTGTTTGGGCGCACAGTGGGGAGATGATTCCAGTCCCAGCTCCAAAGGCAGCAGCAAGCCACTCCCAGTGCCACAGTTTCCCCAGCTGTAAATGGATGCTCCTGAGCAGTGCTTGGAGCTGAGGCACTAACCAAGCGCCAGGCCTGATGACAAGGTCCAGAGAGGCAAAGACCTTCCACTTTCCAATCCAAGAGCCACAGGGCCCCTGTAGCAGCTGTCCTCTGCCTGTTTTGTGGGCAGGAAGAAGGGAGGGAACAAACTGCTGGGGATCCCCGGTTGCCATGAGTGCAGCTTCTTGCAAAGGTCTCAACTCCTAGCTGTGCCTTGGCCAGGCTCCAGCAGCAACTGGCTGGAGCGGGAGCAAGAGCCTGGCCTTCCTCCCTCTCTGTAAAATCCCCTCCCTGTTGCTCATGGCCTGTGGGGCAGCTGCAAGCCCCAGCAGGACCTGGATGGGCAAGGGAACAGTGAGCACTGAGCTCTCCCAGGCTGTCAGCAGCAAAGTGCTTCCTCTCTGCCATCCCTGCCAGCACCCTGATTAATAGCTAAAAGCCCCAGAGTTTGCTAGAGCCAGCCTGATTGTGTGGCAAGTGAGACGTGGCCAGTGAGCTGGACAGGGCACTGCCAGCCACAAGGTCTGAGCAATCCTTGTTGCTTGTCTTCAGGCTGGAAGGGGTGGGGGAGTGCCAGGGGGACTAGTGCCTACCACCAACTTATTTAAAAATGCATGTTCCCTGCCCCACACGTTCCCTGCTCCCAGGGGAGTTGCTTGGGTCTATATTCCCCTCCTCCTCTTTGCTGTGAGCCCAGGCAGATCAGGGTGGGGGTAGAGATGGGGCAGAACAGCAGGGTGAGTCTGCTGCCCTGGGTAACACCACTTTTCCAAGCCATATGCTGGAGTGTGCCATGGCCACTGGTCTCATGAAGGCCTTGTCCCCTCAGGGCTGACCTGAAGTGAGAGCTGCACCAGCCACTCCCCAGAGACTGTAGGGCCTTGGCACAGCCTTGCAATATGCAGATTGGTCTGAGCTGTGCTAGAGAGGGACCTTGCACTATGCTCTGCCCTGCCTCCATGGGACTGCATGCGGGGGTGGGGGGGATTGGACCTGTTTACTCCCCATACTGAATGGATTAGTGCACATAGTACTGGCATCTGCAGTGAAGTATCTGTGCCCTGGGAGTGGTGAGAAGGCCTGCCAACCAGCTGCCATGAGCTGGTGACATCTGTTAATGCCAGTCTGGCATGGACTGAAACAGCACTCTCCAAGTAAAGGCTCCTTTCTACTCCCCAGCTACCCAGGCCCAATTCCCGCCCCCCACAACTGTCCATAAAATAGGGACCACACCACCTCCTAGGGTGCAGGGAGAAATCCCTGTAGAACTGCCCTTGCCTTTAGTAGGCAGGAGCAGACCCTGGCAGGGAGGCCTGTATTTGTGACATGCTTTATTTGGTGCCATGGCTCCTGTGAATTCTGTGCTGGATCATTTCCAGAATCTGTTTGCAATGACCTTTTGGCTGCTTCAAAGCTGAGGGGTTCCCAATGACTTCAGTAGGGAAACAACGAAGGACACACTCACACTCACACTCACACTCTCTCTCTCTCTCTCTCTCTCTCTCTCTCTCTCCCCCTCCCTCCCTCTCCCTCCCCCCTAGCATATATTCAGATCCCCAACCTGGCCACTTTTCAGCATATTTTGCCTTGTTTTCAGGGTGCTGCTGAAGCAGAGAAGCCAGTGGGTGGGGGCAGCTGAGCTCTTTAACTTGTACAGGTGATGAGACACTCTTTGGGACCCACTTTGGGAGGAATGAGGGTGAATAACCACTTTCTCAGATACCAGCCCTAGACTGTGGCATGATCTCCTGTAGGTCATTGATAATGTCACACCCTTCCCTTCAAGGGTGGTGGCCCTTCAGCTGCCCTTCAGTAGCAAAAATGCAGAGCAAGGGGAGTGCATGGGTGTGTGAGCTTACTTGTAAGCCTAAAGCTGAACACTTCCCTGCACACGTGTCTCCACCAGGGGAGAAGCTGAGAGAGGAAACATGAGACAGATGGCCATCACCTTGCCTAATGATGCCCAGATACAGTGGTAACAAACTCATTAGGACTGATGTAGAATGAAAAGGCTGTTATCTAGGTCTTTCTGCCACTATGATCAGCAGCAAAATAATTAACAGAGTTGGCCTTTACATGGCACCATTAGGTTTCAGAGTCATCACCCCGTTACATATGAAAGGGACAGTGGGCTCCTGGGCACCTTGTCAAGCTCATCACAATGGTGCTGTACTGGGTTTATACTGGGAGGGCTTTGTTCAGCTGGATGAGCTGGAATATAATGTTGGTTTTCTGCATGTGCAGACATTTCTTTAATGAAAGTACAGGTGCTGGGTTGGGGGGAGGGCAGATTCTGCACAGTACTAAAGCTTCAGGCACTGGTCAGCCTTCCAGAGGTTCGCAGTGGCAGCCAGTGAGAAGAAACACCAGGTGTCTGGCACTGTGAAAGACAGCAACTCACAAACCAGCCTGACATCCTACAAAGTCTGTGACTAGGGAATTCCAATTCAAGCCAGGTGCAAACTCCCCTAGCAGCTCTTTCCAAATCCTTCCAACTTGAGTCTATTTGTTAGTGGTGCTCTGCATAACTATGGTTTTGGTCTGTCCTGTGTGTGGAAGCAGGTCTTTAGGGCCAGTTTCTCTTGGGGACTCAGCACATGCTGGGAACTCTTGAACATCTGGGCCCAGTTTGGCATGTGGAACACCTGGAAACATGGCCACTGGCACCCAGTTCTTGGCACCCAGCATGGGTTTCAGTGGGATGGTCACATGCTGAGGCCTAGTCCATGCTAGAAAATGTTTGCCAGCCTAGCAGTACTGGCACAAAGGAAGGATCTGCTGGCTGATCCCTTGCCTGTATAGCTTCTCCCACTTCCCTCAAGAAGCTACAGCCATGTGTAACTGCTGCTACTGTGTATTATGGCAGCCATAGCACTTTACTGATGCTACCACATCAGTGCTAGGTGTTTACCAGTAGAAAAATCCTGTAAAAATCACAGCCTTGCACTGGAAAATGCCTTAAATAAGGACATGGCCTGAGACAGGGCAGCACTGGGCCTGGACAGTCCCTGGGGAATGGGGGGAGCACCCCAGTAATACTGAGCAAGAGACTTGTTCCTGCCCAGCCTAATGGATCTGCAAGGGTAAAGGTGGAAGGTGGACAGAGTCCCAGCTCTGATTGGCTACACAGAGACTCCACCCATCTGTGGTTCCCATAGCAGTGTATCAATTGACTGGCATGATGTCATCAAAGCAAACTCTTATTGGCTGATTTATCTAGCAAGCAGGCCGCCCTCCTTTAGAAATTAACCCCTTCAAGAAAGTCACCCTAGCTAGGGTCCCTTGCTATTTAGACTGGGGAGGACAAGGGAGGCTCAGGCAAGCCTTGGGCCAGAAGATGAGCAGCTGCTATCCAAGGTACAGGGGCAAAGTTAAGCACCCCCTAGCAGCTGGGGAGGGGGGAAGGGCTGGGATGCAGAGCTGCCCTGGGGGAAGATCCTGGCTCAGATTCGTCTGGAAGGCAACCCCAGGGGCTGGATGGCAGAGCAAGGAGTGAGCTTGGCCTCTGTGCTGCTGCCCAACTCACAGGCCTGTAAGTGCATCAGGATCCCTCCCCTGCTCCAACCTGAGCATATGTGCAGTCCTGTGATCTCCCTGTGCCTGCCCTGCATGGGGTGGGGGGACAGCAATGGCAGGAAATCAACCCCCAGCCCTGGTGCAATAGCAGGAAGCAGCCAGGGAAGGTCTGGTCTGCAACAGTGGTGGGTAGGGCTGGCCTAGGCAACCAAGAGAGGCTACCTAGGAAAGGGGAGGTGGGAGACCCTCTTCACCAGGGGACCAGCAGGACCCAACTGTCAGCCATAAGCTCAGCAAGGTAGTTGCAGGAGCATCACTTCTAGCTGCGGGATGTGGTCCCCCTAGGGAGATGGACAGCTTCACATAGCTGAAGATGGGGCCCTGCCTGCTCCAGAGACACATAGAGGCTTAGCTCCAGTGCTGTGTGTCAGCTGGCAAGGGGGAGGGTTAAGTGAAAGCAGCTGTCTGCAGGTCCCTGGTTCTGGGGCTGCCTCACCCCCTGGCATAAGTTAAAACAGGCTCAAGATGCCTCCAGCCTACACCCTGTGGCTCAAAGAGCCATTGCATTTGCTGGGAACAGCTGGACTGCAGAGGTGCTTCAGCTGGGGATGCCACACAAGCATGCAGTAGGCTGGTATGCCAGCCAGCTAGTCCCAGCCAACTTCACATGCCCTTGGCACCGCTGAGGGGGACAGGGCACAGAGCCTAGGGAGGCTCCTTGGAGCTTCAGCTGCGGACAATCCTGAGGTCAGCAAATCCCTTCTGAACTGCAAGGAGCTGGCAGTCAGGGCTGTGAGCACTTGAAAAAACCAATCCCTACAGATCTGCAGCAGGGTCTGAGACTTAACTGACATCTGGGTGACATTAAAAGCATCCACCAGCAAGAGAGCTGTGTGTGCTTCTGTCTGTTTGTTCCATAGTATGTAAAATTAAAGTATGGAGTGTGTGTACTGTGGGAGGAGGATACATGCATGCATGTGTATGCATTCAAATAGGGGTTTGCAGCATGGCGTATATGTGTATGCACACATGCAGTGTTGTATGGGGGTGTATATGGATTGTGCACACGTAATGGTGTGGGTGGCATATACCATAGTGTGTGAGAGTGTGTGTGTGTACTGTGATGTGTGTGCACTTGTGTCAGGCTTTACAGTGCAGTTTCTGAGGGTGTATGTGTGCATGCACGCGTGCAGCAGTGAGGGGGGGCGCACACATGTGATGGTGTGGGTGACATGTCCTGGGGTGTGTGCACACGCTTGTGTGTGTCTCTATTCCACTGCCCAGCCGCTTGGAGCTGGCGCTGTTCCTGGGCAGCGAGGGCCCATTCAGTCACTGTTGTGATCCCCATTGTCCGGGGGCTCTTGGCATTTTCTTCCTGTTCCTGAAGCAGCCAGTTTGTGGGGCCCTATGACAGGAACCTGAATAGCAGCTCAGCTGTGCCAGCACCGTGGGCCTGGGGCGCTGCTGGCTCAATGGCAGGAGCCGTGTGAAAGGCCACCCACTGGCACTTCCCAGTGCCTCTTGCTGAGCTTTGTTGGGGTCCAGGGCAGCTTGGCAGTGCAGCTACAAGAGCTGCTTTCCTACCCAGAGCCCACCAGCTGGCCCCACAAGCCCTTGTTAATTTAAGGGCCTATGGAGAAAATCTCACATGGAGAACAAGGAAATGCCCTGCATTTTGTCTTCACTGCTCCCTGCAGTTGAGGAATGCGGGGGATGGGATGAGCAGGGGATGAGGCCACAGAACTAGCACGCCCTGTGCCTTGGCACAGCTGCCCATGCCACTCTTTCCCGAGAGCAGCAGCAGTAGGGGATGGATACAAATGCTGCCTGCATTAGCTGCTCCCTGCTCTCCCCACTCTGCAGTGCAGTGTTCAGGGAGGCTTGCCTTGTCCTTGCCCCTCAACTGGTCCCAGTTGTGTACTGGAAGATGGAGGTGGCCCAGCTGTTGATGCTGGCAGGGACAGGATGAGGCAGCCACACATGGCAGGACCTTGAGGTCAGTAGAAAAGATGACAGGTTATAACGGCCAAAAGGACACAGCACAAGCTGTGCAGGGCAGTGTCTGGGTCCAGGGTTCCTGTCTCTTGGGCTGTAGACAAGGCTTCTGCAGGCTGCCACGTGCCTGCTGGGAAATGACCCATGCAGGCTGTGGAGGCAAGCCGGCCGCTGCTCTGTTGTTTCAGAGATCCATGCAAAGTCGCCTTCCTGGGAAAGATTACACATTGCATCAAGTCCTTCCCACAGCATGTGCCTCAGCCTCCTCTCCCTGACTGCAGAGGCCAGTCCATGAGTCTGTGGCTTCCTCAGCCCCATGTCTCCTCTCACCCCTTCAGCACAGCCCTGCTGCTCTGGAAGTGCCTCCTCCCTCCCTCCTGCAGCGGATGGCAGGTCCAGACAGGGCCTTGGGTCCAAGCCTTGTCTTCCCACTACAGTGGTGCAGGGAGATGGGAGAAGGATGGAAGGAGTGGGCAGGGGCTGATCCATTGTTCAAGGGGTGGAGGAGGAAACAGAGCTGCCCTGAGCTCTGGGCTCTCTCTGCTCCTCTGTGCCTGGTCTTCCTGTGGGACTCCAGGATGCCACAGCAGAAGAGTGGATGAAAGCAACTTGCACAGTTGAAAGCAACTTGCACAACTGGTTACCTCTGCACGAGACCAATCTCCCTGAGTGTGATGGTAGCATTTTTAACTCAAAGGTTATTTCCAGGTCAGGTTGTGCTGTGCACTGAACCATGGTGGAGACACATGCCCCCATTACAAAGATCCATGAATAAGTCCACAGCAGCACTGATAACGTCCTCTCTTTCAAAAGCAATAGGTGGCATCAAGAAGAAGGAGAGCCACTGGGCTGGTGGACCCTGCCCCAGCAGCCATGCATCTCACAGCCTTGTCATGCCTGCTGCATCCTAAACTGCATGAATGGCTCTTCCCGTACCCTGCTCTCAGCAACATTGGCATGATATGTCAGCCGTGTTACCACCTACTACTGAAAATCTCCTGGGAGCCTCTTGGGGCTTCTGAGAATTGGATGTAACCAGGCACAGCTGCAGCAGGAGATGTACATGCCTGCCAGCTTCTCAACCAGCCTCTGTGGAGCAAGTCTCCTGTCCTGGGCTGATACTGCTGCAGAGCACCTGTGCGTATGATTACTGCCACCTTGGCCAACCCCAGGAACTGAACTAATGGCCTTGAGTTAGCAGACAATGAGGCTGTACAACTTGTGCACCAGACTCTCCAGCTATGAGTTGTCACAGACTCACATGCACTATGGTTTGGGCTCTGCTGAAGCAGTGAGGTACATCAGAGCTCACAGATGCACCCTCTGGGCATGAGCATCTCTATTCTCAAGTGACATGTTTTCCAACACACCAGAGTTCTCTGTCTTGTTAATGGTACCTTACCTCTATCACCATGAAAGAGCAATCTGGGATAGGGATCTTCCCAACACTCTTTGTTGAAGACTACTGCAGAGGACCGTTAGCATCTCTGCAACATGCTTCTCTTCCTTTAATTGCTCCCTTTCTCCCCTGGAAATATAGTAGCCTCAGGGATTCCTTGCAGGCTTCCAGCTTCTGAGATATTTGGGCATCCTTTGTTCTGCTTGTGTTCTTTGACCATTTGCTCTCCAAAAACCTTTCACCTGACTCTCTGCACTCGTGTTACCTGCCATGATTTCTGCTTTGGTTTATGTGCTTCACCAGGTTCAGTCTCCAAAGCTGCAGGGTTTGATGCCTGGTTTAAAGAACCATTCAGCATTGCCATTTAACAGCCTTGCTTACTCCTTGACTTCCCGGCTCTCTTTCAGCTGTGAGATTCTTGGGTAGCTTCCTTGCTTTTGCCTTTAGGCCTTTTGAACTGGCTTCTTCAGCATCCTGAAATCTCCCTTCCTTGAGTCCAGTGTTGCCTTCACTTGCTGGTACTTTGCTTCCCTCTAGAACCTCAAGCCTTTTTATATTGTGGTCAGTGTTACTTAGTGGCCCAACTACTGTTACATCTTGAACTAGATCCTAAGTGTGATTGGATGAAGCTGAGAATAGCTTTTCCTCCAGCATACTTTGGACTTGACTGTGTTAGGAAGCATCTGCTTAGCAGGAGGAGATGCTGCTTTGTCAGTCTGTGCTGTTTTAACCAATGTATATGGTAGCCAAAGGCCCCTAGGATTAAAGTTTTGTTAGACAGTGCCACCTTGCTGATCTCTCTTAGCATTAGGAACACAAGCTTGGAAAGGACTTCTGGGGACATCAAGTGCAGCTGCTCACTGTAATGTATCAAGCCCCCTCTGGAAGGCAGCTTGGGTTATTGCCTCCTCTTTCTGCTGGACGCTGTTCCTGACGTTTCCTGCTCTGGGGGTGAGGAACCTTCTCACTTGTTCTTGTGCCAACATTGTCCTGGCAGGATTTGCCTTCCTCTACAGACTTCTTTCCCTAGTATACATGGAACATCACTTAACCCAAGTCCTTCTCTGTCACTGCACCGGCAGGGCAGTGGCAGTACACCTTCCTTGAACCTGTGTTATGCTGTAAGATGTTGGCATTGCTGGTTTTGGCAATATGTAGGGGGTACATGGGGGTGCATGGGCATGGCCATGCACCCCCGGAGAGCGCTGGTGCACCCCCTGACTGGCCGCATTCACTGCTCAGGCAACGGGTGGAGGGGCAGGTAGGAGCGCTGGTGCCCTTCCATGGCTGCTTCACGATCAGCCGGGGGAACCCCTTCCCTCCCCCCATCAGTGAGATTGGCCTCAGGGGGACCCCCCTCCCCTGGTCACTGACTGGTCACTGGGGTGGCATGTGCCCCCCCTAAGATGGCACCAGTCACCCATGTTTTGCTCCTTGTAAATGCGATGTGTGAGGGCTCAGAGTGAAGATTTAGGAATCCTCAGGTAAATGGTTGCCTACAAATGCAGGGGAAAGGAAAGAAAACCCTTCCAGTTCTGATTCCCTTTGAATGAAATGGCTGTTCTCCTTCCTGCTGTTTATTCCCTAATACATTTAGAGAGAGTATACGTCTCCTAAACCAGGCCTTTCCCCTTCTCTAATGCATGCCCAGCTTACAGCAGAAATTTTGTTGTGGATCCTTAAGTGGATCCTTAATATAGCTGTTGATCCTTCCTTGGTCCTGTTTAAAGCGCATCCCCTTTCTGTAACTCCAGGGAAGGTCATCCAGTTCTTCCTGTCTGGAATTCTGGTCCTCTTTTTTTATTGGAAATGCCCCCTGTAGCCTGTGGAGCCAACATCATTAATGAAGATATTAAATAAGATCAGCCTGAAGACACGTCCTTCAGGAGCTCCACAAATACCCTCCTTTCAACCCAACATTTCTCCTTCCAGGGCAACATGCTGCACTTTCTACTTTTTAGCCAGCTCCTCACCCAACTTGCAATTCCTGCATTAATCCTCATCTTTTTCATTTTACTAAATAATTTCTCATGTGGCACTAGACAAAATACTCCTCTGCTGGCCATATTTCCTTTCCTAAAATATCAGTTTTCCCCTCAAAGCAAAATATTAGGTTTATCTGACCCAAGGCTCTTCCCATGTTACAGTTGATGCCTTTTCCCATTGGAGCACAAGGGGCTTGGCAATTAGGTTTGACCTGGACCTTGCCATGTGCTTTGTGTGTAAGATTTTGAGAGAGATGGATGGAACATTGGGTAGGGGGAGAATTATTCAACACACGGACACAGACATAGACTCACCACCCCCCATAATAAGCCATTGAGACTGGATGCATCTAAGTGCCACCTGATAAAGCAGCTTTCACTTATGGAGCTGGCTGGGGAGCAGAATCTCCCAGAGAAGTTCCCACGTGTCACGGCTGTTTCATCTTGATTCAGAACAGAAAGGAAAAGTTGGAACTTTTGTTTCTGGGGAAATTTCAAAGTATTTCAAGGCTGTTTCATCCCAGTGATCTTGAATTCTTCATCCTTTTTTTTTTGCGGGGGGGAGCAAACCATTACATCACAATTGTGTTTCTTTATCTCTGACTCTTAAAATATTAAACATACATCAGTCTAGATGCGATGGATGGAGTACATCATAATATTTATTTTACTATTTATTAATATTATGATGCAGAACTTAAAAGAGACTGTTGTGAAAGACTGACACCAAAACAAATACTTTAGCTTTTTCAAAATGAAATATTTTTGAATTCTTATTCTTTTTTTTTTTTTTTTTAATCCCTCAGAATCAGGACTCTGGCAAAACATTTAGGCTTCAACAGATCTGCTTTTTTTTTTTTTTTTAATCCCTCAGAATCAGGACTCTGGCAAAACATTTAGGCTTCAACAGATCTGCATTTTTATTTTGTTTTTTGCTAGGAAAGAGTTTAGTCAAAATCTCTTCTGCTACACAGAACCATGGGGGCATCCCCAGAGCCAGCTGGGCAGAGTGCCTGGAGAAACCTGTGGGAGGCAAGAGGAAGGTGTCATACCTCAGCTGGGTAGCAAGAAACCCCTGAGCACTTGTTAATTGGGCTCTTGGTAGCCAGAGAGGGCAAGGCTGGGAAAAAGGGCAGTTCTCTGGAGTTTGTTTCCAGACATTAAATGTTTTTATTGGTGACAGGAGCCCCCGTTTCCTTATCTCCTGTCAGTAAGAGTCCCTTCCCCTGCCAGACACCAAATAGATCAGGAATTTCTCTTACCAGAAATATTGTTCCCCTACCCCCCATGTTTTGGCTGAACTATATGGTTACATGCAAGCTTTTGCAAACAGATTGTTGATGTAATTTTTTTTTATGCATTGTACAAGGAGTCGCACAAAACCTAAGTGGAAGCTGCAGGGCCTCATCCTACAGATTTGGTGTTGGGTGGGGGAGTGGGACCAAGGCACTGCTAGGCAGTCTCTTGGATCCTGTGCCAAGCTCTGCCAGGATCTCCCTGGGTCAAGGCAGATTCCCAGAGTGTGAGTGGTGGGCACCAGCGTAAGAGTGCTTGGGTGTTTTCCGATGAGCTGGCCTGACCCTGGAAACTCACCCTGCCATGAGAGCCCCCAGCGTGCCCACCCAGTGGGTGACTTGGAGAGCCCCTTGCAGGATCAGGTTCTGGGCCTGTGTCACAGGTTCACCCCTCTCTTGCGCCAATGGGCTGTTCCCTCTCCTCCACGTGGCAGGGACACTGAGGAAAAAGCCTGCCCTGATTTCTCCTCCCCATTCAAGCTCTGCTAGGAACTGTCCTCATATATCCCTTCAAGGCTGCCAGACAGCAGCAAGATGCCAGCTCCTTTGTTCCAGGAGATGGCAAGGGGCCCCATGCCCACAGTGCTGCCTCTGGCCCCAGCACGGTAGCTGCTCCTTTCATGGCACCAGCATGACAGTGTGTGCAAAGGGCCCTGCCAGCAGAGCCTGGCTCTGAGGCAGACACGGGCTGCTCTTCTGCAGTGCAAACAAGGTGACTCCTTGCATACCCAGGCACTCTATGCAGGCCTAGGCAGAGCCTCTGATGCAAGACTGACTCCTTCCTCTGCCAGCCTGAGTTCCCGTGCTGGGGCTGTGTGGGGTGACAGGGATTGCTCAGTGCACTGGTGAGTGTGAGAGAGCACTTAGCTGAGGAAGGGCATAGTTCTGCAAGGGAGAGCCTGATTGCTGGCCAGCAGTCATTACAAGGTGACAAGCTCCCATGCCCCATCTGCCAGTGAGTGCCCACAGCCCTGGGCTTCCCTCGTGCACACTTTCCTGGGGGTGCTCTCGCTCCCAACCCACAGACACCTGCTGTTCCAGCCCTGGGTTCCTACATATGCACAGCTCTGCTGGTACCCCTAAACCTGACTCCCTCCAGGGCAACCTTGGCACCCCAGAAGCCTCTGCCATTTCCCATCCATCCTGTCCTCTGCCTCCAGCACTGTTGCAGTCCTGGGCATCTGTTCAACTCACTTTATGCCCATCACTCCTAACTTGAGGCATCCCGTCCCCTCCCCAGCTCCCCACCTTTGTTCTCAGGGGTGCAGACCTTGCTTTTTCAGCTGGAGGCTCTCTGGCACTACCAGTGCACCTTCATTCTTTCTTTTTTAAATTTTATTTTGTGTCTCAGGCCAAATTAGTCAAATCAGTTCCAAATTGCATCCACTGAGCAGAGCTCAGTCATTCAGGTCTGTGTGGTGCTACCACTGTCAAGTACTCTCCCTCCTAGACTCTTCAGCTTGGGGCTTCAGATACTCCCAAATCCAGGGCAGGCTTCCTACATGCAAGCCCCAAGCCCAGAGGCCTTGGAGTTCAGATGCCCCTGAGTCTCAATTGCCCTTAGCCAAAGGAGCAAGCTAGGGAGAAATCCCCCACTCTCCATAAAATAAAGTTTGTAGCTGAGATCCTCTCACTGGGAAATTATAGGAGACTTGGAGAGGTGGGGACGGATGCCCATAGTGCAATGGATATTCTCCACTCTCAACTATACAAAGTCATTCAAGATCAAAGAGAAGGAGGGGTCTCTCTTTTCAGGTACAGTAAAACCACTTGAATCAATACTACTTTAATTAATATATTTCATGTTCCAGGTCAAATTAGCCAAATCAATTCCAAATGATATTGACTGAGCAGAACTCAATTGTTCCAAAAACCATATTATTTGAGCAGGCAGTACTCAATCATTCTAAACACCATGTATGGCACTACAACCAGTGAGCATCCTCCATCCCAGGCTCTCACCCTCAGGGCCAGATTAGTGCATAGGCAAACTAGGCACATGCCTAGGGCCTGGAGCTGGTGGGAGGTTCCTTCCTTCTGTGGCAGCGGTGCCCCCCGGGTGGGCGGCTAGTGAGCCAGAGGCTGCCCCAGCTCGGAGGCAGCACCTGGTTCAATCCAACTCTTCCCCAGTCCCGCCCATATATTT
>NW_017729031.1:107876761-107890271 GCF_001723915.1 Gavialis gangeticus
ATATATATATATATATATATATATATATATATGCACACATGCAAGGGGCCCATGAGGTTGTTTGCCTAGGTCCCACTAAGCTCACCCTGGGACTTCAGCTACCCCCAAATCCATTGGCAGGTATCCTATGTGCAGGCCCAAGCCCAGAGTTTTTGGGATTTGGATGTCCCCACTTGATCTTAGCACAGAAGAGGCTGAGACACTTGATCTGAGCCAAAAGGCCAAGAAGCAAGAACCTGAATCATACCACCTTTTTTTTTTTAAAGAAAAATTGTTTTGTGCCTTAAGCCAGTTCAGATCCAAATTTGTTTGAGTCATTCAAGAACCATATGTGGCCCTGCTCCCAGCAAGTACCCTCCACCCCAGCCTGGTGCTTCAGATACTTCTAAATCCTTTAGCAGACTTGGGGTTCAGAAGCCCCCGTTTCACTTGCCCTCAGCCACATGGCCGCAGGAGCAAGCTAGGGAGAACACACACACACACACACTCTCTCTCTCTCTCTCTCTCTCTCGCTCTCTCTCTCTCTCTCTCTCTCTCTCTCTCTCTCTCCCTTCCTCTTCTAGTCACTGTTCATTACCTCCTTAACCCCCCCGAGGAACCCACACACCTGTTTAAATATACACACCCATGGAATGGAGCTCCTGCACATCCATCTGCAAGGCATCATCTCTCTCAAACCCATCTCTTAGTCCTGTCCCTGAATATAGGGTTTAAAACTCAGCTCATTCAGTTGGTTTTACTGGAGGACCTGCTGCTGCTGCTGCTGCTACTGTCCTCATTGCTGTCTTCTGATCCATTTGTCTCAATGTCCTCTTCATTGTCACTGTGCACCATACTACCTTCCTTTTTTGGGGGGGTGGGAAATATAGATATAGGCATACACATACACATCTTTTATCATAAACTTTCCATCATGGCCTTAAACTATATTAAAAAAGCTGCGCACCCGTTACAATTAATGCACCTGCTCCCCACCCACCTACCCACTGCCCTTCCCTAACCCAATCGTAATTCCTTAGTCCAAGCCTTGCTTGGGGGTTTACATTTTCAGTTCATTCCCTGTCCTTGTTGCTGTTACTGTCACTATCACTTCCACTGCTGCTGATCCTGTTGCTGTCTTCCTCACTGTCTCTGGGTCCAGTTGTGTTGTTGTCCCCTTCCTTCTTCCTGTCTACTTCCCCTCCTGGGGGGTCTTTGAACAGGCTGTGCCAAGTGTCACTTTTCCAGGTGGAGTTGACTGCATCTTCTCTGTCTTCTCCCTCTGCTTCTTGGTAGTAGGACTGGAGTTCACTCAGAAACATTTTATTTATTTTTTGGACAAATATATCTATATATCTATATCTATATATACAGTAGACCCCCGATTTACGCAATTCCGACTTACGTGTGTCTCGCACTTACGCAATTTTTTATTAGAGCCTGGACTGGAAAATGCCCCTCGAGATGTGCATCATTCACATATATACACAAACGCTCACGAGATTTGCATATATATGCGCATATATATGAGAACATCTCACAAGATTTGCAGGCGGAATCAAGCGGAGCTGTGGCACCGTTGTGGTAGTGGCATCTCAAGATGCATAGGTAAGACGCTAGATGTGCCTCCTAAAGGCAATTCTGCTGAGAAAAGGGGGGAAAAAAAGCTATGACTAAGGTATGTCTGGGGTACACAACCCCTCACTATTCTATTATGGCCTATGGAAGAGCAATCCTGCTCCAGCTGTATGGGGCCTGGGTCTCCCCTTCTTGCCATGGACAGGCTAATACACCTCCCACAGCCAACCCTGTTCCCCCTTTCAAAGGCTGCCAGTGGACAGCCTTGTTGCCTGAAGAACACTGTAAGCACTTGAGCAGGGAGTCGCCTGCAGAAAGCCAATAGGAAAGGCGCACAGGGCTGTGTGCCTGACTCAGACTGTACTATCTCAGGCTTCAGCTTGCAAACAGGAGGGCAGCCCACCCAGCCTCTGCCCAGTGCTACCTCAGCCACAGGCAGGGCCCACATCTACCTGTGGGCTAAGCAGCGTTGAGGTCTCCTTCACCCTCCCAATGAAGAATCCCTTGTCAAACCTCAAAGAAGATGCCTGGGCATCTTCTGATCCTTGTCAAGCCCTGAAGAAGATTCCTGGGCATGCCGGGCAGGCTCAGACACTGTCTACCCACAGGGACAGCTACTGCCTTGCAGGGCTTGGTTCCCTCAACTCCTGGTGTACAATCCTGGCCCAGGCAAGTCCATGGCAAGGCTCGGATTGGATTTCACTCCAGATCTTTTAGAGCCCAGCCAACCCCAGCAGGGTTAAAACTCGTGCCAAAAGCACTTGCCCAGTAGGTTCTGGTTCTTTGCCATCTGGGGTAACTCTTGGGTTGTGTTTTCCAGCTCTTTTCCACAATGGTGAGAGCTGGACCCTTGTTAAAGAGTGAAAGCTGAGGTTCTCACAGGCCCAGGGAACTCTGATCCCCTCTGCAAGCCAGGCTTGCTGGCCATACTGGGGGCTGTTTGCACACAAGTTCCAGCTAGCCACCTCCATCTTTCTCTAAGTCTGGGGCTCCTTACAGTTCTATCCACTCAGTGCAGGGCCCTGACACACCCCTCATTTTCCCTTCCCACTCCTGGGTTCTCCATTTCTTCCTAGGCTAGGAGCTCCGGGCAACCCATTTTCCCTGCCATTTGGATTTCCTTTCATCCTGCCTGGGGAGAAGGCATCAGGCAACCGGGGTGTTACAACTCACACCAGTACCCAGCTCCCTCAAACAGAATGTACCTATGCAACACAAGCAGGTGCAAAGCTGTATGGGACACAGGCCAGACCTACAGACTAGGGCAGAAGTGCACCCTGGCAGCTGTAACTCCAGAAAGGATCCAGCTCCGAAGAAGGCAAGCAAGCAACTTGAGTTCCCAGTGCAACATTGCAGCTCCAGGAGCTAATGTGACTCTTAGCTGCCTGAACAGAGTACTGAGTTGAACAGGGAAGGGATTTTTGTCTTTCTGTGAGGCCTGGTAGCTGTATATGAGGGTTCAAAATGGCGATTTGGGGAGGTTAACAGTTGCCTGCAAACACAGGGTACTGGATTCAATGGTGCAGGAGGCCCCTTCCAGCTCTGGGCTTCTATGTTCACCTCTTACAGCACTTACGAGACTGATACTGGGATGTGGCATCCAGTTCTGTTTCTAAAATGATGTGGAGAAACTAAAGTGGCAGAAAAAAGCCACAGCATTTATTTAAGAGTTGGAGAAGGCGTCTTAAAAGTGAGAAGCCTGGAAAGCTCTATTTATTTAGCTTATCAGAAGGAAGGTTGTGGAGGTGATTTGATGACACTATAGGAACCATCACAGGGAAGGAATGCCAGGCACAGTAGGACTCCTTGCTCTAGCAGGATGAGGCAGAGCAGGAACCCATAGCTGGAAGCTTTTGCCAGACAAATTCAAATCAGAACGTAGGCACGGATTTTCCAGAGAAGGTGTTTAACCTCTAGAAACACAGTCCCAAGGAGACAGGTCTTCATGTCTTGCAGTCCGACCCAGCTGCCTTTCTGGAACAGATGTGTTGGTCGCAGGCAAATTCCCAGGCTCAGTACAGGGAAAAGGGGTGACACGGGCATCCTGTGGTGGGGAAGGTCAGAGCAGACGATAGAACTGTCCTTCCGAGCTTTAGAGTCTAAAATCTCTGAAACGGCTGTTTGCAAAAGCACGTGGTACAAAAGCCCAAATGTAGCAAGGCTTGACATTCAAATATTGGCAAAAACTGTAGACCTTGATGTCACAAGAAGGGGGTCCACATCCTGGATTTGTTGTGTGACCCTGCTCTGCTCCCCACTTCATCTCTGTTAGGGAGATGATGATGCTCCCCTGTTCCCAGAAGAGATACCAAGGCTTCCTCTTCCATCCTCTCTGTGTGTGTATCTTTTGATAACCCCTGAACAGGACCCAGGGAAAGGTGCCACAACGAAGTCACAAGAAGCCATCTTCAACTACGACCAAGAGATAGATCCTGTAGAGTCTGCACCGTAGATTATTCTATGTAAAATTCCTCTCGGACCTTCTTGGGGCACAAAGGAATGAGATGATTTTCTAATTTAATATGAGCACTTGGTTCCTTTCCTGATGCTAGACTGGGGTGGGGATAGTAGGGAGGCATGTCTGACTGTCAGCTGCCTCTTTTCTGGGGCAAAATGAGAACAGAGCTGTTTGGAGAAATGTGGCCCTTGAAGGTATAGTGCCAGGGCATCCCTGTCCATCTCATCAGAGGACTGCTGTGGGCTGACTTCATGTCCTGGTTTTAGCCTCAGAACCTCATTCAATGGGCATGCTTTCACAAAGGGTTTGATTCCCACAAGCACATCTCATTTCCAAGAAAAGGTGGGGAGAGATCTCCCTCCCTGCAGCTGGACCCAGAGGTCAGCAGCTCCCTACCAGAGCCTGAGCTAGAAACAGGGGAACTGACTCAAAGAGAAAATGAAACGGAGTATATTTATTTCCTAACTCAAGCTGCATGAGACAGAGAAAAGTTCAAACTATCCAAGCACAGGACATGGATCCATTCTTTCGTAAGGCCACAATCCTGTGATCGCTTCCACCCAGGACTGTGCTGAGCCCTTTGGACAGCTACAGGATTCCAGGCAGGTAGTATAGAAGAGATTCCCAAGCACATGAGTAACAGAAGCTTGTTTTGGAGAGGCAATGAGCACCCACAGTTTGGGTTGATTTCTACTGAAATCAACCCTCAGATCTTCAGACAGCCAGACCTCTGGTGTCTTGTGGCTTTAGGCCACAGTGCTGTGAGGACATCCGCAGGTGCTCAGCTTTCTGCATGATGAGTAGTGCTGCTACTTCACAGGACTGAAAGCAGAAGCAAATAGCACAGTTTATGCCTACAATAGGTCTCGGTTCCTACAGGAGGCTCAGCCCTGATAAATCCCAGCAATAACACCAGAACCTAAATGTATTTATTCCCTTCCTGCTTTCTCTCTCTTTAGTTTTAGCTTCCACCTTCCACTCCTGAGAGGACAGGTTTATGTTATACTCCAGTCAACAGCTACAGGCTGGAGCGAGAGGAGCTACTCTAAAGCTGTGGGATCAGTGCCATTCAATCATGCATTTTTTTCCCTGTATTTATTGTGGGCTTCTATGAACATGCATTGTGCTAAATCTGTTTCTTATGAAAATAACTGGTATTGTATATTATGGCAGTCCCTGGCTTTTAGCCTCTGTTGAATAATTCTGATGTGCAATAATCATAAATTAATAATAAATAATGTATGGAAGCCAACAGTAATAATTCTTTGTGCTCACAGCTTGAACAGCCCCAAGCACCATAGTCATTGCAATCTTTCCTTTGGTATGGAATTGAAGATGCAGGTCAGGGCATGGCCTTGTCCAGGGTCTGGCAGTGAGTGAGTATTGAAATGGAAACAAAAGGGTGTCCTGGCTCCTTCTTTGAAGAGGAGTTGAAATTTCCCCTGAATGGCCCTCCTCAACTAATTTCATCAAAAATTTTGAATTTTAGTGTAGTCTCAATTTCTTTCACAAAATATTGTGTCCTGTTTACCAGAGCTACAGAGTGGGGCAGGACCATGCAGCCTTCAGACAGCATTTTTGATGGAAAGGGACATACTTGTTCCAAAAATATATCCCCCAAAAGTGTGCTGGCCATCTTCCCAAATCCCAGCCCCCCTCAGTGCCTCAGGCACCTCACCACCCCAGTGGTGACATTCACTTCCTTATTCTCCTCAAACCGCAGGCTGTGGCCTTTGCAAACTCTGCTTCCACATCCATACTGCCCTGACTTTTTGCTTCTGGGTCTAGGCAGCCCAGAGTATCTCTTGGCCTTGCTTATCCGCCTTTTGAAGGCTCAGGACAAGCATAGTGGCTTCTTAACCTGGCAGGGGAAATATCATGTATCTGTGTCCAAGAAGGCAGTTTTCCTGAACCGTACCCTGGGAGAACTGCTCTTCCGGCGTGGTTCAGTACCTGCCAAGGCGCAGTGGCTTTAAACCCAGTTTATGGAAATGGGAGTCTCCTCCCTTGGTTGCTCCTGCGGCCTTATAGCTGAGGGCAAGCAAAACTCAGGGACATCTGAACCCCAAGCCTCTGGGCTTGGGCCTGCAACTAGGATGCCCGCCAAAGGATTTGGAAACATCTGAAGCCCTGGGTGCACGTGGAGGATGTTTGCCGAGAGTAGGGCCACTTATGGTTCTGGGCTCTTGGATTTGTAAATAGTTTTGGTTAATTTGGCCTCAGATACAAATTTATTTAAAAAAAAATTCTCTTGGCCTCAGTCTCTGGTCATCTTCAAGTCTGGGTGTGGCATGCTCCTGTGGCCTTGCTTTGCTGGACACATTTCCCAAGGACTCGAACCTGCCCCATGGCAGAACAGGGCAGGAGAGCAACTCTGAATCCAGTCGGTGCCTTTCACCCACAGTGTTTGACCTGCTGCTTTGCTTCAGAAGGAGCCTTTCCAGAAGAGGTGGGACTTTGACTTTGTCAATAGGGTGTGCCAGGGAGGCAGGGCTGGCCAGCCAACCAGAAGAGACTCAATCCAGTTTGTTTTTCACCACCCATTAATATTTCGGAGCCTCTGGATTCTGGAAGTGGAGTGGCACTGGGTTTCCTCCCAGAGCCTGAGAGCATTTCTGGGAAATGCCAGGGCTGCCACTGACTCCCAGGAAGGCTGCAGAGAGTTAAAGGATTTCTTAGGAGCCTGTCCTTACAGAAAAGAGTCAAGCTAGGGGTGCAATCAAAGGGAGTTTCCCCCTCAGTATCAATGGGGCCAGAACTGCAGCCTAGGAATTTCAGGCTGTCTGAGGCTAGAACAGGGGCAGGCAATTATTTTGGATGGAGGGTCGCTTACCAAGTTTTGGCAAGCCATCGAGGCCCGCATGACAGGCAGTCAGGGGCAGATAAATATTAATTTTATAAATTTTGGGGGACTCCGCAGGCCAGACAGAATGGCCTGGCAGGCCTCATTTTGCCCACCCCTGGGCTAGAACCAGCCCAGTCCTTCTTCGACTTATAAAGAGGTGCCAGGACTCAAGAAGGTGGTGATGGGCTACAGATTTACTGGTTCAAATTGCATTTGAGCTAAGAAAGTAGAGGTACTCGGCTTTTGTGGGTCTCAGTGTGGTCCCTCATGAGCCATTCCCCAGAACCAGGACTGGAGCTGCAGAGGTCAGTCCTGAAAGGGCCATGGAGGTGTTTCCCTCCCACCTACTCCCCACTCCTAGTAGTATCTAGGCTGTGGGGCCTGTGAGTTGTGCCTGCTGGGAGAGAGAAGCTTTGGCCCTTTCTCCTCTAGACTGGATACCTATACCGCAATGTTGCATGCAAGTGTGAACTCTGGAGGGCCTGGACACCAGTCACAGTCTGTCTTTTGACTTGCCTGGGATGTATACGGAGCTAAGAAGGAACCAATCCTGGCTCCTCCACATGCCTGTGGAATGGTTTGAATGCCAAAGAGTTGTCATTTGGGCTACCGGAGTAGGGAGGCAGGCTCTGAGGAGGTGGAGAGGCCCACAGTGATTGCTGTACACAGGGTGGTCCTACAGACAAAGCACTGCCCAGCTGTGGGAGGAGCAGCTGGCCGGAGGATGGCTCAGTGTTTTGGTACTGGCATAGGAAATCTGGGATCTGTTGCTTGCTCTGACACCGATTCCCACTGTGCCCTTCGGCAACTCACCGAATCACCCACGGCCCCAGTGCCCTGTCTGCACAGAAGGGATACTAGCACTGCCTTGCTTCACATCCTGTGAGGTGCTCAAACACTATGGAGACTGGCACCACATAAACAGGCCACAGCCACCAGGCCTGGCTGCTTGGAGCTGGGGATTACCTCCTGTGCACCCTTTTGCGCATGCAGTCATAGTATCCTGTTTTGTGTACAAACATTTTGGAGGCCACAGCAGGTTTGGGCCATCACGGTGGAAGCTGCCATACTGTTACCCTTCTTGATGAATCATTGCTGTGGTTATAACCACTCTTCAAAAAAAATGTATGGGGGCGAAATATACCTTGCACTAACCCCCCACAGCTAGATGTTGAGCTGCATTTCCGTTACTTTAACTTCCACCTTTAGACTAAGGAGATGGCAGCTTCCGGTTTGAGTGTGAAGTACCCTGGTTGTGTTTAAGACACTGCAAGAAAGCATTTCAGCAGCTGACGCTCTGCAGTAATTAGATGCAATAACCAGAGTCTTTTTTTATGCCATACTGGAGTTTTCCCTTCAGATCAATTGTTAACTGAAGTGAGAAACGAGATTTTCCCCATCAGAGCTGTCAGTTGAAGATGCAGCTTTAGGACAGAGGCTGGGGAAGGCCATTTTACCAGCACTGACTTTGCTCTGTTTTCCTTAAGTCTTTTTCCAATGATGTGTAGAAAAAAGGTTTGTGCAACTAGCACAGTAGTACACACAAAGCAGGTGAGGCTTGGGGGGGGGCAGTGGGGGCAGGGCCTTGAGGGCTTGTTTCACACTGTGTCATTAAAATTACCTTGTAACCCTGGGCAACTCACCTAGTGCATCCGTGCCTCAGTTTCCTCAACCAATAAAATTCTGTGATGATAACTTCTTCCATCATAAATACTTGGGGGAGTTCAAAAATGATCCAGTCACCTGAAATTGGACTTTTGACTTATTTTAAACAAACTTTTACAGAATATGAAATCTTCCACCCCCCATGCAATTGAAAAACAACCACATTTTAACATCGTTCTACATGCTTAAGCATCTACAGGATGAGGAATCAAGTGACAGGGAAAGGAAAGAATATGAGAGAATTTGGGGGTTTTTCAGGTTTTTTCATCTTCAATAGTCTAACAGGCAATACAGGTAAAATAATTAATTATACTATATAGTGAATACACTGTACTATGTTAGACTGTTCATTCCATCCAGGAAGAGCACACACCAACTGCAGAGGCTTCTTCAGCCTGATGAAGGGTTTTTAAACCTGAAAGCTTGCTAAAAAAAGATTTTTCCAACTATTTAAGTTGGTCTAATAAAAGACATCAGATTCACCCAAGGAACCTTGTCTGCCTATGTCCTTATACTAACACGGCTACAACCTACACCCCAGTGTACTGTATGTTATACATCTGGAGTATGTACGTGTTATATATGTATATTATACCTGAGAGTGCAGGTTTTGTTAATAAATCTTTAAATGCTTTGAAAGCTGGCATAGGAAACTAATTTGCCCCCATGAGGTAGGCAAATATCTTTGTCCTTATATTACAGATGAGGAACCTGGGGCACAGAGAAGGAATATCACTTTCACAAGCTCCAACAGTAAGATAGTGCTATTCAGGACTAGACCTTAGGCCTCTGGATGCCGAGTCTTGTCTTCTGACCACCAGCCCCACTAACTACCTAGCAGAGCAAATATGGGCCTTCACATGTGCCAATTAGAAGGGTGACCTTGCCAGTGAGATCCATGTCAGAAATGCTGTAGATCCAACTTGTTCTGTTCAAAGGCATTTCTATGTTACCAAGTACGTGTCCCCTGAAAGACACGTGGACCTAGCTAGAGGCTGCATTTTCCACAAGGCAGTCCCAAATTTGCTGAGTTTTGCAGATTATAAAATAATTCCAATTGCAGTACATGAACGAGAGGCGTTTATCTCTCCCTGCTCACCCTGTCATCCAGTGAGAGGTAATTTTTTTGTTGTTTTTTTAGCCTTCAGACAGGATAAAGTAACAGCCCCAGTGCCAACCCTCTTTTGGGGGGTGGGGTAGAGGAGGAGGAGGGCAGATATGCCAGAGTAATTGAAGATGGAGCCCCGGTCCAATGCTGGGGCCTAGGAAATGGGTCGCAGTGAGGGAAAGAACAGGTAGGGTTTGAGAAGTAGCCCTGGTTTCTGGGGTTGGGGGGGGGGGTCATATTCAGTGTGGTGCTTGGATTCCAGCCCTGCAGACACTGAATACCAACAAGCACTGAGCCTGGGCCCAGGAACAGGCCCTAGCTAGTCTGAGTCACATCTTATTTGCCAGACCCTGCACAATGGCTCACCCCTTGTAGTCCTGTGTAATGGCTTTTTAACCTGGCAGGGGAAACACCATGTATCTGTGTCCAAGAAGGCAGCTTTCCTGAACCGCATCGTGGGAGAACTGCTCTTCTGACGTGGTTCAGTATCCGCCGAGGTGCAGCTGCTTTAAGCCCAGTTTATGGAGATGGGGGTCTCCTCCCTTGCTTGCTCCTGCGGCCTTATGGCTGAGAGGAAGCAAAACTCGGGGGCATCCGAACCCCAAGCCTCTGGCTTTCAGCCTGCAAGCAGGACGCCTGCCAATGGATTTGGAAACATCTGAAGCCCCAGGTGTGCACAGAGCACATTTGCCATTGGTAGGGCCTCTTACGGTTCTGGGCTTTTGGATTTGGAATTAGTTTTGGGTAATTTGGCCTCGGATACAAATTATATCTATAAAAAATCCTGCGGCCCTGCTGGAACACCTTTCCAGACGGCCCCTTGCTCTCAGGGCCAACATAGAGAGAGTTGGGCCTGGGGTGCAAGCATCAGAGCTGGTTTGGGACACGAGCTGGGGGTTGGGAAGGGTTACCTGAATCAGGTTTCCATGGTGTTATGAGCAATGATTTGGGGCCAGCCCAGGGGCAGGGGCAACCACTAGGCAGCCTCTGTTAATGCGTCTCCCACCCCCACTCTGGCAGGACATTTACCCACTGGAACTTGGCTTGTTTGCTCCCACCGGGCACTGCCAGGACCAGGCTCAAAATAGGGGCCACTTGGAGTCACACATCTTTGCTTTTAGCCCTATTTCACAGTTGGGAAAACAGAGGCTCTGAGAGGGGAAGGCTTGACAGGGGCTCGGGGGGCGGGTGTAAAGCAAGGGGTGGGGGCAACTGTCAAACACAGGGCTCCGGGCTCTGGGGTTTGCCCACTCTCGGCGTCCGTCCTGGCGCATCTCGGTACCTCGGGCCCGGCCGCTGCCCAATGCTACAGGGGAAGGAGGAAAGGGGGGAGAAGTGTACTGTCCCTTTAACACGGAACTTGTTTCTCCCCGTGGTTTGTTTACATCTTCGTCCGCACCGATCAAGGCCCGATGAGGTACGCAGTGCCAAGCACTCGATCTACTCCGATATCCTTCCGCCCTCCAGGGCCTCCCGCCCGAATGTCGCTTTAAGCTGCTTCTCTGTGCCGGTCCACGCGGCCACCCCGCCAACGTAACTCCGTGATTTCGGGACCGGCCTCGCGCACTCGGCGCAAGCCTCCACTCGGGACACGGGGCCTACGGGACTATTTTTGGATCATACCAATTATTGCCGTGGGGAGGGGGGTTGAGGCCGGGGCGCGGCGTCCAGCCGGGGCGAGGGGCAGCGTGCGCCTACCCGCACCTGCCCTTCAGGATGCAGTTGAAGGCCGCTTGGCGTTGTTTGGCGCCCACAACGGGCTGAAGCCCCTGAAACACATGGACTGATCCAAGTTCCACCTCCTCTCTCATTGGCTTAGCCGCGCATGAACGACGGGCGCTCTAGCCAATCAAGGGCTAATCACAGCGAAGACCAATAGGTGGTGCCTGGTGCGTGGCTCCGCCCACAGCGCTTGCTGATTGGCCGCAGGGGAGGCTCCGCCGCGCTTCTGGGAGCCGTAGTCGTTCCAGCCGGCGCAAGCTAAGGAATCGATCGGGACGAGAGACCACGCATCCCAGCATGCCCCGGGGCGGCGAGCGGCAAATGCGCCTGCGCGGCGCGGGGCGGAGCCTAGTGCCTCTATATAAGGCGAGGCAGAGGGCTGGGAGCAGCAGTTGAGAGCTGGCGGTGCTGGGAGCGGGCAGCTGAGCTCGAGCTGGGAAGGGAGGGGCCGGGCGCAAAAGCCGGAGGGTGTGATGAGCGCGTCAGGTCTCTGCACGGCTCGGCACAGGCGCTGGGCAGCTTAGAGGCGCTGCAGCTGCCCTGCTCGGGGCGGGACTTGGCGGAATTAACCCCTTCGTGGTTCCGGACACTTTTAACCCCTTGGGGCCTGGAGTGGACGGTTTAACCCCTTGGCGGCTGGAGCGTGTCGGCGGCCCGGCCCGGACGGACGGACTGATCCGGCCCCAGGCGGAGCTCCCCCGCGCCCCATCTCTCCCCGATGTGCGGGCCTGGGGCCGCTGTTGCGAGGAGCCGAGAAGAGGCGAGTGCCTGCCCCTGAGCCCTCCCGGCGGCGGCAGCAGCGAACTGGAGGAGCCCAGCCCGGCCATGGCTGAGCCCGAGCCCGACCTCGGCCCGGAGCGCTGCGAAACTTCTCCGTCCAAGTGTGCAGGTGGCGCGGGCGGAGAGGAGCACTTGGCGGAGCCGGCCCCCGCCGCCGCGGGGCTGCGCCAGGACGAGGACAGTAGGTGGCAACCGAGAGAAGTGCAGCAAGAGGAGGAGGAGGAGCAGGAGCAGGGGGTGTGTCCGGGGGCCGAGCAGGCCCCTGCCCCGCCGACCGAGGCGGGCCAGGACTCGCCCTGCCTGGAGGGTGGCACTGCCGAGGCAGAGGGCGGGGAGAGCCACCCCCAGCCATGCCAGCGGGGCTGTGGCGGGCAGCGCTGCCGAGCTGCTGTGGGAGGTGGGCAGGAGGCCTGGCCGCAGCAGCGCCAGCTGGGCAAGAAGAAGCACCGCCGGCGGCCATCCAAGAAGAAGCGGCACTGGAAGCCTTACTCCAAGTTGAGCTGGGAGGAGAAGCGCAAGTTTGACGAGAAGCAGAGCCTGCGGGCCTCACGCCTCCGTGCTGAGATGTTCGCCAAGGGGCAGCCTGTGGCACCCTACAACACCACACAGTTCCTCATGGAGGACCATGACCAGGAGGAGCCTGACCTCAAGACTGAGTTTTACCCACGGCGGGTGGCCACCAAGTCAGACACCAGCGAGGAGGACTTCATGGAGGAGGGCGCCGATGAGGACGGTGGCAGTGATGGCATGGGTGGGGATGGCAGCGAGTTCCTGCAGCGGGACTTCTCCGAGACCTATGAGCGGTACCATGTGGAGAGCCTGCAGAACATGAGCAAGCAGGAGCTGATCAAGGAGTACCTGGAGCTGGAAAAATGCCTCTCCCGGATGGAGGATGAGAACAACCGGCTGAGGATGGAGAGCAAAAAGTATGGGGGGGACTCGGCTGAGGACACTAGGGTAAGAGACCTGGAGCTGGAACTGGACAGGTTGAGAGCCGAGAACCTGAAGCTGTTGAAAGAGAATGAACTTCACAGACAGCAGGAGACCCCCCTCCCACAGTTCGGGGAGTGAGAGAGACTCAGCTGGGGCTGGGGGGGTGGGGGGGAGGAGGACTTTTTACAGTGTTGGAATGTAACATTATATACATATGTGTATATACAAGACAGCGGACCGTTTTTATGATGCATAAACAGAATAAACCACAGCCTTGTATTGTTTTGAAGATATAGCTATAGCTTAGTGTGCGTTCTGTTCTTAATCATGTGCAACGGAGATTTCCCTTCTCTGTTTTTTTTCTTTTAAAATGATTGTGACTGGGGTGAGGGGGGGGTTGATGTGTTAAGTAAAACTTGACTCAACTTGCGATGCTTTTTTG
>NW_017729031.1:107895271-107932735 GCF_001723915.1 Gavialis gangeticus
TAATGACCCATCACAATCTCTGATGACCTATCACAAAACCCCAGGACTCCACAGAACACCATTTGAAAACCATTGCCCCAAAAAGAGAGAATCCCCAGGAGGAAGAAAAATAAAACCCCAGGAAACTGTAAATCAGCCAAATTCTGACAATAAAATCCATTATAGCATTCTAATAAATCTAATTACTTGTAAATATAACAGTTTCAGTGTGATTTTCTAGAGCAAATATTCAAAATGTCATTCTCTCATGTGGGAATGTATTTTGAATAATGTTTTTTGCTGTATCTGTATCTCTTAAGTAGTCAAGACTTCAATAGTTGACACTTGTTAGGAACTGAATCTCAGTAGCCATATCCCATGGCTTTTCCCTACAGAGGACAGTCTCCTATTTCTACCTCTAATCTTGCTAAAAGCATTAAAGTGGCTTCACAAACTCATTTCAGGTGGTCTAAAATACTACTTTTAATACAAGAGGATGGTACAGGGTAGGTGGAAACAATGTATTCTATATTTTGCCACATTGCCTCTTTTTTTTTTTTTTTTTATAATAGCAACCCATTACTTACAAGTGACAAAAATGCACTCATGTATACTCTTCCACCTACACTAATTTAAAAGGGTAGGACTATGGCATGTGAGTGCTATGGGCGGCTTGCCTCCAGTTTAGAAGTGGGCTAGCCATTTGAAAATGTTTGTTCATTTACTAAAGTTGAGCAGCAGCCTTGTATTGGGAGTTCACTGATCAGCAATAACACAAGCCTGAAGTGGTCAGAGAATAAGATGGATCACTGAAAGCGTGCTATCTTGCAACTTCTTATTTTTCCAACATCTGGATTGGAATCAAAGCAGGATAAAGTAAAGAGGCACCTGTATTCCTTCTATCCAACTGTGCAGCCTGTATCCAATATAAAAATCTATTAACTGGTAACTTTATAATGCAAAGTGCGTGCACCAGTCTTACCTTGTTCTAAAATTTTTGTAATCTTGTGTAATTGGAGAGGGTCGCTCAAGGTATCTCAGAAAAGTGCATGTCTAAAAGAGGTTTTCACCTCGGTCAACCATACATAGCAGTCCTAAGCTATAGCAAAGCCGTAACTGGCAGCCATTTAAACAGTATGGTTGTCTTTTTCACAGGTTGTCAATCTTTCACTGGCTTAAAAATAATAGTTGCACTCAAGGTGGATACCTAACCCATGGGTACACTTATGCAGCCCTACCTATTCTGTCTTACAGCAGGCAACTATGGGGTTAGAAATATACAAGAGGAACAAGTTATTGTTCTCAGCTGGGAATGTTTAACAGTATGGGTAGACTGCAGCAGTAATTGAGGTTTCACAAAAAAATAACCCTATACACAACATAGGAAATTCACAACAGCTGGCCAGGCTCAGTCCTCCTGCCTGAAGACATGTATTGACATGAATTCTTAACTTTTGGAATGAAAAACAGGAAAATACTAAAGGTCTGGGGGTTTTTTGGTGAAGCTTTGTCCTCAGTGCTTTCCTACTGCTATGACATCACTTGGCAGAAGCTGGGGCTGGTACGCTACAGCTTAGTTGCAGAGAGAAGTATGTGGTTAAGTTGTCACCACAGAGTGTGACAATACTGAGCATCTTTCAAAGAATAAACATAGAGGGCAAAATACAATATATATTTATTTTAAATCTTACATTATTAAACCTGCAACATCATGCAACAAGAACTTAAGTATGTACTCTATTACACAGTGATTTTGGCATTAGGCACGTACAATCTGCCAACACAAAGAGTTAGGAATCTTCTAATACCCAATTAATGTGAAAAATGAAGAAAAATTGTTAGATGCATCAGCAGTAAATATCCTCACTGAAGTGCATTTTCTCAACTTAAACCAGATCAGCTATGCAGATAAGTCTCCCTCCACTAACATAATGTTTGCCATTTATATAATTTGGTGGTAGTCCTGGAAAACATCACTAAGTCAATTGCAAATGTGTTGGCAAACCCAAGGTAACTGGCAGGGAAATTATTCACATTAAAACAAGAGTAATGTAAACAGGCACAGGGCTTCCTTTATGGTAGAGAGTCAGCTTCCCAACCTACTTTGATTTAATCAGTTATTTCTACTTTGGATTATGCTTGTGTTGGTCTCTAGGGAGTACTTTAGTGAAAAAGTCTTGTAGTAGGATATAAGGCTATGATTTCTTTTTAGATGGTGTGGAGGGACCAGAGCTCTCCACTAAGAAATCTCTTTTTTTCAGCTTCCCTCTGTTTAACAGACTCCAGGTATAATCTGCAGCATGTCGGGCAACCCTAGCTGATGTGGCAGGTTACAAAAATGGAGGCGGTTCCTCTGATAGGGCAAGCCTATCATATTAAAGGACTTATGAAATCTGCAACAGATATGACAATAATCAGTCAAAGTTGCAGAATGCTGATTTAACATGCTCTATCCAACTCATCCTGCTAAGGAAACAATCTGTCACACCATGCATCAACTACAGCTTCTTCAAGAAATTATTCTGGACACAGGTAGAGTACATAGTAGTTAAGGTTGGAGGGGACAAGCACCTGACCAGATAATTCTGCCTAGTCTCACATAATCTTGGTAGCCAAAAATGAAAGTTGCTTTGTAAAGAGCAGTACTTAAATGTAGCGGATAAAATATTGTGATATCTTAATTCGTCCGAAGCAGGAACCTCTAGAATGGCCCTTGCCAGCACTCTGGACTTCCTCCCTCAAACAAGCATCACATCAGTCTTTCCTGGGCTTTGAGCCACCTATCTTTTAAAGAGGCTCCAAAATCTTCAGTACATGGAGATCAAGGAGACTGCTAAGGAGGAAAAGCTGCATGTCACTGGCATAATACCAGTACTGCGACCAGTGTCATCTAAATATCTAATGGTTGTACAAGAGGGGTAAAGGGTTCTGCCTTGTGAGACTTGGCAGAACAAAGTTCTCCTTTATTATGAGACTTTTGGAGCCTGCTGGAGAGGTATAACTTACTGCCAGTCTGGCTGATCCTGCTAAAAACCAGGCTATGATTGACCAACTTCATCTGTACAGCAGCGGGTTACAAGTGTTTTAGAAATTGGTTTGTATACGATTTGTACAGAAGTGGATCTCTTGACTTTGAATGTTTCACTTGTTAGTTGTTTCCACTTGCTGAGAAGGGAACTGTTGAAATATTTTTCACTGTCCTAGGGAGAAGATAAAGACAGCTGAACCCAGAAATACAACACAAAAACAGAAGTGAAAAGATTAGACTATGAAATCCAGTTACAACTGGTGCCTTTTGCAATGTGGATAGAAAGCAGCATACAGGAGGATGTTCAGTCAATTAAAATGACAGTTGTAATAAATATGCTAAAAGGTAGTTACAGGTTTCCCTAGGTTTATGATGTACATGCATTCCTGGAAAATGACGCATAACTTGAATTCGCATAAAGGGTACCCACTTTACAATGTAACAAACAGGGATACGTTCCAAGACCTTGACTGTACTGACTCCCAGACCCATTTCTACCACTTTTAAAAGACAATTTTAGTACTCACAAACAGCAGACAGTACACACAAACACAGGGCACTATCATAATGGGGATGGCAACTACAGAAACACGTGTCACAGACAATGAGCGAGGAGCACAGATCCACAGAGGAGACTATATTTTGGTGCATGTCACTCCCCCAATGCACTGCACAAAGCAGCTGACTGCAGGCTTCCACCACACCAATCACATAAGAGTGAATTTACCTTACATACAACGATTTGGTATAAAAAGGGTCATTGCATAAGTGAATTCGCACATACAGAACCTGCATAAAGTGAGGGAAACCTGTAAACACCACAAATTACAAGATGAAATAAAAGGCTCAATGTTGATAGTAAATTAATTGATCATTTCTGGCATATGGAAGTGAATTTCTGGCAATTTTTTTTCTTTTTAATACAAAGAGAAGGAATTCTGAACAAGTGTAGGAAGCACAAGAGAAATAATTCTTCCTGTGCACCGTAACTACAGGAATTAATTTATTAATAAGATGAAACAGAACTGGTGGCAGAGGGTAGTCTTTGCAGGTCTTTCGAGAACACGCACCTTGAAATGTTATCTTTACCGTCAGAAAAAAGTGAGAACATCTACCATTAATTAAAAATAAAAAAATCTGCACAGGAAGGAGAGATTCAGCACTAGTTTCCTAAACAGTGGATATGTCTACACATGGTCCTGACTGCAGTTGTTACTGCAAGTACTAAATGACTCCGCAATAACTGCCATTACTGTGCAGTCCTGGTGGCACATGGGTCATTTCCAACCTTACTACACAGGAGTGTGTTGCTACTGGCACAGCAGCATAGGCATCAGTTTATGCCTGCAGATGCTACATCGCAATAGCTTGTCGTGTAGACATGCCCACTGCGTCCTTAAACAAAAGCAGTGAACAAATGTAAGGGAACCAAGAGACGGGCTTATGCACAACACTTCTTCGGACTGAAAACTATACCAGAAGAACAAAATGGGCTCAAGTGGAAACACTAGAGAGAGCCAGCAAGAACACATGTACGTTTCTAATGTAACTAGTGTATCTTAAAAGCTGGTCAGCATAATTTTGCCGCTAGATTGTTCGTGTTTGCCATAATGGATAGGCTTGGTATTGGAAACAATGCCAAGTCTTATTTATATGTAGAATTTGTACCAGTTTTGCTTGATTCCATTAGATACAAATAATAAAATGGCTATCCAAAGCTCTGGATACCTTGACACTTGACTTGTTGCAATGTAATATATGGGCAGCACTAAGGGAAGGTAATAAATAACTTTGTCAACCATAAAAATAAAAAACACCCCAAAAAATAATAGAAAAAACTTACTTGATCCCCACTGATATAGGAACACACTCTAAACCCCTTTCAAAAACCCAAACAAACGGCTTTTGCACTGTTTAACAAGTCACCAAATTTGGTCTAGTTCGAAGCGTAGGTTCTAGGGTCCTGAACAGTATGTTCTGGCTTGTATCCTCCCTATTTCTCTTTAAAAATGTAGTCAAATCAGTGCAAGCTGCTGTAAGGACACACACAGAAGTTTAAGCCAATCAACTAGGGAGTCTGCACTCAACAAAAATCCTACTTACAATTAAACCAGCGCAATTCTGCAAGGAAGATGAGCAACAATCCAGTTTTAAAATGAAGCATAATTACATTAAACCTGCAATTTAAGGTGAACAGAGTTGTTTAAAGTCAGAGTTAAACAGAAAAGGAGTCATAGGCCAAGCCAGCTACATGCCTAACCAGTTAGGAGAAGTGGTAACTATGATTAAGGAAAGACCAAGCAGTAAAATAGTGATGGGATGTGGGAACAAAATATTCTTAAATCTGACAGCACAGTGATTTAGGCAAGAAATTCTCTGTAGAAAAGTGGTCCTGCTGATTTTGACTTTCCAAGTGCAAGGCTTCTACTTTATAATTGTACGAACTAAGCCTCCACTCCATAGTTTAGAACACACTTTGCACTTAGGCAGTAGCAACTAGGCCTGCGTGAAGCAGAAAGCATTTGCTTCAGATCCGGTGATTCAGAGACAGTGATTCGATTTGGTGATTTGAATCATTGTCCTGGTTTGATTTGGCTGAATCCGAAGATATTTGGTGCCGAATCTTATTCGGCCACAGACTACACAGGCAGGCAGTGCCAGCAGGAGCAGCCAGACAAGCCCCGGCTTGAGACAGCAACCCCAGGAGAAACTGCGGCTCTTCTGGCTGCTCCCCCAGCTGCCACCCTGCCAAGGCAAGGTAGGCAGTGCTGGCAGCCCTGGAAGAAGCCGCAAGGTCTGGGGGAATGATTGGTAGCTGGTGGGGGGAAAGACTAGGGAGCTGGGGAATTGAACCAGAAACTGGGGGGAAGCCCCTGTTTGTTCCCCCAGCCCCTGATCATTCCCCCCAGCCCCTGCAGCTTCTCCTAGGGCTGCCAGCACTGCCTGCCTCGCCCTGGCAGGGGGGGCAGCTGGGGGAGCAGCCAGATGAGCCGTGGCTTCTCCCAGCGCTGCCAGCTCAAGCTGGGGCTCATCCAGCTGCTCCCCCAGCACTGCCTACTACTGCCTGCCTGTACAGTCTATGGCCAAATCTCTGAATCTCTCCAAATCGATTCAGAGGCTTCCGATTCGACTCAGAGATTAATGGGTCCCCGATTTGATTCAGGTTCAGAGATTCAGCCGCTGAATCAGGCCATATCTCCTCCAAATTGAATTGGCTACCGAAGCTTCGCACAGCCCTAGTAGCAACCAAGGGTTTTGGTGTTTTATAGCTAAACTGTTTCATTATATGGGTAAGCCAGGATTACCACAATGACTAAGTAACCTGCCCAGTCACATGCTCTGTGGCAAAACCAGACTTCCTGACAATATCTTCATACACTAAATATCAAACTATATGCCTTAGCTACCACTATGCCAGACTATATAGCAAAAGACACTTTCCACGTCTGCATATAGAATCATAGAAAATTAGAGTTGGAAGGGACTTCAGGAGGGTATCTAGTCCCACCCCCCCTGCTCAAAGCAGAACCAGCCCAACTAGATCATTCCAGCCAAGGCTTGTCTACCTGGGACTTAAAAACCTCTAAGGATGGAGATTCCACGACCTCTCTAGGTAGCCTAGTCCTATGCTTTACTACCCTCCTAGTGAGAGAGTTTTTTCCCAAAAACTAACCTAAACTTCCCTTGCTACAACTTGTGACTACTGCTCCTTGTTCTGCCACAGTTCTCTACTCACAGGATTCTGAGCCTGCTTTTGCCTTCTCAAGGCTGCTTGTAAACACTTCCATGCACCTTGTACTTGAGACTTGCACATGATGTGGCAACTATTCCCAACAGCTCAAGGAATGAAACTAACCATTCAGAAGGTTTTCCCCAGGTTATCTATCACACTATTTTAAACTACTAGTTGAAAAGTTACCAGTCCACCCATAAAATGCACAGAAACTTTTACCTTTTTTCAAAGTCTCCACACAGAGCACAATGACAGTTGCTCCCTCACTTAACAAACAGCAGGAGAGGGCAGGGCATATTAAATGTGATCCTTTGGATTCAGTACATGTAAATTCCCTGGGGAAGTCTGGGCACCGTTTGGTTTAAATGCATGAAATAAGGGATTATATTCCAGGGATTATTTTCCATATATACTGCCTAGAAAATTACATTGTGTAATAGCGGATCTGAAGACTGGAAAAATGGACGTTTTCAAGGAAAAGAGAAGTTTAGTACCATATGTTCATGCTAAAAAAATTAAGACTTTCCTCTTAGTTTTGCCTTCACTTGGTTTCTGACACAAGACTAGCTTTGTAATAATTTTCTGGTATCATGGTAAAATCATATTTAGTAACTTAACAGAAAGACTTTGGGAAAAGCTCAATAGCATTTCAGAATAATTTTTTCCAGAATATTTATTCCATTTTGGTACGGTATTAAGAATGAGAATGCAGCAGGAAGTAAGCTTTAAGATTACTACTACTGTGTGTTTACAACCATATTTTGTTAGTGACACAGGTTCAAAACTGCCAACCAGTTACACCAGTGTAAATCTTGAATAAGGCTACTATAATCTGTTAAATATCAGATTTACAATGGGGTAAAAGCAGCAAATTTGCCTCTCAGTGGGCACGTCTACACATCACGCTAGGTTAATGTAGCAACCATGCGGGTCTATATGCGATTGCTAGCTATGCTACCGTAGCGTGCACTCCTTGCTTATAGCATGCCACTATGGCAACGTAGCGAGGAAATCTGAGCACATGCAGCCGATATAGCGCCGTATGGGCAGTTACTGTGCCATGTTTTAGTATTTCCAAAAGGAAGCAGTAAAGCATGGTGCAATAACAATGTCGCCATATGGCAACATGTAGATGCACCCAGTTACAAAAATAATACACCCCAGGCATCAGGCACGTACTTGAACCTTATACTGATTTTTTTCGTAAAATAACTCTCAAAGTGTTTTATAAAGGCGGCCATCCCCTCCATTTTTATACCTATAGCAACCAAGAGCTAAAAACCCTCAGGATACCCCAGCGTCCCATTCGCCGGATCACTTGACCTCTCTTGCAGGAGAGTACTTTCATTATAAGCAAATAATTTAAGTCCTTTTCTAAAGCAAGCTGTGACGTATTAAATCAGCTAATATTCCTAAACGTAACATAATACAGCTCTCCTGACTACTTCTGAGGCTAAGGGAGTTTAGAGGTAGGTAATTATACAGTAGCGCTTCTCAACCCCATTAGACCCAAGGCAGCCCTTGAAAAACGCCAGCCCTACACTTGCACTTGTTTTTTGACTAGGGAGAAGCAGTGGAGTAGATTTTCTGTCGCCAAGGACTCAGCCAGGCCACAACACAGCAAAGCTCTTGCAACGCCCCCGATTCCTATGTGAAATCTCTGGGTTTATCTTGTGCATCCTGTGTCTGTGTTTGCACACCCTGCAGCGCATCCTGAGCAGGGTCTCACGGCACCCTGGGGGCTTGGCGGCCCTGGCTGGACGCGCTGTTACACAACACAGGTACTGCACCTGTTAGCGCCCGCTGCAGCAACGAAACGCGTTGTCTCCTCTGTTCAGTGTCCCTGAGCACTGTGCCCGAAAGGCTCCTCTTTGGTCCCAGGCATGGGCTAAAAACAAGCGATTTGGTTCAAACCCCAGGGTTTGATTAGTCCGGGATATGAGCCACATCAAAAAGGGGGACAGGGCAGCCGGGACTGACCCGGGGCAAAGCAAAGCAAAGCGCTCAGGCGGGTCTTTCGCGCGAGACAACCCGCGGGAGGGGCAAGGCGGCGCTCGCATCCGAATCAACCCGCCCGGCTGTACAACTAATCCGAATTAATCACATGCCACAACGGGGGTACCGAACCCAGCGCCTCTCCTGCTGCTAGGCGGCCCGGGCGAGGGGAGGGGAGAGGAGGGAAGAGGAACCCGCGGCCCTGGGGCAGATGCGCGCTCTAGCCGTCAGGGCCCGTGCGTCCGCTCCTCCTACGTGGGCTGCCGTAGCGGCGGGAGCGAGCCCGCGGCAGGGGAAGGCCCCATGACACGAAGACGAGGCTGCAACCCCCCCACGTCCCCACACCTCGCAGACAGGCCGCAGCCAGGCTGGGCGCAAGCTCCCCTCACAAAATGGCGGCCGCCGCTCCCCCTTCAGCCGCCATGACAGTCCACAGAGCCGGGAGCGGCGTGTCCAATCAGCTCTCGTCGTCGGGTGATTGACAGCCCCCTCCGCCCAATGGCAAGCAGTAGAGCGCGGAAACGGGCGCGATCTGAAAGCCCCCGCCGCAGAAGTGTGTGGGAGTTGTGGTCTTGTTGGGCGAGCGTTTGCTCCATGAAACAGAGTGGGGGGCTCGGAAGGGACTACTACTCCCATGGGTGACTACTATATCCGGGTGGCGCTTCCCTTCCCCTTAATGAACAAGCCGCAGAGCCGAGTCGAGTTGGGGGAGGTGTATCTGGGAGAGAGGCGCTGTATGGGCAGCAAATAGGTTAATTACGGTACGAACAGCAGTTCTGCCCCTAGCTGGGCGGCTCAGCGCCTTTGCGTTCTCCTCCTTCGACCCCGGGCTCGTGGAATAAATGCGCACGCAGAATGCAGGGTGGGGTGTAGAGGTTTTCCCTCTGGTTTACAGGCCCTGCCCCTGCGGCAGCGGCCCGCCCGGCCCTCCAGATTGCTAGAGGCCTGGACACATAGGTGCTATGTCTAGGCGCTGCCCCTGAAGAGCCCCCAGCCCCTGGGGTCATTGCTTAATACCCACAGGCCTGCACAGTACATGAGTGTCCCACGAGCTTTCCCTCCCCTAACGTGGTTGCATCTAAACATCTGCAAAAGGCAGCAGCAGGGGCCTGATTTCCCCCTTCCCCCCCCCCCCAACAGGGGGAAGCATCCCCAGAAAACAGAGGGGTTAGGCTACAACACATGAGCCACACGTGGGAGGTTTTGCCTGGCCTTTTGCTGCCTGCAAAACAATGAGCGAAGGTCTTCAGAAAATGTGTTTCCCTCCACCAGCCAGCTGCCTGCAAAGCATGCAATTCCCCTCCCTTTGCAAGGACTGTAAAAATGCCTTGTCTTGGAAAGCTTGTCTCAACTACCGGTCCTACAAAAGATAGCCCCTAAAACCCTCGCCTCACGTGATTTCTGGGCTGTCGTGGTGAGGACGTGGCTCTGATGCTGTCCTTTTCAGCAAGGGTTGTTTCTGAGGGCAATCTGCATGTGGAATTGTCTAGGCTTGCCTGGCTGCAGCTGGAAGCTTTCTTCCTAAACACCCCTTGCCAAATAGGAAGGGTTTATTGAATGGCATTTGCCAAATCCGCCCGTTGTACAGTAATGCTTGCGTGGCTTGCTGTCGCCTCGAGCCATTTTTCCCCTTCAAAAGCAAAGGTGTGGTGAGAAATCTCACTGCCATTTGCACAGCCAAGACCGTGAAGGCTCCAGATGCAAGTCTCAGGGACGGCAAATTGGACTTTTTCAATAAGAAAAAACTATGATTTTGCATGGTTTGAGGAAATGGGACAATAGGAGGGCTGCTGCTGCTTTGTAAGCCTCCCCCAGACTTCCCAGCTTATTTGAGAGAGAGACCCCTTCATTTTGGATTCAGGCTTTCAAATCATTCCACTCTGGGAAGGAAAGATTTTTTTTTTTTTGGCAGTGATGTATTTAAACAGGACATTTAAAATCTGGTTCTGTGTTGTTGTTCCTCCCCCCAACTCAGAACTGTCACAGCCAGCTGATTTCTGTTTCTGTTGCTCCACAGTGCAACCTGCTGCAGGAAAGGCTGCTGGGATCTTAGGCCCTCCCTTCTGTTGCAGAGTGCAGGCACTTAACTCTTTAATGTCTTTTCCTCCCTCCCCCCCAATGTTGCCAGTCAGCTTAATGAAAGCTCCCAAATTAAAGTGGGCTTTAGAGAAAAATAAATCTCCCCCACTCCTAGAGGAAATGGACTGGTGCTAAGAGTGCTTGTTTTCTGCCATCTTTTAAGGGCAGCCAGCATGCAGATATTCTGTAGAAGAATACGATTCTTGCTCTCAAGCATTTATGGTCTCTACCCAGACTCTTTGAGCTGCTCGGTGTGTGTGTGTGGGGGGGGTAGTCCTGTAGGAAGTAGCCCGGAGGATCAGACACCTCATAGACAACACAAGCATGCACTGTGACCCTTGCTCCAAGGCATAAATGAGCTGAGTTGTGGTGTGAGTTACCATACTTTCAAAGGGGATATCAAATCTACCCAAACGAACCTTGCCATACTGTCAAAGGAACTTTTGTAGGACTCCTCTGGAAAGCCTTTGTTGTTACCGGATACACTGTTGCCAGCCCTGATAATCCAAGCTCTAAATGGCCTTATTTCCTTATCTGTGGTTTATGATGACTTGTCTGAGATCTGACACTATTGCTGTCAGGCTTTCTTGGTGTTTTAATCCTGGCAAATAAGTGTGGCAGGGTAATGACAATATACTTTGGGGGCAGGGGATATTTTTATCCCAACACAGCTTTATATATTAGTCAGACATTTTCTGTTAAACATTCTTGGCTGTGGTAAACTGGGCAAACTGATTTTGTTTCCCAATTTTTGTGGGCTTTAGTTTCCTGAAGTGTTCTTAAAAAAAAAAATGCAATTTTAGAAGATTGTGCACAGCACTAAAAATGTGGTGAGGAATGGTCCAGTTGTGACTGAAACAATGGAGGAGGGCCCAAGTTTTGAAGGTATTTGTCCACCTAAAGAAGTAGGTAGGTGCCTCATGGGATTTTTGAAAAAACTCTCATCTTCCTTTACAATAGCTATAAAATACCAGTCACACTGTCAGCACTAAATACATGAGCAGGGGAAAAATAGCCTACCCTTATAGTCTGTCTATTTGCAGGATGGAGACAGGGACTTAGCTTTCTCTGGAGTCCACTTAAATGGAAATTTCTATGCATATGAATTAGAGAAATTGGTAGTGTGTTGGTGCCCTGCTTCTGAGTTTGCTAAGACCCAACATGACATTGGTTGGTGGTGCTATGGGAACCCCCCTATACTCCTTCCAGGTCAGGAGGTAGCAACAGGCTACTTCCTGAGTGAGAGGCAGTATGACTATCATCATCACTATCAAGCACTGTGCCTTAGCTAATTAGCCTTTCAAGAGAACTAATTAGCCTGTCCACAGCACCACGCTGTGCATGTACATAAACCAGAACTCAAGAGTGGTGTGAACTACTTCTGGCTCCAGAAGTCTGAAGAGCACCAAGGACAGTGTCCTGGATTTTTGTTCCTTGAAAATTAATCGCTTTTATCTCCCTGTGTCTTTTAAGTGCCCACATCCCTTTGAAAATCTGGCCTTGGGTGACCTAAGGGATTTGCTCCATCTGTTTTTCACTTCCAAGAATACTTCTCCCAAAGGGAGGGAACCACAGCCCGGACACCCTGGAGAAAAGCTGGAAGACATACGGTATACAACAGTGCCGGGTCACCTGAGGTGACAGCCTGGGTCATAGCATGCCACATTTTGGAGGTACAGAAGGCAGATGTGCATCTCATCGCCTCACTGATGGTGGCAGGGAGCTGGGCGCTTCATGCCCTTTGTGCCTTTGGAAATCTCCCGTTTTCCAAGTTTTCCTCACTCACTAATAAACATCCCTGGAGGGTTTCAGGTTGCAAGTGAGAGGCCAAGCCCTATCTTTCCTTGTGAGTATCGCTGGGATCATCGTTTGGGTTCTCTGGGACTGGAGTTCACTTCATCTATCTAAGTCCAGAGTTTTGGACTTGATGCAGTAGAAGTGCAGAGGGTTGAAATCTGCCTCAGCCTCTTCCTGGGGAAGGGAAGGCATGCCATTGTGGCTCTTTTGGAGCAAGGACACCTTTTTTTTTTATCTGTGTGCATAGGGGAAACTAGCATTAAGCCAGAGGGTTTCAAAGTTGTCCATGGGAGTTGGGCACCTTAATCCCAATGAAATTCAACAGGACTGGTTAGGGCCTTCGAAAATCCAAGCCTCAATACCCACATAGCATATTACTGCAACCAAATGCCCAGTCCTGTGCAACACTTAAGCCAATGAGTAACTTTACTTGTGGAAGCAGGCTCACTGATTTAGGACTACTCAGCCAGTAACATTACTCCCACGGTTTATAGATTGGCCCTCGTGGCTGTGTCCTGAATCATGTATCAGTTTGAGGAACAGGCAATGAGCAGTCTGGGAATGATGCTGCTGAGGTGACACTTCTGTCAACACTTCTTAACCAACTTCCACTTTAAGGAAATTGAGGTGGTTTTGCCTGGAATGACAGCATCTAATCATAGGCACTTGTCCTTCAAAGACATAGTTTCCACTGTAGCCTAAGCAACAACAAAAAAGTCAGGGGGGAGAGTCCCATAATGACATGTGTTTGAATGTGGATCAATCCACTGGTTTCATAGATTTCATAGATTTCTAGGGTCAGAAGGGACCTGGCAGATCATCAGGTCCGACCCCCTGCTCCAGGCAGGAAAGAGCGCTGGGGTTAAGTAACCCCAGCCAGATGCCTGTCTAATCTCTTCCTGAACACCTCCAAAGTAGGGGAAAGCACCACCTCCCTTGGAAGCCCATTCCATATTTTGGCAACCCTCACCATAAAGAATTTCCTCCTTATGGTTGTGAAGGACTTGTCCAGTCGGACATCTTCATTTCGAGACAGAAGGATTCCTCACCTGGGTTACAAAAAACATTCTAGATTATTCAACTGGGATTATTCTAATGATTGACTTGGAAAAAATGTAAGTCATTTTTCACTAGTTAAGCTGTTTGTGTACAGTTTTTCAGCTGCTTGGAAACAAATAGGCCCTGATTCTGCAAAGTAGTATACATATTTTGAACTAGCCACTGCAGTGGACCATGGGCTTTATTCTAATATTTCTGTGCTAACCAAGTTCATGTTGTTATAATGCTGTTGTGTGACTCGGTTTACCTATAATGCTAGCACACAGGGAAAGACGGGTTAATAGAGCCCCTGCTAAGTGCCAGGGTTGGCTATGTGTGGAATGTGTGGGAAGAGGCAAGTAGGAGCTATTGCATCCACATCTTGAATACTTTTGTTAACATATCAACAAAGGTGAGATGGCCTGCACCCAGGAGGCTGGGGGTAGATGAGCATAACAATGGAAAGGGGAGTGTGAACTCAAGGTTTACAAGAGAGTCTGGAGGCGTAAACCAACTTGGGAGCTTTGAGGAGCTGGAGAGACTGGGAAGGGAACAGCTTTGGGGGTGCTCTGGGGCTGTTTGGACTGGCCTGGGGATTGAGGACAGAGAAAATGCTTTACCCTTTGGAGGTGCGGGGAGAGACCCTGTGCCTGGGTGGCCTTTGTTCCAATAAATGCCTTGGATAAAGAGGAAAAAGCAATCAGGGCTCGTGGATAGAGGTGATATCTTTTACCATCTTGGATAAAGAGGTTGTCTGTTTTGCTGCTTGGACCTTCAGTTACATTCAGTCTCCCAAACAAGAGGTGAAGTCCCTCTCTCAGGAGCAAACCTGGATGCTAGCTCCTTGGGTCTGGGCTATGGACTAGCATAGAAGGTGAGAGATCAAAAGACCAGATATCTCAGACTGGAAAGGAGCCTGGGCTTCTCATTTCAGCTCTAGGAGCCACTCCTGGGCTGGCTTCAGTGGACTTTCTCAGTGACCAGACAAGAAGGGTGTAGCAGTCCCAAACAAGCACACCCCTGGAATAACAGGGGGACTCTGACAGCCAGGCCACTGAAGTCATCAGGCCTGCCCGTATTGAATCACATACAGGTCCTTGCATCCTCAGAGCTGAAGTCAGCTGGTCTTTTGTTTCTTGCCTGCCAGGACAGGGCATTATGTTGGCAATACATTTTGCAACTTTCCAAACTTGACACTACTTTGCAAAAGTACTCCAATGAATCTAAGAATCTGTAAAGTCCTTCTAGGATTCCTGCTTTAAACTCTTTGCATCTCTATCTTGATTTTCAGAGACATACAAGAAAACTCATGCAAAGAGTTTGCAGAGCCTGAGCAAGGAGAGTTCGTAAGACATACCTGAGGTTGGAACGATGCTTCTCAAGGAGAGAGGAGGAAGTGCAGGGGGAGGGCACTGGAGTTTGCCACTGAGCAACTCAAATCAGGGAACCTGGGACTGCTGGAAAAGAGGGCACTTCTGAGAGGAGGTGCCCTGCCCATAAACTGGATGCCTTGTTTGTGTTGACTTGTTTAGAGGATGGTGACAAACTTAGCTTCTCACTGCAGTTTCATGAGGTCCAGGCTGCCTTAGGCTTTAAGGCCTCATAGGAGCCAGCCCCAGGATGCTTTCAGTCCCTGCTCCCTCCTACAATAATGCACTGAAATCCAGGAGTCAGGCTGGGATTGTCAAAAGGAAAACAAGGGAAGTAGGTGCCCAGATCCCAGAGGAATTCCATGGAGTTGGGCTCCTACATCCCCAAGTCTCTTTCAAAAAATGCCAGCCTTGCTCTTTTCCATTTACCCCAAGTCCCTCACACACCTTTGGAGTGTGGACATGGGAATTGTGAGCATTCTCCCCTAAAAACTCATGGAACCCTGGGGCTTAACAGTTTAGAGGTAACTTTTTAAAGTCCTGGCCTTGTCAAGACCCTAGTCTTGCCAGCTGCCACCATGTTAAATGCTGGGGGTTCCTCACATACCTCTAGCCCAAGTTCCTTAACTGGTACAGAAGGGTTTTATCCTTTTGGAAACATGCCCTGCCAGACCAGCCTGTAGGCTAGCACTTTCTTCAGGCCCCTTAAATGTAATTTTTTACTGCCCCTATTCTTTACTGGAAGAACTAGAAGTCCCAGCTGCAGCTCAGGCAAGGCCCAGTCTCAGAGCAAACAGCAGATCCAGGTCAAGTCATAGTCAAGGCCCTAAATGATGTTTAGACTTCTCTGGATAATTTCACATGCTGTCAGACTGAACCACATTTGAGGCTGCTTTTTGTAACTAGATCTTCCTTCAGGCTTATTTATAGGGTATAGATAGGATGCTCCATGTCAATCCAGTTGGACCCTGCTAGGGAGGAAAGTCATTTCCACTAGGCACAGAGATTACACATAAACCAGTATAAGTGATTGGAAACAGGTTCAAATCTGTAACACAACAGAAGTTCAGTGCACAAAACTGCTTTCAAAATGGCTGAAACCAATTTAAGATAAACTCGGATGGATGTAGTATCAGACTTAACTGATTTAGGTTATATCAGTTTATTGAACTTCTGTCCCAAGTCCCCTCCAGGTTCAAGCTGAGCAGGGAGGTGTTCTCTAGCCCCCCAGCTTCTGATCTGGGCTACTGCAGGAATATGGCTGCATGTCTGGAATCAAAAGTGAGTGTATGTTCATTTACTCATCAGTTCAATCTACGTAGCTTAAACTACCTGCAAAGACTGAATTGATTCAGCCTCGGGTTTTTTGACTGTCTGTACTTAGCCCTGGTAACAGTCATGTATCTCCCTTCCCATTCTGGCTGCTGTGTATGCCTGTCTGCCTCTTTCATGGGGTTCTTTGCCTAATACAGACTTGAGGCACCCTTTGATAGTCTTGAGGCACCCCTCTTAAAATGCCAGCTCTTAGTTTCACTCTTTGTTGGGCTTCAGAAAAAAAATAGAGCCATTCTTTGTTGCAAAGAACTCATAACAGGCCAGAATATTTTTAAAACTATGTATTCCCATGTGAAAACTCTTGATTTATCTTGTGAATCGTGTGCACACCCAACAGTGCTAACACTGTGTGGTACCCCGTGACACCCCTGAAAGGACCTCAAGGCACACCAGGGTGCTACAGTACCCTGGTTGAATCACTGGGCTAATATTTATGAGATCTTCTTTACTTTGTTCTGACTTGGGGCCTGATCCTGAGTGGAGGTGTGCTCCGACTACTCTCAAGGAGAATGGGAGTCCAGAGTGTATAGCGCTTCACAGGAACACTGGGAACAGTAGCCTTACATCTCCATACCTGAGACCTGAGTAGTTGGGTATTAAGCACATTCCTAAGTTTAAGCAACTGAGTCATTCTCCAGTTGTTTTTATGCTGAAATGCCTTCCTGAATCAGGACCTAGATTCAGGGGCATGGAAGCAGGATTCAAACCCTGTGACCACCGTATTTAATAACAACAGCAACAAAAGTGTTTCTAACCTAACTGCCTGCCATTCCTGCTTGGAAATTATTTTTGGCCCTTGTGTTTATAGCTATTGCTTTGGAAAGGACAAACCACCCAAATAAACACTGGGAAGTTCTCTCAGCTGTCACACTTGACTTCAATTATCCAGCCAACTCTGCATAGTGTTGCTGACCAGTAATTAGAGCACTGTCTGCCGTGGGGAAAAGGCTGGGATTTAAACTTGCTGTTTGTTGCTATAAAGGAGTGTGTGTTGCTATAAAGGAGTGTGTGCTGCACAGACCCGTGCTGGAGTGTTGCATAATCCATCAATTCATTCTTTGTGCACTATTTTTAAACAAAAGATTATGTTCACATGGTCTGTTGCCTTATGTGTATGATTTTTTTATCTCATGTTTTAAAAGTCTTTAAACTTTTCTCATGCCTGTTCTTTTTTTTTTTAAGGCTGATACAATCAGAAAGAAAAAGTGTCCCCAGAGCCAAGACAATATGAGCTGCTTAGTATCTTAGAAGAAGAGAGTAAACAATGAACTGGCTGGCTTAGGGCCTCTGCAATGGGAAACAGCCTTTTTCTTCACTTTAAGTACAACCCTGGTCAGCAGCTGCTGAAGTCATTGATGATGATGCTGACCGTCAGCAAGTGAAGAGAGGCTGGTCTGAAAACAGCTGATATAGCATTGTCTTAACCTGGCTTCTTATGGTGCTACCATGAAAAATGCCATGGTTATAACTGGTTTCAATGTGCTGCCTTGTTAGCAGCCACACCTCCAGACCTGGTTGAAGGAACACATGGGCCTGAGGGCAGATGTCAGATGTAAGAGAGGCTCTCCCCCGGGGACACCCTTGTTGCAGCTGGCTGCAGAGAGGAAGTGAGTTTTCAGAGCTGACAAAAAGCAGAAGAATTTCAACTCTAGCTAGGAGAGGAAGTGGGAGTTGTCAAAAGCCAGCACAGACCCTGACTCAGGCAGGTCCTGGAGTACACCCATGGCTCCAAACACATGCAGCTTGTTTAGTGTAGTGGATCAGAATCAAATAGTGCATCATCTTTTTATAGCCTCCCCACAGCAACTGCAGTCCCATCTTTCTGCTTTGTGCCTTCCCCCCCTGTTTCTCTCTGCACCCTCTACCCAGGGTGCAGGTTTCCCAAAGGAGCCAGAATGCAGCACTGTCCGTTCCTTCTGCTGCTCAGGAATACTGAGCTCCACTTTCAAACAAGCTCTTCATTTACCAATTAATTATACAGAAAAGAGACAGTGTAGATTAACTGAAACTGCAGCCAGTGTCTGCATAGCTAGTGCAAGTTGCTCTCTTGGCCCAAGGGGCTGCCAGAAGCCAAAGGAAGACCAGGTGGGTGTCATGGAGAGCAGCATCAGGGATTTAGTTGTTGGTGATCAGGATTTGCAACCATGTTGTCACAGTCCAAACATACTGTTGATGTCCTACTCCCCTCTGATATGCATCTCCCTCTGTTCCCCGCTCCCCCACACTTGTTGCATAGAGCTCCTAAACTCACCACAATATGATCTTTCCTTCTTCATTTGTTCTGTGCAATCTAGCTGGACTCTTGGGTGGGTTGCTTTTGCATCTACTCCCTAGAGCACTGGGGGCCAACCTTCTTGGCAGGCATGCCACAAATTAGCTCGACACTCTCCTTGAGCACCATCCCCATCCCTTGTCTGATCAGCTTCTCTGCTTATGCTCCCTGCTTTGTGTCCCTGCCCAATTTGCTGTTCTGCCATCTGCTTCCTGTATGCTCTGCTTTCTGCTCCCTGCCCTATATGCTACATGTTGCTTGTCACCTCCCCAGGCTGCCACATGCCATACAGAGGCTGCCCATGCCACTTATGGCATGCTGGCCACCCCTGCCCTAGAGAGTCATTTAGAGTCTAATCCAGTGCCTCTGAAACTCAGTTGAATGATTCCTGCTGACAGCACTAGGGTTTGGAACAGGCCTGACACCTGAAGATGTTTCTACCTACCTACATCTCTTTCTTAAGAGATGGACACTGTTAAATAGGAATGTGACAGTTAAGAATCAGATCTTGCTGCCATTGAAATCAGTTGAGTTTTAACTGTTAATGGGCACATTCAGATGAGTGTGGACATGCGGTATGCAGCACTGCAGACCCATCTGCAGTGCCACAAACTGCACACCCCATACATGCAGGCGTTCCCTGCAGTGCTGATTTGCAGCACGGGAGGGTTTTTATGACCCTGGGATTTCCCGGGGTCAAAAAAAAACATGCCTAAAAAAAGTGGGACAGCGCACATGGTGGCAGTGTGCACAGCCCAAAACTGGAGACTGGCCAGCTGGAGCCCTACTCTGGCTGCCAGCCAGGCTCCCTGCTGCAGGAGTGCCATGGCTGCAGCTCCCTGAGGCCCCCAGAACCCTAGGTGAGGCTGCTGGGTTGAGCACACTCACTAGACCCATCCTCCCCTACCCTACCCAGGACAACATGGCACGCATCAGAGCGCCTGTGGCATGGGTGTTTCTCAAGGACAAGTAACAGTGGCACCATAGGCAGCGGAAGGCCAGGGCTTGGAGGGGCGTTTAACCCCCCAAACTAATTCTGCAGTTGCCAGAGACAGCAACAGCACCATAGTATCGCTCAGTGTGCAGCCAGGCCAGCACCCTATACGTACTGAGCTCTGCACAGCTGAGGACAAAGAGGCTAACTGCACATGTGTCACACGGGCAGAACATGATGGGAGTTGACGCATGCACTCAGCCCCCCAAAATAATATTTTCTTCCTCTATGAGTGGCACAAGGTGTGCTGCTGCCACTTGTCCCCAGGGAAATGCACATTCCTGCTCATGGGGGCATGCCCAATTTCTGCAGAAGCCTCTTCAGGTACTACAATCATTGGATGAGTCTAGTAATTCAGTATTTTCCTTGTCAGCAACGCTTGGGGGTGGGGCTGGGGGGAGTTGAAGGAAAGATGAACACCCCCACTTTGTGCCGGGTAGGAACACATACAACCCCTGTTCCAAGGCGGTAAGAAGTAGTGACTTTCCCAAAAGAAATTCCTCTGCTGGGGCACCTGCTTGGATTCTTTCTCTCTTTCATTACAATCTCTTTGAAGAAGCACATTGACCTCCAATTCAGACCATTTCCAACCAGTGTAAGTCAGCTTAGCTCTGTTGACTAGTTAGTTCCAGCTGAGGATCTGCCCCACTTGGGTCTGTTTACTGAATGTCCTTATCTAAGTGCTCAGATTTTTCTGCTGGCTTTGCAAGGGAAGGTGAAGAAGAACCAAGTTTTCACTGGAAAATTAAGCTGGCTTCCCCAATGGAATCCAGGATGGTGTCTGGAAAAGTGCCTGACAACCTTTGGGGTTTCTGAAGTCATCTGGTATCCAAGTCTTGTGTCTTGCTGCTGGGATCCCAGCACTGTGGAAGCTGGATGTACAGAAGGCCTGATGTTTCGCTTGCCGTGTACCTTGTGTCATCATTACCACCAGGGCAAAGGGGTTGTTAAAATGCTAGTTAATCAGAATGAGGACATTTTACAACTAATTTGCACTACAGTAAATGAGAGTACCAGGTTGGGGGCAGTAGAAAACTGGGCCCAAGGTCCCTCTTCCCGAAAGCACGGGCTTGCTTCTTAGACATTAGAGTAGGTTCCTTTCTGTCCCTACTGGGTTTGACTTGAGGCACATGCCCAGACAGCAACAAGAAGAGGCAACAGATCCGTCAGGCCCATGGAGAGTTCTGATAGGAGCACACTGAGCAAGGCTGAAGGGCCTTACTAAAAGATTTTTGAAAATCCAAATATATCAGCTGGGTCCCCCTTGCCCACATATTTGATAACACGCTCGAAGAACTCCAGCAGATTGATGAAACAGGATTTCCCTTTACAAAAGTCATGCTGACTCTTCCCCAGCATAGAGAGACCTTGGAATTGTAAATAGTTCTCTAAATATGTCAGTCCAATGTGCGGTGGTGACTAAAAAAATCAATACAGTGTTAGGTATCATTAAGAAGGAATTGAAAACAAAACAGAAAACATCATTTTGCTACTATGTAAACCCATGGTGTACCAATATCTTGACTACTGCTTGCAGTTTTGATTTCCACACCTCAAAAAGGATGTCATGGTTTTAGAAAAGGTAAAAGGGTGACAGAGACAACTTTAGGGGGTATGGAGTAGTTGCCATATTAAGAGAGACTGAGAAGGGTAGTAATTTTCAGATTGAAAAGGAGAAGGCTGAAGGAAGATATGACAGAGGTCTGTGAAATCATAAAGGGTGTAGATAAATAATTAGGGAACTGTTATTCAACACATCCCAGAATAGAAGAAGTAGGGAACACCTGCTGAACTATCTGGAGACAGGTATGAAACAAACAAAAGGAAGCCCTTTTCTTAAATAGTGCATAGTTAACTTGTGAAATTCATTGCCACAGAAGGTTGTCTAGCTAGGTTCAAAAAAACAAATTCAGGGGCCACCATCAACTGTTAGGGGTAAATAACCTTCAGGAAGTAGGCTGTACTTGAACCAGCAACCTGCAGGTAAAAACTCTGTCCCCTGTGGAGGGTCTTGAACCATCTGTTTCCCTAATATATTTTTTTCCAAAATGTTTTCTTGTGCCAACCTGGTTATATAAGACAGTGGTGACAAAGGGCTCAATACTCTGTAAAGATGGTGCATGCAGGGTCCCAAAGGAGAATGGGCATCTCTGAGCATATGGATATCTATTCAAACACTATGCAGAAGACATAATTCTCTCTAGATAAATATTCAAGGTGGTGATTCAGTGTTACAAGACATCTAGTCATTTCAGGTATGTCTTCATGGTAGTGTTAGCCCTGACTCACACAGGTGTGACCCCAACCCAGTTACTGCCTAGAGCCAAATATTTTTGACCTGTGTTTAGGGGTGCTTTAAACCCAGGCTAGCTGGCCGAGCTGGGAACATAGGCTAGTGTTGTGTGCTACAAATCCTTCAGGGTGTCTAATGAGGTATTGGTGGTCTTAAAAGACTACTCCCTGCAGCCTGTCAGCATATAGAGGCCCTGCAAAATCCAGCACTGAAATCTATCATCCATTCTCCTTTACACTAGCATTCCTTTTCATTCCTTGCTTGGGAAGTAGGCAGGGAGGAGCTCCCAACACTGGGAAGCCCCATCACAGTACCTGAATGGTGTAGATGATAATCAGGCCCTTTAAAAGTAATTTTTTACTGTCCCTTTGAGCAGTTGGCTGCTCCTGCTGTTCAGACCCAAGCCTTGCAGCAGAGACCAGGGCAAAAGAAAAGAGAGAAAATGCATCTTTGTGCAAGGCATGCTGCACAGGGGCTGTATCCAGAGCTCTTTGTGCTAGGGGAGAGGCAGAGGGAAACTTTTCATGATTGCTCGGTACCATACGCATTGCCCAGGAGTCCTCCCAAATTTTTATACTCCTGCAAAATGAAGTCAGAAGAATAAAAAATATGGAGCAGGCTGGAGGTTTTCTACACTTACTTTGCACTGATGCAAAGTTTTCATAAAGCTGAGGGCAGGATAGAGAACCAGGCCTGTAGTGTGAGGCATGGATGTGGCCTTCCCACTGTCAGTGCACAGCTTCTTGGCTTAATTCTACTCTTATACCAAAATCAATTCAGCCTCCTCCACAGCTATGGGTGAAGCCCTATCCTGATCTGCTCTGCTGGGAGAGATTCATTCCTCTTGTCCCTCATGCTCTCGACACTGCCCTCTGCTCAGGCAAGGACATGCTGCTGGTAGTCACAAGTGAATTTTTTGGGCATGTCTACATTGTAGAATGGAGTTGATGACCTTTTAAACACACTGAAGTTACACAAGAATGTGATTAACACTGAGCATGAACTACAAAGTAGTAGTTAATTAAAAAGCAAGCCATCCATGCTGTCCAGGTCAAATGTGTTTTAGTAGATGACAGTGCTGTTGTTTTATGGCTATTGTGGCAGTGCTTAAAGGTCTGGATAAAGATCAGGGCCCTTTGTGCTAATGAGACAACGCACACAGAATGAGACCATCCTGGCACAAATAGATAGTCAAGACAATGCAATGGATGGGGAGTGACTTGTCCAAGGTCATGTGAGTGGAGCTGAAAACAGACCCCAGGTCTCTTGATTCCCAGGCCAGTGCGCTTGTCCCTGGGCCACCCTGCTTCTCTGAGTCATTTAATTCCTGTGATCTAAAATGTCCACCTAGGGTTAAAGCTGATTTGGGCAGAGGACACTGTTTGCAAGGGATGTAATAGGAAATCTGATCCGGGGACTTGATGTCAGTTGTCCAGGTGCAGAGCACTTGCTGGCAGTGCCTGCTAGTGTCCTTGGAGTAGACAACATCATAGGTCAAGGATGCTTTGACTTGGAGTTTTTGGTGGCAGATTGTATGGTACCACAGGAATCATATGATGGTAAATGAAGGAAACCTGACTTGATTTGCTGCATGTCTAGAAATGACCCTGGAAACAATTCTGGATGGGGGACTCTGAACTAACTTTCTGGGATGGAGTCTTGGCTCTCAGAAGGACTATTTGATGACAGGGTACCTTCATAAACTTCCAAGTTAATGCTGCTATGAGACTACAGGAGGATCTTGGGATTTATATTATAGACAGGCCATCCACTGAGGCAGAATCCCTCAGAACCAGCCCCACATGTTCCTCATGTGCAATTCTGTATGCTGCTTTTAGCCACCCTCTTGCTCTTGCTAGAGGAATGTTGAGGGCGGCTGTCTCCTCTGATGTCTGGAGCATGCATGATGCCAAAACACAACAGCAATATGACTAGACTCCAGCTGGTCCCAGTAGGAGAAAAAGCAATGCCCCCAAAGAAACACATGGACGAAAAGCAGCCAACTTCTACATTTCAGGAGTGAGGAAGTGCCCCTCTTGGCTTATGTTAATCTTTGGTCTCTCTGCAGTTTAGGCAGTTGTGCTAGGCAGCTCTCACAGTGGGTTGTGGGATGTGCCATCTGGTCTCCCACGGCATGGCTTGCGTCTCATGGAATTCCATGCTGCAGCTTGTGTGGCCTTACTTGAGTTGTCAGGAAGCAGTGGCCTATCTTGATCCAGCCGGAAATTGCATGATAAGTCTATATCTGGAGCTTGAACAAAGACCATGTAAATGTTTGGGATGGAAGAAAGATATGGGGAATCAGATTCTGGATCCAGAATTTCCTTTATCTTTACAGAGATAAAGGGATCTATAACACCACAGAATACTGGCATCAGAGCACACTTGTGGTTAGCAGTATATCAGCATGTGGGTAGTTAGAGGAGCCTTGGGGTTGTTCTAGATTGGAACCAGTATAGCTTGAGCCCTTATCTAGTCTCTGCTAGCCTCACCTCTCTCTGCATTGAACACAAGAGGGAATGAGAGCTATAAAATCCTCCCCTCCCCACCCCCATTCCAGACAAGCTGCTAAAGCAACAGCTCTTGGTGGGGTAAAGTTTGAGTGACTCCTGAGCAGGAGTGAGTGATAGCAACTTGAAGCATTATGATGGCAACTGGGGGAACAAGGATCTTAAGCAGGGCTCCTCAATCTCTCCAGGATGAGTGGTGCAGGGTCTGTCCCTGATCCTTCTTGATTCAGCACAGGGTCAGTCCATGGGTCTGATGCAGTGCACCCCTGCATGTGGGGTTGGTCCAGAATACAACTCTGTGCACCAGCCCAACCCCACAAGCTGGATCCACTGCTCTGGGAGAAAGTAATGCTGGTACTACTCCCCTGCCACCATATTTCCAGACCCTAGGGGACCCTGTGGGCTGGATGACATGGCTCCGTGGGCTGGAGGTTGAGCACTGCTGCTCTAGAGGTACAAACTGTACTGTTTGCCTTTGTGCTTCTGTAGAAAATGATGGGCAACACTGTGTTCCAGTTGTTCTGCTGAGCATTTTATGGGGTTTTTGTTTCTTTGTTTTTGTGAGGGGTTTTTTTTTGCATTTGATTTTGCCCTTTTTATTTGTATATGCCTCGCCCAGGTAGCCTAGGCCACCAGCAATGCATGAACATGAGCAGCAAGGAAAAGCTCCAGTGTTTGCAGCTAGTGAGTTCCAAAGAGCAGAACTGCCTAATGGGGCATATTGCAAACCTTCTCTCACAGCTTGCACTGGTGCAGGGGTGGGCAAAATGTGGTCCGGGGGACAGATGTAGCCCGCCAGGCCATTCTAGCTGGCCTGCAGGGCCTCTAAAAAATTTAGAAAATTAATATTAATCTGTCATGTGGCCCTTGATGGCTTGCCAAAACTCAGTAAGCAGCCCTTTGCCCAAAATAATCACCCACCCCTGCACTGGAGGCTGGTGGTGGTTGGTTACATGGCTCCACCTCTTGATGGGGAACCGAAACAATACTAGGTGACAGCCAGTACTAGTTCCTGCTGCATCAGCATAGAACTTTCCTAGCAAAATTGTGTGAGCCATTCAGAGACAAAGGCCCATATTCTTTTCTGTATCAACACAAGCAGGGGTGTAGGAGATGTGGTCATCAAGGAGCCTATGACACCGCCTGGATTCTTATGCTGTGCTGACCTTAGGTCATAGGGCTAACATAGAGCAACCAAAGGGCTGCACTAATTTGCACTGACTGGCTACTATCCCCTGTAAGACAAGCCAGCTTAGGAACTTTGGTGCACTCTGCTCCCCTGTTGCCTCCGACAAGCCTCTCCCTGCCACTTCTGCCAGAACACATGTGAGAGCAGTCAGCTGCAACGCTTTACATCAGCTGAGAGATACCTTCAAATGGAGGAATTCTCAGCAGCTCAGATGGGGTCAGTCTCCTCTATCTGAGCAACGCAAAGGGGCCAGAATAGAAAGAAAATCTGCCAGAACAGGAAAAAATCTGCCCTGGAGTCCTCATGTGTTCACGAGTCACTAGGAATAGGGGGCAGGTATCAGCAGTGTGTTCAGTAAGAGAAGGGAAGCTCACACAATAGATGAGCCATTAGGAATGTTTCAGTTAGCCCTGGTTATAGTGCATGAGACACATCAGTAGCCCTTTTTGGAGATGAAACAATAGGGTGCAGAAAGAGACTCTTCCAAAATTCTTTGCCATCAAGGCCTTGTGCCCCTCCCTTCCTCACTGGTCACCTGCCCCTTATGGAGCTGTTGAAGTGAGTGCAAAGTGCTGCCATTCCCACTTGAGCACACTTTGCACCTCCCTGGCTCCGACAGCATTGGTGTGAATGACTGATAAACCAGGCCTGCTATCTTCACTGGGATTAGCTGGGAGTTGGGCCAGTGCCTCCTCACCTTGGGTTAATAACCAGCAACTCCTGCTGGGTGTGGTCAGTGCAAATTGGCTGTGCTAATAGTGATTTCCAGTGATTGCTGTGGTGCATATTGCACAATAGGAACAAATAAAGTTTGCCTAACACAGTATCCCTAACTCCCAGGTTATTTTATATGATAGCATTTGGGTTTGGATCTAAGGAGAAGAAAAGGGAGGCTAGGCATTAGACCCTCTGGTAAGATAGCTCTTCCTGGAACACAGCAGTCCCCACTCAAAAAATAAAAAGAACGGCAAGAAACAGGCTCAAGCACATTGCTTTTGTTTGGAGGAACTTTTGGGTTTAGCGCCAGTCCTTGTATTCTCCTTGATGCCTGTTGTATTTTTTCTTTCCTGATGTTCCAGCATTTAAAAAAAAAAGAGTGACTGGCTCTGGAACAGGACCCACTGTGAGTTCCCAGGCAGAAGCAAGTCTAGATCTGTCTAGACCATTAGTTGTTGCCATCAGCTGGTTAATAATAACACTTCGTACTGGTGCACAGAGTGACTCAAAAGCAGTAATTAGCATAGCCTCATGCCACCCACACAGGCCTGTCCTTATCCCTAGTTTTCAGGTGGAGAAGCTGAAGGGCCGTGATTTGCCTAAGGCCATGCAAGCAGGCATTGGCAGAGCTGGGAACAAAACCCATGTCTCCTACACCTGTGCCATCCCTACTGCATTTTCCTCCTTTCACAGACAAGGACCTGAGACAGAGGAGGCTAAGGCCCAGAGCCTCTTTCACCTCTATACATCTACGAACTACTTAGCTGGCTAAAGGCCAGAGCTGAGTGACTGCAGCTCCATCTGTGCATGTAGAGCTGTCCTGAGCATGCTCAAAATGGATCTGCTCCATCCACTAACTGCAATTACACTCTTACAAGCCTATGCCTGAGAAAACACATAAATGCCATGCCAGTCCCCAGCACTGTCAGCCTTGCCCCTCTGGGACAAATTGGGCTGTAGATGGCTAAACAGCACTTTGATGCCTAAAGGTGAAGTAATGTTTGGGCCTAAGTTATTTGTCCAAAATCAGAGAGCGCATCAGTGGCACAACTAGGACTTAGTCCTCACTTAGCAGCATCCTGGGACCTAAACACAAGCTCAGCCTCTTCTTGCCCAAGCAGTAAAGATGACTTTACATTCTAAACACATTTGTGGTATTGCCAGGGTCTTCAGCAAAATCTGTTTGTTTCCCTCCCTTTGACAGCCTTGGGCAGGAAGAGAGATCCCTCCTCCCCATTCCCTCCTCAGTCAAAAGACTCCCACTCCTTGCTTCTATTAATTCAGGGCCTTTGGTGTCTCCCCACAGGAGATGCAGTAGGAAGTGATTGCTGGTCTGCTTAACCCTCTCAAATGCCTGTGTGTCCCTGACTTGCGTGCTGCTTCCCACGGAAGCACAGGTATGCTATTTTTATATTTATTCTGCGTAATCAGTAAAACCTCTTGAAAAGTGAGATGTTGCACCTACCAGGCAAGAGCCCAGTTGCCTGCTTGTCTTGCCCTGGAACAGACAAGGAGCATGAATCACTGGAAGAGTTTCACACTGAGCCAGAGGCTGCAGTCATTTACATCAGTGCCATTGCAAGGGTAACTAACAGCAGAGAGTGGGCCCGCCATCTGTCGGCAGGGCCTGTATGGCAGCAGTGAACACTTCCACAGAGGAAGAATCTCAAGGGAGCTCCAAGAGAAAAGAGGGCACATTTTGACCAAGATATCAATGAAAGAACATAGGGCAAGGTAGAGATAAAGGTGCATTAAGTAACAAGGACAGCTCCTGGCTCCCTGGGAACGCTGCTATAATGACTCTCTCCAATGGGTTCAGTGATAGGAAGAATTCCTCACCATTGTGAGGGACACTTGGCTATGGGTAAAGAATGCAGACCCAGATGGGAAGGCAAGCTACAGCCATACCTGGCCTACCCAGGCACTGAAGTGCTTTCTAGGGCCAGGCCCACATACAAAGGATGTGCTAATTTAACTGAAGAAGGTATGCTCTAATACTGAACCACAACATCAGGGCAGCTTGCTGTACATCCAGCATCACTGCAAGGAAAATGTGCCTGTTTAGCTATCTCTTGGCATGGTCACCCTTTTAATTAAATCAGTGCAACCCATGGGTGTAGACCTTGCCTTAAAGGGGGCATCTTGCTTCTCTGCTCATGCTCAATTTGATTTCTGCTAATGTCTGACCTGTGGGGCTGAATGCAGTGACCATTTGGGCCTGACAGTGAAAGCATTTGGTGAAAATTTACCTGTTTACCAGTATTTTGATGCCTCAATAGAAGCCACTCTCTTTTGAATCTGTGGCCATGAAGGTGGGAACTGAATCATTTGGAAAATCCTAGCCTTAATAACAAGATGATGATGATAATCTCTAGCACCCATCAAGTACTTTCCATCAGGAGATCTCAAAGTGTTTAGTGAAAGAAGCCAGCCTCATTATCCCCATTTTATAGATGGTGACACTGATCCAGGTACTCATGCAGTGACTCATCCAAGGTTACCTGGTGGGCAAAAGGCAGCGCTGGGAATAGAAGCCAGGTTTCCTTCTCATGAATTTAAGTCTGGTGGACTGTTATCATTCTAGGCAATGCTGGGATTTTCTACAAGCCCAATGAACACACTGGCATGACAATCCCATGTACCTCTCTAGGGTCCTGCCACTCCAGTGACAGATACTACAGAAAAACCCTATAAACATAAAATGATAGTCAGATTCTGTTTCACTGAAAGCAACAGCAAAATTCCCCTTGATTTCAGTGGGGAAGGACCAGACCCTTAAAAGCACAGGGTAGTCTGTTCAAACAGACAAAGTGTAAGCAAACTGCTCCCACTGAAGTCAGCAGGGGTCTGACCAGCATAGAGCCAAGGCAAGGCTGAGCCTTGAGAAAATCTCATCCCTGCCTTTTATTTTAGCTGCATTTTTAAAAATGTTATACTCGCGTTGGGAAAGGAACACATTTGAAATGTCCTGGAATACAGCTCTTCATTTTTCTTTTTTTCTTTGTCTCACTCGTTAGCTAAGAACCTGACCTAACACCAATTTTAAAGCATTTTGATGCGCTGGGATGTCATTTTTAATGGACTCCGAAGCTGCATAAATGACACTTACTACTTTTAGCATAACCTGCTTGCAAGCATCTGTATAAATAACTGGCTTGCTCCACACAGAGGACAAGGACTAAATGGGCTGCACAGATGAAGTGGGAGGATGGTCTAATGGGTGGAGCACTAGATTGGGAGTCCTGGCATTTGGGTTTAGTTCCTGGTTCTGCTCCCATGGTCACCGTATGACCTTGAACAAGTCCCTTGGTGCATTCTGTACCTTGGTTCCCTATCTGTTCAATAGAGCTAATCCTTTCCTGCTTCAAAAGAGTTGTGATGGTAGAGCTGTCAGGGAATGGGGGCTCTGATGCTACATGGGACAGGGCCAGGTAAATAGCAATGGCACGCTGACTGTCAGGACACAGAGTCCCATAGAGACCAACCTGGTCTTTGGGGGCGGGGGTATGGTGATCTGTAAGCCACTTGGAGGGTTGACAGGGCACCATGAGTGCAAAAATGTTTGGGAACCACTGAGCAAGGGTGTTTGACCCTCCTCTGCAGGGTGTCCATCCAGGTCAGCAGAGAAAATGTGCTTTTTTTTGCTTCCACGTAGATAGTACCTGCCCTGCAACTAGAGAGGGGACTGGAGAATCCTGCACATTTCACTGAGCCCACTTGAAAAAATAAAAATGTAGTGGCTACCCCATATCCTCTCTCAGCAGAGTGATGTGCAGCATCAGCTACATTCAGCCAAAGGGCTCTTTAACAACTACAGCCAAGTCCATCCTGAGGGCCTTAATGATCTTCAATAGGTTTGGAAGTAAACAAGCTCGCTAAAATGATTCATTCCCTGCTGGAGGACTTGATATGCCAAGTCCCAGCCTGCAGCCAACTTTAAATGCTGAGAGATCCACCTCTGGAAAAGGGAGTTTACAATGGAAACACTGATGGGGCTGTAACTGGTAGGATGGCAGCACTGCCCAGGGGACGTCTGCCTTCACTGTGAACCCAGAGAGGGCTGGATCCTGCAGTGGGTTGTGCTGGCATAAATCCAGAGGAACATCTTTGAAAGCAGAGGGTTTGCACTGTTGGCAAACCTAGACGTTAATGAATCTCAGAGGTTTTTGTGTCTGTACTGCATGCTTATGACACTGCACTGAGGAACATGTTGTGTTGATTGATTGATTTATTTTACCTGCTCTTTTTCATGATCTGGACTGGAAGAGCCAGAACCCCAGGACTTGCCTGATCTAGTGAGAGAGAGAGAGTGAGATTTCCTTTGGATGTGAATGGGAATGGGCTAAAGTGTCAGTCAGGAATACCCCCTGGAGCTTGCAGCAAAAATGTGAGCTGTCTGCATGGCAATTATTTGCCATCTTGGTATTAATAGAAGAGGCTTAGGAAGACGCTGCCCAAGTAAAACGGGGATCTGAACACAGCAACTGATCCAGGACTTCAACATCCCCTCGGCCTTTCAGGCTGGGGCAGAGGAAGCTCATTTTCCTGAACACATTCCTTAGCATAGAGACGGTCTTGATAGAGGGTGGGGAGGGGAGGTGGGGAGAGCCTGTGCAGACAGCATTACACAGAGGGAACTGTGCTTGCTGTTTGCAAGGCCTGTTGGGGGCTGGGAAGGCTGAACAAGCCCAGCCTGTCTGTTTACACAGAGGACGATATGTTTTCAAAAGAGTGAGCTGCAGATCTGGTTGGAAAAAAAAAGTGTGAGAAGTGGGGATCACTGCTCTTGGCAGCACTGGCAGAAGCCACTCCAGGAGAGAGAAGGGTGGTGGGGAGGGAGATGGGGAGACACTCAGAGGGGAAGAATTTAACCCCACTTCTTGCCCAGTCTGCTGGCTTGCTTGGCTACCAAAGCTCTGCAGGCTGGTGCGAGCAGTTGTCTTTCACTTAGACCTGATGGATCATTAAAGCCCTGCCCACTAGAGGCATCTTGCTCTCAGCATTAACATTTTTTCAAGGCTGCCTAAGGCAGTGGTCTCCAAAGTGGGGTGCACGTACCCCAGGGGGTGTGCAAGATGATCCATTGGGGTGCAGGAAGAAAATATTAGAACTTCTATTTATATGAATTTTTATCTCATCCTTTTTAAATTTCTACTTTTTGTGTATGTTTTATAATGTACATAATATATTAGTACAGTAGTACATGTATATAATTTATAAATAAATAAATATACATATATTGGGGGTGCGTGCTCAAAAATTTTTTTACTGATAGGGGTGCGTGATCAAAAAAGTTTGGAGACCACTGGCCTAAGGGACCTGGACACCCAGTTCCTATTGCAATCAAGTAAATATTGTGCTGGGACAAAGCATCTTGCTCTTTGATTCCTCCCATGGGGGAAGTAGGGCTTGCAGCCCAAAAATGAGGAAGAGTTCATAAAGACATTGGGATCGACTGAGTTCAGGAAGTAATAGAGAGAGCAGTGGTGGAACAGGTGAGAGGGAGGCTACCAGGAGGAGCCCTGAGCTAAGGACTGAAATCCTTGGTAGAGCCCCTCTCCACCGGTACAGCAAGAAGCAGGCCCAGCTGGTAGGGCATTGCATTAGTGACATGCTTTAGTCCTGGCTAGGAATGGGTAGCTGCCTCTGGCAGTCCACTCCCTGTGGTCCATTCAGTTCAGAGCCTCTCTGCTGGTCTGTTTTGTGCTGTGGACCTGTGTCTACCAGCCCCTGGAATGAGAATCACCGTTGCCTCCCAAAGCTTTTGGATTTATGCTGTACTAGGGTACTAGTAACTCCCTTTGATCAGATTCACCACAGTCCCTTGGACGGGGGGAAATCTCCTTTTCCTGTCACTAGTTCCCGAGTTCACCCAAGAGGACTGCGCCAGTCAGTCCCAGAAGTGAGGTAAAGGTGGGGACGACCTGGTGCCATGCTTAAGACCTGGGATCCCAGCATGCTCAGACCTGGTGGCTTGTAGAGACCCCAAGACATCTAAACCTCTTCATTTCTGGGGTTGATGTGGGAGGCGGTGGAGGAGCTTATTTTCTCCCTAGCATGACCAAGCATGCTGCTGCTATGACCTAGACATGCCCACCAGCTACTGGGTACTAGGTTCATTTCTTGACATGACTCTTAGAAGCAGGGCATTCTGGGAGATTTCAGAAAAACATTCTGGGATATCTCTGGATTCCCAGGGAAGCCTGGAGAGAGAAGGCCCAGCTCCCATAATGTTCTGGGGAGCGGCTGTAGTGCTCATGGTGCCAGCACTGCATTTCCAAGGCATTTACTCTGAACCTGGCGTGAGCCGTCAGCAAGACAGGCTGTGCTGGAGCTCTGAGAAGCCATGGCAAGTCACCCACTACAAGGAGACAGGCCAGAGACAAAAGCATGGGCCAGTGCTCTAAGTTTTTTATATGTGCACATGGACAACTGGTGTGCTGCAGAAAGGACCCCTCCACCAGGCAGGGATCTCATGGTGGTTAGTGCATGAAATTTCCCTAGGCTGTTTCCAGCTTGGTTGGCTATTTGTCTCCCTGGGCTTCAGCCCTGGATTCTGATGTCCCTGGCTGGGTCCTAGCAGAGGCAGGCAAAACTGCCCTAAGTCATGATTAGCACTAGTGCAGCACTCCCAATTGCAAGCCCTGACTGCAGTTGGCAGCTTTGTGCGTCCATGCTCAACATCTACCCCACTTCAGTTGAAATCAGAGTAAATCCACAGTGGGTCCTACATGAGACGCAACTGCACAGTAGCCTAATAATAATACTGCACAGTAGTGTGTCACAGCACAGACAGTGCTAATATGCTACTGCACAGTATTATTAGGCTACTGTGCAGTAGTGTCACTAAAAATGTGTTTGCCAGTGCTCCTGTGCAGTAACTCTGGTTACTGTGCATTTATTTAGTACTTGATTATACAAGTACTAAATTAAACGCATAGAAACTACTGCACATTAATGAACGTGTAGATGTGGCCACTGTGGAGCAGGCCTTTGAATCTCAGAGTAATGAGAGCAAAGCAGGGCTTCTGTGTTCGAATCCTTCAGTCTTCATCACTGACCGAGGCCTACAAAACACATTATTTTGTTATTGTCCCCCTTTTGAATACTGATATTGCCTCTCTTACTGGTAGCAGCAGGAATCTGTGGCCTTGCAGATCAGCTTTCCAGTAGCAGAGAAGCCTGTGACATATGTTCTTGCTTGAGTACATCGGTACTCAAGTTCTGGGAAAGAGATGGCCATAAACAGCATTCAGGTAATCCTCTCTGCCAGAAATCACAGCCCAACACCCCTGCCACCTCCCCTGGAGTTGCCCTTTCCCAAGAATTGCTTCTAATACAGAGAATAAAGTGGAGAGTACTCTGCCATCTACCAAAGCTTCTCTCAAAGGACAGAGGAATGTTCTTTGAAAATTATCCTGCATGGTAACTTGGGCAGACCCACTGGAACACCCTGCACTACTACATTTATGTTTTAATCACAATGCTGCCAAATACTCAATATTACTAAATGTTTGAGGTTCCCATTATGGAGAGATTTTTTTTTTTTTTTTGGATTTCAGCTCCAGAAAGTACCGCTTGACAGGGTCAGTTGCCTCTGAATCAGTCTTGCCTCTGACAGCCATTTCCTGTGGGCGCTGATAGATGGCTTAGGTAGGGCACGGGGCTATAAGGATGAAATAAGAAGCAATTTCTTTCATTCTTAACCTGTTCTCAAAAGCAGGGAAGAATGTCACCTGCCTGTGAGTGTTACTTGTATGTCAGTTGCAGGGCTGGTTAGACCCAATTATAACCTGACTAACTTGACGTGAATTGGCACATTTCAGAGACCTCACTTTGTCCTTGTTCCTGTGAATGTGTTCGGCCCGTTGATGGCATCATTTGGAATAATAACCAGGGCCCAAGTCCTCCACTGGTGGAAGTCTGTGGCAGTCAGTGGAGCCCGAGTGATCAAAGCCAGCTGAAGGCTTTTGCCCCTGTTTATAACTTTATACTACTGCTCATTTTATTCCTGAGCACCAAGCACACTAAGAGGCAAATGGAACTGCGCTGATCTCATACATGGAATTCACGCTTCCCATTAGTGAAACAAAGCCACCTCGGAGGTGAAACCCAGCTGTTCATTCGTTGCCGGCAACAACGCAAACACTTTCAGACTTCAGGCAGGGACTGCTCACAAGCAGGGCAGCATGCTTTGTTAGCTGAAAAGGATGGAGCCAGCAGAGCTTAAGAAAAGAGGCTTGTTCTGCATAGCATGGCATGGGGGTCACAATTACATCATCGTGCCACGGACCCCTCTGTTAGTTTCTCAGGGCCTCTCTTAAGTTGACTCAAAGTCAGCTGGGTCACAACTGAGCCAAGACCAGGCACACAGTTTGGTCTAGTGTTAACTCAGGTGAACCTCTCTTTTTTGGAAGTCTCCCAGACAAGTATTAGGCACAATCAGCACTGCTTGCAAGCTGTGACTGTATCACACCTGAGGCTGATCTGCTGAAGCTGGGAATGCAAACCAGTGCCAAGGTCACCTATATCAGGGAATTTCCTGATGGACAGACACCTGCTCAGACTGGAAATCGCTATTAGTTTGGATAGCTTACTGGGTGAGTGGCAATTGCCTCATTCTGCCCCCACAACCCCAGCTGGATGCAGGTACCTTGGGGAGGAGACTCCCATCCTGGTTTGTCCTGAGGTGTGGCTTTTTGAACAAGTTACTGTTAAGCTAGGGTGTGATTTTATAGCATATCAGTTACTCTGTGATAATTACTCATGTACCTGCTCTTCCCCACTTACACCTCAACAAACATGAAATAAGCTGTTTTGATAACTTGCTCCCATGCCCAGACCTGTAAAGGGCCGTCCCCTGCAATGGATGCTAACTTCACTGAAAAGCAGCTGGAGTTGCAGAGCTTAGGGATGAAGCTATAGATGCAGTCCTGTCTTTCTTCTGGTATCTGTTGCCAGACCGAGGGAGCCTGGGATACTGTACCTTATCTATACTGCTTCATGTTTCCCCTGACCTGGAGGAACCTGTCTAGAAGGGAAGGGAGTGATGAAATCTCTTTGGCTCATTTAAACTTATTCCTCTGCTAACTCTCCTAGTGCCAGAGTTGCCTGTCTCTGAGGAGTGGGAGAGAAGCCCTCACATAGCCCCCACTGGGTACCAGCCTGTACATCTCTGGATCAGGTGCCCTTGCAATGGCAGGCAGCTTCCCTGAGTCATTCAAGCCAGCTGTTTTGATGCTGCTGCCTGCCCTACTCCAGTTTCAGGGCCCAGAGAAGGTTTTGTCTGGACTCCAGCCCCTCCATTTCCCTGAGGAACAAGGTGCCTCTGCCCCCACAAGTGCCCTCGCTTTCTGCAGGCTTTTGAGTTGATAACGCAGCAAAGTTACTCAGTAACTGGCTAGTCCTTGAGATGGCGATTCCAGAGCCAAAGGAAAAGGACTGGCTTTCACACTTGAGCTCTCTCTCCTTTGTATAGAAATCCTGGGCCTGGTGCCCAGTTGCCTGGCACCTTGCATTGTCATTTACACCACTAGCCAGTTCCTGTGAGATGCTGCCAGATGGGAGTGATTCTGACGGGAGTGCCACCCTTTAGACTATGCAAGGTGGGGGTATTGCACAGCACCTGGCCCTCAGGGTCCAGACAGTCCAACCTTTGCCAGCTCTGCCTTGAGTCTTTGCCTGGAGTGTGGGGTAGTTGCATCATTTTGCCTGCAGTGAAAGTCCACCCAGCACTTGGACCAAATGCTTTCCTGTCCTTTAGGAGAAGTTGGCAAATGTTTTTTTTTCTCCAGTCATCATTCTTTAATGCAGCTGCTGCCTCTGCCCTTCCAAGCTCTCTTGTCCAACCAGGGGCAGGAAGAACCAGCTCCATCTCACATGATTTCCAGCCTCATTCTGTAGTCTCTGGAATTTCAGCTAACCTCAGACCTTCTGGTGCTTTGGGAAGCCCCAGACCTTGGTGGGATGAGGGGACTCCAGTCAGGGAAAATGGGCCCAGGTTCTGTTAAAACAGCTACCAGGCTTCCTTTTAGACTTCAGCTAGGAACTTGCTAGTCCTAAGGGGTGGGAGGGGAGATATGAGGAGGTGGTTTTCAGCCCAGGTGGTTTTATTTACCTGGCAGGGGAGATACCCTTCTTCTTGGCCTTGAATGGCTTGGTGTAGTTAGAGGGTGACGGTCTGTCCCTTGCGCTGCAGGCAAGCAGACCCCTGCAAGGATCTACAAATTCCTCCAAATGCAAGAATCTCAGCTATACAGTTTACGATGATGGGGGATTGCTCTTGGGCTTTCCCTCTAGCTTGCTCCTTTAGCCTTTTGGCTAAGGGCAAGTGAGACTAGGGGGCATATGAACTCCAAGGCTTCCAGGTTTTTGGGCTTGCACGCAGGATGCCTGCCATGGATTTGGGAGTATCTGAAGTCCCAGGCTGAAGAGTCTGGGAGAGAGGATACTTGCCAGTGGTAGCATCACACAGACTTGGATGATTGAGCTCTGCTCAGTTGATAGAATTTGGAACTGATTTGGCTGATTTGGCCTGAGACATGAAATTAAAAAAAGAAAAAATGAAGAAAAAGTGTGCGCCCCTGAGTCATGTATCCTGGGGATCTGAATTCATGCCAAGACTGAGCCTGTTACTCTAACCCAACAGACAGAGAAGCCAGAGTGAGCTAAAGCAAAGCTAAAATTATGCTGCTTCTGCACCTCTGTCCTCCCAGGCTGTCCCAAGCTCTGCCAAGCACACTGTGTAAGTTAGAGTCTCCTCGTGGCTGCTCCAATTATCCTGTATCTCTCAGCCCTCCAGGCTCTAGAAGGCAGGAAACACCTTCAGGGCACTTGCACTAGTTCTGGCCCTCTGGGCAAGGAGGATACTCAGGGGGACTGGTTTTGGTCCCTTTGAACCCTTTTCTTCAAGAGAAAACTAGAGGACATAAAGGCATCCGGTTCTGTATCAATAAAGGACAGAGGACAACCGGACTGTCCTCTATGATGGCCACCCTACTGAGTGGGGAGGAAGGCACTGAAGCTCAGCTGAGCTGGTTATTCCAAGGCCAGCACCAGAGCTGACTCAGACGCAGGGCTTGACTGAAGTGCCAAGGTGCTCCCTTCCAGAGGCTGTATCTCTGCAAGCGGAGGGG
>NW_017729031.1:107937735-107942598 GCF_001723915.1 Gavialis gangeticus
CTCTCAGCCCTCCAGGCTCTAGAAGGCAGGAAACACCTTCAGGGCACTTGCACTAGTTCTGGCCCTCTGGGCAAGGAGGATACTCAGGGGGACTGGTTTTGGTCCCTTTGAACCCTTTTCTTCAAGAGAAAACTAGAGGACATAAAGGCATCCGGTTCTGTATCAATAAAGGACAGAGGACAACCGGACTGTCCTCTATGATGGCCACCCTACTGAGTGGGGAGGAAGGCACTGAAGCTCAGCTGAGCTGGTTATTCCAAGGCCAGCACCAGAGCTGACTCAGACGCAGGGCTTGACTGAAGTGCCAAGGTGCTCCCTTCCAGAGGCTGTATCTCTGCAAGCGGAGGCGGGAAGATCAGCTCCTCCCGACAAGCTTAGCTTTCCCACAGCTGGAGCCTTATGTCCCAGGATGGAAGTCCTGGAGCTGCTGGTGATATGTCTGCCTGGTGCCCATATTAGAAAGGAGAGGGCAGGCTCTGGGGAATCTGGAGGAGTAGGGCCTGTAATGCCTAGGGTTTCTGACATCTGACTTCATAGGCCTCCCTTGTGACCTATCCTCAGGTCAGAGACACTTTGCCAGTGGGCAGAAGATGGGGGTTGAGGATACTCTCGAGGTCTTCAGCTTCCTACTGATGGAGGGGACTTCAGTGAGGGAAAAAGCAGAACTGCAGTCTTATGCCCAAGAATGCTGTGTGCCCCCGGCAACTGGGGGGGGCACAGTGCTGTCTGCAGTGAGGGGGGAGTGGCAACTGCCCGCAGGTGCCACTGGCAGTGTGGGCAGTGCCTTTTCACAGGGGATGCACCACCGCACTCAGGGGATGCACACGCATCCACGTGCACCCTCTATGCGTCACCAATGCTTATGCCCTTTGGTCCTGCCCCCAGCAGGTCCAGGTGCTGGCTTGTTTCAGAGGTGTCTTGTCAATCGGCAGAGGCCCTGCCCTTCTTGTCCTCAGAACCATCACCCATTAGCAGCCCAGTCCCCAGGGAAAGGTCACCACTGCAGTATTTTGACAGTCCTAGAGGGGTCAGGAGCATTGGGAATAGGGTGAGTCTCTCCAGGGTGTGTGTTACCACCCCCCACCCCCAGCACAACTGGCTGTGAGGAAGGACAGGTATGTAGAGGGATGGGCTCCTGACATGTGGTGAGAAGGAATGAGAAGAATGAATGGCCAGGTCCCTCAGCAGGCCTTTGAGTCATCTCAGTTGACTTTATTGACCCAAGTAAATGGCTCCTCCTCTCAGCCTTGGCTGAGCCTAATCAGGTCTGGGACAGTGAGCTGGCACAATGCTGTCAGAAGCATCAGCCACATTTCTGTGGCCACAAGGAGCAGAAAGATCCAGGTGAACTCAGATTTGTTTTTTCCCCCCTAACTAATCCCTTTTCTTCCTGGCTTCTCCTTATACAAGGACCCAAGAGCAAGAGCTAGGATTTCAAAGGCAGCACGGGCATGGTAGAACAACCTTGTGACAGAGTGCAACACATGGGTGGGACTCCTCTCTGCAGCACAGGATCCAGGAACATCCACAGCTCCTCACAGAAAAGTAGCATGTGCTGGTTGTTAATCCTGTTTCAGGGTACACAAGGATCTGTGGGGGTTGGAGTCTTTCTTCTTCCACAGACAGAAAACATTGCTGGACTTGTCAGCTGGATCTTGAATGGTAAGAAAAAACTCTGATCCCATCCACAACCCTGGGACAGACCCATTCCACAGCCAGGCAAGCCCAAATCGTTGGGCTGGTCAGCAGTTGGAGATATCAGTTGAGCATAGATGGTCACAGGGATGCTAGCCCCCTTCTTGTCCCAGCTGAAGTCTATGATTTCAACAACAATTAATGCTGAAATTGCCTTTGAAAACTTCAAGCCAAGTCTCCCCTCCCCTCCCCTCGCCTCCAAGGCATGCACTGGCAGGGGCAGGCTTTGCCCTGCCTCAGGGGGGCACCCTGCAACTCATGGTTTTGTCCTGACCAGGAGGGGTCACTGCAGCCAATGGGAGGCAGAGCAGGGCCTGGAAGGTCATGGATCAATGCATTACTGAACAGCCTTTGGTTATAAATATCCCAGCAAAGCAGTGACTAACGCTCTCTTCCTTTCCTCCCTCCTCTTCTTACTCTCTCTCACTTTGTTTCTTTTATTCCTCGCCCCCCGCTCCTCCCTCGTTCACTTTCCCCTCTCTGCACTGGAGTGGAAGTTGCTGTTTCTCCCTCCATGCAGTTCCTAGATGAAAGCAGCTCCTTGGAAGCAGCCTTGTTTCGCCTCCATTCCCCTCTGCTGGCTGGTTTCAGATCCCACACTCTGCAGAGATCCCCAGAGGGCTCATTACTCATCTCATTACACTGGCTCTGCTCCTTTCTCCCCACACCCCCTACCTTCCTTCTTCCCTCCTTTCCTAATCAGCAAAGGCATCAGGATCCAAAGAAAACAGGCTTCTAGGCAGAGGTGTCACCCCAAGGGCCCCCCTCACCATCCCCACCTCCGGGAGGGTCAGGCCACTGTTGATCCTCTGCCCACTGTGAGTCTCCATTCCTCACAAATCAACAACACAACAAGGGAAATACAAGGTGGTGCTCAAGGCCCCTGATGATGGATGACGGAGACGATAGAGCTTTGCTCCTGGAGGCTGCCACTTCCAACCCAGCCAAGGGTGGTGAGGGGTGATGATGTTCCTATTCAGTGGCCCCTATCCCAGCTCAAGTTCCTGCTGACAACATGCACTGCAAGGCTGGCATTTCCAAATGCTTGTCCCCTGGATGCAGGGACAGGTTTCCCAAAGGGCTCTGTCCACTGGGAACATGTTTAATTCTGAACCCTTCAGCAAATCTAGGCCCCGTAGTGGGTTCTCAGTGGCCCCTCTAGGCACCTGCTCCCAGCACCTGCACTAAATCACAGGGCCTTGGGCCATAGACTGTCCGTGGAAGGAGCTGCCACTGGCTCCTTGGTAGTCTGAGCACTGTGAGCTGCTGACTACAGTCAGAGTCGAACCATGGTGGTTCTGGGAGACTTGGAGGGGCCGGTGGGCCAGGCATTGGTGTGGGGGCAAGTTGCTGTGCTGGCCATTGTGGGGTGCTATGCCAGAAACAGGAAAAAGAACAAATTTAGAAAATGCCTGGATTTTCAAAACTACAAAGGTGGGGATATTTTTTCTAGCTGTAAAGATGGGCAAGGGGAATGGGGGCGGGATGAGAAAGTGTTGATGTTTATCTCCTTGTTTTCAACATCTGCAACCAAATCAACATTGCAAAATGGGAAAGGCCAGGTTCCTCTGCCCTGCACCTCCCAACCACCTTACACAGCACCCTGCCTGTGAGGAGAAAGGGGCAGGGCAGAGACTTGCCTCTTTTGGATGGGAAGGAGGCAGCTAAGAATTCTGGGAATCCCAGCCCTTCCCTTCAGTACAAAACATGGTGGCATTTGACCCATGGGGTGTGAGTACAGGTAACGTAGTGAATATCCTGTTCACTCCCAGCAATGGATGAGGCCCTGTTGCACAGGGTACAGAAGATTAGACTCTGATCTTGTTTGTACAAGCAGTTCTGTGGTGTCACTGTGCAGGCCCAGTGTCATTTCGTGAGTAGCCACCAGGCTGATGGATCAGCATCTGTCCTGTGCTGGGGGGGAATTGTAGAGCGATCTCTCCCTCTCAGGACAGGGTAGGCAGGTCTGAAGGCAAGCTGATTGTGGAAGGCAAGGGGCTTTCTGCTTTTCCTCCTCCCTCTTACTCTGATAAAGGCAGTTGCTGCATGGCAGCTTCCTCAGGGGGAGGGTGGGCAGGACTGATAAGTGTTTGCAGAGCAGACAGCTGAAGTGCAGGCAGCAGCAGGTGAGTCCTGAAGGCTGCTGCCGCCGAGGGGCTGAGCTGGGAGCCTGGGGCTCTGGATTCAGTACCTGCCTTGCCTGTGACTTCCACCAAGTCACTCCCTTCTCCCTGTACCAGTTCGTGTCCTGCAAAATAGGGCAGCCACCCCCTGTCTTTGTCAGCTCCAACTCCGGCAGGGCCTGTCTCTCACCCTGGGCACGTGCAGCACCAGGCCCAAAGGTGGACTGGGAGCCCAGGCCCTTGTTGTGGTGGTGTTATGAGTGAGGGGCTGGCAAAGGAGAGAACTGGGGCTTGTTAAATGGAAGTAGATTTGCACCACACAGATGAGTGGGTGTGTACACTCATACGTGCAGGCATACATACCTATAATGTGCAAACCTGCCCTCCCTACTCCCTGAACCCGAAGGAGCCAACCCCCCACGCACAGCACGTGACTCTATGCCCAACTAAACGCGTGGGGCGGAGACAGGCGCGTCCCGGGGGAGGGGCTTAGGCGGAGTGGGCGTGTCTGGGCCCGGCCTCGCTAGTGAGCCAGCACGCATGCGCACGTGGACAGGGACCAGGGAGAGGCTCGGCGACGCTGGCCCTTTAAGGGCCGGGCCTATGCGGGCTCAGGGGCTGCCTCGCCGCTATTACGTATGTGCCTGCGTAGCAGGGATGGGGTCGCCCTTAAGGCGGAACGGCTGTGCGAGCATGCGCAGACCTGGGGGTGGTGTTGTGTTCTGCAGGGGGGGTGCTGCAGCTTGGCAGGGGCGGGGCGGGCTGATGCACGGGGCAGGGGGAGCAGCCCATGTCGGGGTGAAGGCGTTGGTGGTGCTGGCAGCTGAGGGCAGGCTTGGTCCTGCTATCTCTATGCCTGGCTGAGCCTGCTGAGAGCTGCTCCAGAAGGCACCCCTGCCCCCTTCTGCCAGCCTGGGCTCGGGTCTGAACTGGGCAGCTTCCAGGGGAGCGATCGCTTCCCCTGGATGCCTAGCTCTGTTCCTTCACGCTTCAGGCGTAGGGCCCTGATTTCAGTTCATTAACAGTAATGCCCTCCCCCCCCCCC
>NW_017729031.1:107942779-107945315 GCF_001723915.1 Gavialis gangeticus
AAACATGAAGAAGCACTTAGGTATTAAGTACTTAGGCTGAAACTTGTTTGATTTCCGGTTTGTGTTTGGGTGCTTAATAAATATACCAAAGGAAGAGGAGGGGGTGCAGCCACTGGGGCTCTAGCAGCCACAGGCCTGGTACATGGTGCCAGAAGGGCCTGCCACATGCCATGACCAGAGCGTGTGAGGTGTAATGGTGCCCTGGGCCCAGGTAGGGAGCTCTGTGCGCCAGCATTGCTCTGCTTGGATCCTGAGTGTGCTGTCCTGGGAGCTGGCACCACACTGCCACTTTTCATCGGGTCCCTTTGTGTTCCCTCGGTCCGTTTGGTTTCCCGAGCCCGTCGCCAAACATCACCACCCTCCTAGAACTTCCCCAGCCCCGGGGCTACCAGAGAGAGAGGGGAACACGGTCCGGTCTGCAGCAGAGGAGAGGAATGCTTTCCTAGCCCCTTGGAAGGGTCAGGATAGACAGCATCAGCCCTCTGCTCAGCAGATGAGGAGGAAGCAGAGACATTTCTGACTGGGGACAGGTTGGGATTTTGAGCTAGCTCTCCAGAGACAGGAAACTACCCTCTCTTGTGGCCTAGAGCTAAATCAATCAGCTCACTTGGATGTGGGACTCTGCCTCCCCCGTGCATTTTGGGGCAGAGGTGGGTGTGTTTGCACATCACCTTCCATGACAGGGCCTGATCCAGAGCATAGCCCCTGGGTGTTACAGCTGAGTAAAGGACCCTGGGTTCACTGGAGGGGCACAGGCTCTGCACTCTGCTGCCCTGTGGCCAATGTCAGGGGCACTGGGAACACCTTGCTGCACTCCCCATTGCCAGCCCAATATGTGGGCGGTGCACAGTGTCAGGGAAACTTCTGCTGGCCCAGGGGATGGCAGAGCTCCCTGGGAGACTGTGCCTGTGATAGCCTGCCCGCATGGCAGCACCTGGCCACAAATAAAAGCTCTGGGGAGGGCAGAGAAAAGGAGCAAAGCCGCTCCTAGGATCTGCTTAAAAACCAGAGGCTGGTGCCCAATGCCTGTGATCCTGCAGCTGATGGTCTGTTTTTGCGCCACCTGCAGGCCCTGGGGAGAGATGCTGAGGAGATGGCCAGCCCCAGGAAAAATAACCTGACCCAACCCCCCAACCCATTTGTCGACAAGATTGTCCTCGAGTCAGCCCAAGGGGGGCTACGAGCAAGTAAAGGAAATGGAGATGCACAAACACATGCTTGGGCCCTGCTATTTAACAATCTTGAGCTGGAGGGTTTGGGTGCACGGTGCTGACAGGAGCTCTGCTGCACAACGAGAGTGCCTGTGCACCCGCAAGGCATCCGCTGGAGCTGCTTGCGGAGAGAGTCTTTTCCTGAGCATAAGCCCCAGGAAATGGTACTGCTGCCTGGTGATTAGCACAGGCCTGGACTTTCCCTGCTCTGTATAAAGGCAGGCAAGGGGTCAGGGGATAGGCAAGGCAGAGAAGGAAAGCTGCTTTTATAAGGATTGTAAGAAGGCACAGCCTATCGTTTTGTTCTGTGCTTGTCCAGCACCTAGCACAGTGGGATTTTCCTAACCGCTATGGTAAGCTAATAGGCACAAGAATAACGATGCTCCCCAGGTAGGGTACTATTTGGCCAGCCCAAGACCTCAGCTACAGCAGTACTATTAGATGTGGCATGTTGCTCAGAGCAGGAGTCAAGATTCCTGAGTTCTGGATCCAGCTCTGGGAAGGGAGTGTGGCCTGGTAGGTAGGCCAGCCTATGGGGAACATGACTCTTGCGTTCTGTTCAGGGCCCTGTAAATGACTTGCAGCTGTCTTTTGTTCAGCTGGGACTGCTCGAATCTTGTGAGCTGGTTCCAAGCTCCAGTTTTGCCTCAGGTTCAGGGCAGGTTATAGGTGCACAGCCCATGGAGAAGCTTTCACTTGGGTCCAGCCCAGAACTTGGTGATTGAAATAAGATTCCAGTGAGTCTGGAGAGTCTCTCAGGAGCCTCTCTACATAGGAAGGCTTATGGCATTTTAGATACAACTGTGAAGCTAATATGCATAAGTTAAAGTGCATAAAACCCTGAAGTGGACACTCGTTCAGAAATAAAGGGGCCTTAGCTCCAGGTGCTTAGCACTACTTAATGATCTATACCAGTGGTTTTAAATCTTTTTGGACTCAAGCATCCCTCCATAACTTCTGTGAACTGAGTGGTACCCAATTTCAAAAACTAATTGATATATTTATTGCCATGCTTATGTCCTTATTTATCTCCTTACTTAGCTTATCTGCTTATCTCCTCACACATCGTAGCACCCTTCAAGTCAGATCTGGTGGTATCCCAGGTGCCCTGGCACCCTGGTTGAGAATCACTGAATTATACTGTGGACACCAGCTGCTACCCAAGGTTAGTCATAGACTGCATGCTGGCACTCAGAAATTACAGACCAAACCCCAGTACCTGGTTCCCAGAGAGCAAGTGGGCCAAGAACTGATTCCACCATACAGGATCAAGGAAAAGTGAACTAGTTTGCAGCTTGCAACAGACCCGACCCCCCCCCCCCCCC
>NW_017729031.1:107945470-107953844 GCF_001723915.1 Gavialis gangeticus
CCCCCCCCCCCCCCCCCCACCAAAAAGGCTGTATTTCAAACTAGCACCAGTGCAGCATTACAGTAGAATATATGCTAAATATGAACCAGCACTGTGCTCTTGTTGCAAAAAAGGCCAACAGCCTATTGGGTTGTATTAACAGGAACATCACTTGTAAATCAAGGGAACTAATTCTTCTGCTTTTTCAGCACTGGTGAGGCCTCACTTGGAGTAGTGTGTCCAATTTTGGGCCCCACACTTCAAGAAGGATGTGGACAGATTGAAGAGAGTCCAGTATAGAGTGACAAAAATGATTAGGAAAGCATGACTTATAAGGAAAGTCTGAAAGAACTAGGGTCATTTAGTCTGGAGAAGAGAAGACTGAGGGAAGATTTGATGACAGTCTTCAAATACCTGAATAGCAATTACAGAGAGGATGGAGATGGGTTTTATTTTGTGGCCATAGGAGACAGGACTAGGAACAATGGCCTAAGATTCCGGTATAAGAAATTCAGGTTGGAGATTAGGAGGAACTTTCTTACTATGATGGTGGTCAAGCATTGGAACAGGCTACTTAGAGAAACTGTGGAGTCTCCATCCTTGGAAATTTTCAAGAACAGGTTGAACAGACACTTGGCTGGTATGATTTAGTCAGAGACAGTCGTGCCTTGAGCAGGAGGCTTGTGAAGTCCCTTGCAGCCCTACTGTCCTATGACCCTATTTCTGTAAATGAGAAAAAACAACCTGGCTGGCTGTGCCCTAGTGCATCTCATCACTCCTACCATGGTGGGCAGCACTTTGACTGATAAATCACACCATGAACTAGGGGGCTGCCAGTGTCTAATATGGCCCTGAAAGATACATCTATGCTGCAACGGAAGGTATGGTAGTAACATGGGTAGGCCCAGTTTGTCAGGTTTAATTTAGCTAACACATAACAGCACCGAATACGACTTCAGTTTACAGACTCTGTTGGGCACCCTGGCTACTGATTTTTGTAGAAGTCTATGCTATCACTGCAGCTGTTACCTGAGTTGTGTCAACACCAGTATATCTCAGACAAGAGCCAGTATGGGTAAACCTGTTTCATTCTGCTGTGTTGGCTTATCCCAAATCCGAGCAGAAAAGAGGCTGGACTACTCTTTGTGCAGTGGTCAGTAATGTGTAGCAAGAGAAACTGTTTTCCTGGGGGATCCCAATCTGGGAAGTGCTGGCTGGAAGTTTCATGTCACCACAAACAAAACATTCTTGGAGTTTCCAAAATTAGATGATAGTTTTCTTAAACACAAAAACATATAGTTCCTTATGTGGGACAGTTCAACATTAGATCTCATCCTGGCAGATGAAGATGAATTGACCATTGACTAAAAATTAATGGTTGCCTAGGCATGGGTGATAATGATCTAATTACTTTTGTAAAGCACAAACACAATATAAGTTTGACCAGCAAATACACTACTTGACATTTTAAAAGGGCCAATTTCCCAAAGCTGAAAACAATTATGAGGAAAATTGACGGAGAAGAGAAAGTTAAGCAAAACAATGTGAATGACATTTGGGAGTTGTTTTAAAAAACCAAACTTTCCTGGATGCCAAAAGTCCATAATTACAAAAGAATGCATCTTGGTTAAGAAACTGATTCTAGTTAAGAAGAGAAGGGAAAGCAGGAACAATAAAAAAAACAGAAAAGGAGAAATGAGATAGTGTGATGATAATTTGACAATCATCAGTTGTTGATAATTTATCATGGAAGCTAAAGCTGTCAACGAAAAATCTGAAATAGTAAGAAGGGACAATAAAAGGGATCTTTTACAGATATTTGGACAATGATACAGCAATAGCACAGATCTATTATTAATTAGGGATGTTCCACTTATTAATAATGAAGCAAAAAAGGCTAAAGCATTCAAAGGATATTCCTGTTACATATTAGGAAAGATGCTGAAAGATACTGTTGTATCTATGGTACGAAGGAAATGCTGTCTATTCCAACAGTAACTTGGCAGGATTTTAAATGGCAGTTACTAAAAATTGCAGAACTGGGTGGACTTATGCCCAGGAGTTTTCAAAGAGTTGGCCAAGGAGTTCCCTTAGCCAATTAGGTTGATATTTAGCAAATTTTGTAATGCCAGGGGAAGCATTAGAAAAAGGTCATATTGTGTCAATATTTAAAGAGTAAATTGTAGCTATGGGTTGGATCAATGCCCAGCTGGGCATTAATTCTAGGTAAAATCATGGAAAGGGTGACACAAGATGAGGCAACAAAGAACTGAAAAATAAGAGTATAATTAATACCAGATGGTATGGTTTCATGTCAAACAAATATGATATTTTTGATGATAGCGCAAGTTTGGTTGATACAGATAAGTGTTGAAATGATATAGTCCACATTCTGCAAGATATTTGATTTAGTCCATCATATTACTCTGATTAAAAATTAGCATTAACAAAATAAATGGATTGCTGATGAAGTTAAACAGATTAAAAACTGACAAATCTCAAGCAAATAATTAGAAATGAAGAGTTATCATGCTTTGGGGACAGTTTCCCATAAGTGGAACAGCCCATTGCTGTCCAACATCTTTATCAATGATCTGGAAGAAAATATAAAATAGTTGCTGGCAAAATTTCTAGATGACAGGAGCAGGCAACGTGGTGAAGAATGGTGGAGAGATGTCATGTCTACAGAGTGGTCAGGATAACATGGTAAGCCAGAATCTCTTGAATAACATACCTTTTAAACAAGACCCTGCCTCTAAAAATGAAGACAGGAGGTCACACTGCAGGATTGCGGGGCAGAACTATGTCCTGGTTTTAGGGAAGGGACTTTACAGCCATTGTGGAAATCAATTGAACTTGAACTCTCTGTGATTCTGTGGCTAAAAGAACCACTATGATTCAGGTGTATCACCTGAACTGGTTGTAAGGGGTAATGGTGACTACCACTGAATTTATTGCATTGGGGGCACATCTACACATGCAGTTATGGCAGCTGAATAAACTGTGGAGCTTATTGCTGCAGAGTTAATTGCTCCCAGGTGCACCATTTGAATGTGGGCCCAGAAGCAATTAATTCCATAGCAATAAGCTCCACAGCTTATTCAGGCATAGCACGTGGAGCCTGGGTGGAGCAGTACCTGCTGGTACTGGGGTCCAGGAGCCAGACTATGGCTGTTCCCTCTGGCTCAGTATGCTATGGAGGGGCTGGCTGGAGCACAAGAGAGCTTCAGCATAGGGCTAGCCAGCAGGTAGCCTGTACAATGAAGCAGTCTAGTACCCAGCCAGTCAAATCAGTGTCTACATGTGTATTGCTGTGGAGTTTTTTACTCTGCAGCAAGATAGTATTTGTATTTACAAGTACTGTACTGCTAAGGACTAAATTAGTTTATTCCAGCCTAATAGGGGCTCATGCTAGATGCTGAGACATTTACTGTGCAGCTAATTAGTCAACTTCATAGTAAACATCTCCTGTAGATGCCCTGGGGAGACCATTCCTAGATCCTGGTGCAGCTACTAAAACACATGGGGACAAATTGGAAGGAGGGCTGCTCCAGGCTGCAAGTCTAACTAGAGGTCTGGAAATTCCCCTGTCCATCCATCTCCATTTGCTGTCTCTTGTCTTGTGTTTAAACTGTGAGCTTTTGGGGGCAGGAACCACCTTTTTGTTCTGGGTTGGTAGAAGACCTAGCACCACGGGTTGCTGGTCTAGAGCGGGCTCTCTGCTACAGTAATATAACACTAATGAATCATTAATAAGCAATAACAGCAAACCAGACCTACAATAGTACTAAACAGAAATACTACTAGCACAGCCAGCAGTTGGTTTTAAACTTTGAGTGGATCAGGAATCAAAGCAGGGTGCAACTATACCACTGCAATGCCCCCACTGCCCATCCACCAATGCTACAAGCTGATCACCACTTTGCTTTCTGCTGGATGAACTAAATAAATGGCATCTCTCCAGTCTTCCCCTGTAGGTCTGGTTTGCTGAATATCCAGGCAGTGCTGAGGGAGTCAGTTGACTCCAGGGCTCATTGTAATCTTTCTAAACTCTTAATTCCATAGGTGTTAATGATCCACTCTCCTTTTTAATGTTGTTGATGTTCCACGGATCAACTTATCCTTTCTCCTGCATTTTTGCTTTCTGTTAGCTACTCCTGGTAATACAGATCCTATTTCACAGCTCTGCAGACTGTTTTTAATTCTAGCTAAAACATTAGCTCAGGGGTGGAAATAACTTTCAGTGAAGCATTGGGTGCATATCAAGAGATAAACATTTACTTCTAATGACTACAGGACTAATGAAACAACAACTTTTGATTATTTTTGCCTAGTTTGGTGTGGTTTTAATACATGATAAAGTAAATGAATTCACATCCCAGTAAAGATATACTTGTTTTTGCTTTGATCTTAAACTGAATAACATAGGCATAGGCCCCTAGCATATTAGTAAAGCTTCTAGTTAGTTTCTCTAGTAGAGCTTCTGGAGAAAAATAGGTGTTGTATTATATGTGATGACGCAGCTCACCCTTTACACTTCCCATTTCAAAATCCTAGATCTGCCATGGCCCCTAGTACCTACAGGGGGGAAAGATTTCTTGTTGTAGAAGGTTCTTCAGTTCAGCAGATGAAATCACAGCAAGGTCTAGCTTCTGGAAGCAGAAGTTAAACAACTTCAGGCCACAAATAAGGCATGTGTTCCTAGTAGCGAGAATGACTAAGCATGGCAACAGCTCACCTAAGATCCTGGATATGTCAGTTAAGGTCAGATGTTTTCTAACAAATGCTCTGTAGTCTCTCCAGATCACCTGTCAGTGATAGGTTTGACCTAGGAAGTGCCAGCTGAAATTCAGCTTGTTATGCAGAAGATCAGACTGCAGGATTGTAACAGTCCTTACTGGCTTTAAACTCTATGAATCCATGAATAAATTATTAATATTATAAACAGTGCGAGTGCAAAGCAGAATATTACCAGTCCAGCTACAGAGACTGGAATTTGCCTGGATCATCTGTGTCATGAGCCCTATACCGCCAGCAGCTAAAGGAGTGTTCTCTTAGCTGTAGGGCTGGGTGCCTGGGGGTGTGGAGAAGTAGGGGCTCCATCTCTAGGATGATCTGTGAGGCTGTGGTGTGCAGAAATGTGGTGCTATAAAAGCCACCAGGGATTTGTTACAATACCAGCAGTTAAGCATTTTCCAGAGGGTGTGCGATGCTTCCCTGCATTTGAGCAACACTCAGGAGCTGCCTGCATTGCCCTTGTAACTGTAAGAAGCACCTAAGTTTACGGTCTAAAAATTGCTTCCTAGGCCTTCCTAATGAGATTGTCCCTTGCATACTGCAGGCAGGAATTCCAGGCTCTGAGAACTGACCTGAAATGCTTTAGGGAGGCTGTCTTGTGATGCTGAAGCACAGCAATGTACCTGTTTTGCCACAGTGATGTAGATCTTTGGAGGAGATTTTGGAGGAGAGGGCTACAAGGTATCCTCCTGATGGTCACAAGCCTGCTACAAACAGTAGCTGGGAAGAAATCTTCCTAAGCTGTAACACATAGGCAAAGTTATCCCGTGGTTAGAGCAGCAACTGGGTGCCAGGATTCCTAAGTTCTCGTCCCCAAATTCAGCTATGAGCATTGTCTAGTACAGTGGTCCTCAACCTTTTTTCAGACCCGAGGCACCCCTTCCAAAGTGCCAGCTCTTAGCTTTTACTTGTTTTTTGACTACAGAAGAATAATAGAGCAATAGACAGACAAGGTTCCTTGTCTGCCTATGTCCTTAGACCAACATGGCTATAACCTATAGCCCTAGAGCAGTAGTTGTTCTGTTGCAAAGAACTCAGAAAGATCACAGTAGGTCAGAATGTTTTACTATTCATTCCTGTTTGAAATCTCTGGGTTTATCTTATGAATCACATTGGCACTGGCAGGTGTGAAAACGTTGCATAGCACCCTACAGCACCCTTGAAAGGTTGGGAATCACTGGTCTAGGGACTAAAGTCAGAGGAGACGGAAGTCTGGACTCCTATCTTGGTGAATGTAGTTCCTGCCATGAAGTCAGGACTGCTGGACTCTACTCCAAGCTCCTGAGGTGTGCCTTTGGCGTAAGAAGCTGCATTTTCTGTGCCTCAGTTTCCGTGTCTGTAAAATGGGTGTATGCAGTACCCATTTCACAGTGGGCCTTTGAAATGTAAGTGTGAAAGCACTTTGAGACTCGGAGGGAAGGCTCTGAAGAGGTGCAGTTTCAGGATGGAAGAACTAAGATCTTGGAGGTGGCATCAGCATCTGAGCAGCGAGTGTTTTGCATTTCCAAAGGGACTCTCTGGGCTTCAGGCATGAAAATTCCCTTCTACAATGGCCTCCTTCTCAGATGTTTTGCCAGTTGGTTCACTGGTTTTAGCATTGAGACAATGGTGACATCTGGCGGCCACTTAACTCGACTACAAGCACATATCCACATTCCTCCCCTCAGTGGAGGGGACAGCAACTGACAGCTACTGGATTAAGAATTGGCTTTGACTTGAGCAGCTTCATACAGCTCCTCCCCTCCACCAGCACTGCTTCATCATGGTGACAGCTGCAAGAGCATTTGTCTTGCCCTGGCAAAGAAAAGCAGAGACTGGTGCTGTGATGCTTTCAGGGCACCTAAATAGTACCTAACATTTACATTTTCACCCACCACTGAAATGGAGCCCCCTCTGGCAAACAGGTGCTTAAAAGCCCAATGACAATGTTACACAGGAAAGCCCCTCTTCCACCTACCCCAGGCCTGAAATTCACCCCTCCCCTCCAGGGGACAGGGCAGCTATTTAATAACCACAGGGCAAGAGTCATCCCTCCTGTACTGAAATGCTGCTGTCTCTGGGGTGGAGCACAGCAGTTGCTTAAGAGCACACTGCTAGGTTAGGGCAGGAGTCTTGTCCAATATAAACCTACAAAGAAAACCTAGGGGAAGAAAACAGAGTTGTCACATCAGGGTCTTGATTAAGGTGCTCTGTAAAATGTGCTTGAGCTTGTCTGATGACTGGGAAGGATGGAGGATCTTCATTTCATGCTACTGCACAGTGTTGGGCCATTAGTGCCCCCTCCTGAACAAGACTTCCTGTGGCACCTTGCTTCTAGCCCAGCTCCTAGCCTGATGGTGTAACACTGGGCTATCCAGCTTCTAAACATCTAGGGGGCACACTTTGCATGGGCTATGCCAGCGGGGACTTCATTAGGGTGAATCATGGGCACTGCCCTGCCCTCTAGGAAGCAAAACCTAAGGGAGGGAGAGGCAGCCTTGAGACCGCAGCTGCAGTAGCAGCTGGAGCAATAGGGGAGTAGTTGCCAGGTAGAAGCCCAGGAGCCACACACTAACCCCATGCAGGCCACATGCAGCCCATGAGCTGCTAGTTGGACAGCCTTGGTGTAAGATATTGCCACTGAACGTAGATGGTTGTCACCCTAGCTGCTACCCTGAATAACAGGACAGAAGTCCACCTCAATTGGCAGCGGGCTGGTTCTTCTTCTCTTTAGCCCACACAGTAGAGTGCTGTGCGTGTGATTTAGGAGGAGTTTGAGGCTATTCTGCTTGTCCCTTTAGCAATAAATATTTAGGAAAAACAACTTGTCTTATAAATGGGTTTCTGATAGGCTCATTTGGGGTGGCAGCTCTGGCCTCAGTCCCTGCTGAATCTAGCAGCTTGTTAAGCAAGCTCCTTTCTGAGCTATTGGAAGGTTGGCTTTTAAAAGGGTACCTGCTGTTTAATGAAGGCAGTTCAAAATGTAGTGAGGCTTTGTTTCCATCAGCAAGGAGAGTCTGCAGTGAATATGAGTCTTCCAACCCCAGCAGGGCAGCCGAGAGCTCTTTACCTGCAGCTGCAGCAGCTTCTGCTTTTAGCTTTGGAAAACCCAGATTGTGAAGGAACATTTTAGCTCTGTGTATGTGTGTCACACGTGAGCTGCCAGGGCTCAGAGAAGACCAGCATAGATTCATCACTGTGCTCAGCAGACTGTAGCTTGTGGAGCATGAAAAAACTCCTGCCAGGTCCATCATGCTTTTTATGGTAAGGTATGACTACATTTAACACTTCCTAACCTTAGGAAGCAAGGGATCAAAGGGAGCAGCTCAGAGGCAGTATGATAGCTAGGAATACGGGTGGGGGTGGGGATGGGGATGGGAAGTAGTGATGATCTTTCAGCCTAGGACCTTTCTCCAGGCTGTGTCCCATAATTTTCTTATTCAATAGGTAGGTCTGATTCTGGACTTTGGCCCACTGTGCTGTGATACTTTAATTTTTGACTCTTTGCAAATCACAGGCTGCAAGGCATAGACAAGCTTTCCCCAGCATTTGACTGATTAAAGCAAATGTTGGGCTCATGGGGCCACCCAGCGCCCCATAAACCTATTGCCCAGTCAGG
>NW_017729031.1:107954013-107958402 GCF_001723915.1 Gavialis gangeticus
CAAGCTTTCCCCAGCATTTGACTGATTAAAGCAAATGTTGGGCTCATGGGGCCACCCAGCGCCCCATAAACCTATTGCCCAGTCAGGGCTTCAGTCTATCAGGCATGTGAGCTGAGAAGGTGTTACAGCAGAAGGCCAGAACACCAACCTCCTTTCGGTACAGGAAGGCCTCTGCATTGCCTTGGAGTTTCATGCTGACACTGATTGACCAGACAGAAGGCAGTAGTTTTGCACCTTAGAGACTAACTAAATCAGAGCTACCTAAGCTTTTGTAAGCAGCAGCTTGCTTCTTCAGATGCTCACTGATTGACCAGCCAATTGTCCCAATAAGGAGCTGTTTGAGCAGATTCCTTGGTTGGCCTGGTTATCAGGGTGGTTTGCACACCAGTCCCTTTGCTACACAAGGTTCTTCCCTCCTATATATTGCCAAGTCTTATGTGTGCTATGGAAGGCTCCACGCTTGGGCTTTAAGACCAGGCTGATCCAGTAGTGAGGATCACCGCCATGCTGTGTTTTTCTCCACCTACTCTGCCTGTATGAATGGGTGCTGTCATGACTTGTTTATTAAAATACCTGTGTATGAATTACCAGTGCTTTAGAACAAGTCTTTAGTGGAACTGCAATAGAAAGTGTGACGTGAGAAACACACTGACCTTACAGCTGCCTTGGGTTCAGTTACTGAGATTTTAATCTAAGAACCAGGCTCTCACAATTGGTAACATCTCTGGCCCTGGGCCTGTCAGGAGCACAGTCATCCCCTATAAGGAAGCATTGGAGATGGGGCCCACAACACACAGGCAGAAGGCCAGGGGGAGTCCTGATTGACTTCTCCATTGCTGTTAGCCCACTGTAATCATGGCAGGACTCAACTAACCCTGCTCCCTAGAGCTGGTCGGAAATGTTTTTTGGCCTCTGGAAAAAAAGTGACATTGATGAAAGAGAGGCTGGAACCACTGGTTACCTATCTTTTTAATAACAACAAGTCAAATGTGTCTGTAGCCTGCTCAGCTCAACCAGGATGCATACACTGCTGTTCCCATGGACAAGAGCCAAGAGCTCATGGGTACCAAGGAGAGCAGGGTTGCTCTGATAAACTCTGCTTTAATGTCTCAGGCCAGTATTTCAAAGCCTTCCAGAGGAGTTTGGTGCCCAGCTGTCATTGACTAGCCATTGAAAGTCTCTTTATGGGTGTGTGCCTTGCATTCTTTGATTCCATTTATGTATGTTTAAAGATCATTATCAACCCAGTGACTCCCCACCCAGCTCCCTTCATGTGGCTTTGCTATCCCACAGGTAGGAGGAAGGGGAGTGGGTTGCTTTTATTTACCTGGGAGCTGAATCACAAAGCTTGACTGAACTGCTGCCCTTCCCAGCAGGCTCTTTCCCAAGCTGAGCACTGTCTTGACTCTGGCCAGCTGCCTCTTGGACCCTAGTGTCCTTGCCACTGAGGCTGCCTGGCAAGGCCTGAGGTTGTCAGTTTGCACCTTGCCTCTAGAAGCAGAAGAGCATGAGCTGAGAATGCCTGAGCTCTTTCCTAGCACATGAGAGCCATCTTGCTGGGCTTACACCCAGCTTTGGGATACAACAGTCCCGCTTACAGAGAGAGGAACATGCTAGGAGAGTGCTGCTGGGCCTTGCAATGATACCTGCTGTGTTGCCCAGCAGTGGGGCTGGGACAGGGACCCACCCAAGCAAGAAATGATAGGAGATCTCCCAGGGCAGATGCCAGTCAGAGGCCAGGAAGCCCATAGGTGGTAACATAATATTCCCTGCACTGAAGCAGCAGGTGGAGGAGAACTTAGGTGGGATTGTTAAAAGAACCCAAAGCAATTAGACACAGATGCAACTGCAGCATTGATACTAATACACAGCACAGTATCAAGGGAGGAGTGAGCAGGGCGACTGCCCCGGGCGCTGAAGCAAAGGGGTGCCAACAGGTGCTGCCCAGGATGGGGTGCGGGATGGAACTGTGAGCAGCTCATTTGAGGGGGTGTGGAGATGGGGGAGCAGCTCCCACTGCTTCGTGCACCCCCAGGGAAGCATGGGGGGGGCATGTGACCCCTGGATCTGTGCACGGGCCGAAGACAGGCAGCTGCTGCGAGCTCACCCTGGGTGCCAAACTTCCTTGCTATAGCACTGCTAATACACATGGACAAACAGGTCCCCACAGTTACACAATGATTCTCCCTGGCATACAGCAGAAGAAAGCTGAGGCACGGAGAGGGGCCTAGACTTCCCACCAGAACACAAGGGCAGAACAGACTGACCCGAAACATACAAAAACAAAAGTTCTTCCCCACAATGAAACCATGGAAAAATACTATTCGGGGTGCAAAAAATGGGCCATTTTGCTTTGCTTTTTAAGATCAAAATGTGGGTATGTTTTGAAACAAAAAATTGCTTGGAAATGAAAAATCCAAATATTTTCCAAAAGCATTCTTTTCCAGGTTTTTGGGTTTCTGGGGGTGAGGATCTTAGTGGAATTGGCAATGGAGAGAATCACTTTGGTGAATGGAAATGCATGTTTCTTGGTGAATGCAACAGTAGACTGAAGAATTCCCCCCAGCTCCCAGCAGGAGCCCAAGCCCAGTCCTATTCCTGCTAAGCTCCTGCACTGGTAGCAATGGGGTCGCCTCTCTAGGTGCTGTTGCAGCCTGTGGTCCCTAAGCATGTCCCCTTGTCTCAGATCCATGGAACAAGCCGAATGCAGGCTTCCTCCTGCTACCTGCCCAGAGGACCTTTGGTGTCCCAGGGAAGGGCTTGGTTGGCAGTGGTCTGTCGGAGCAGGAATACCTGCAGGAAACAGGGGCCTGGCAGCCAGAGGAGTCCTCAGGAGAGGGAGCTGCAGGGAGAGCCCTCACTTTTTGTTCAGGCAGGAGAAGGCAGTAGTTTTTTGTTTTCCCCTTCCAGGTTAATCTCTGTGTCAACTCTGATACCCTTTGCCTTTTTGCTGGCCTTAACCCTTGGGTGCCTGCTCTGGTCACTTGCCAGCAGTTTTTTCATAGGTCTGTGTCTTCATTTCCTTGCCAGGGAGATATCCCACTGATAGCTACTGTGTAGTCCTCAGAGCTGAGATAAAGCCAAGGGGTGGAGGAGGCTGGGGCACACCCTGCCCAGCCAGCCCATCCCTGAATGGAGCCTGGATCCACCCACTTGGAGAGACCCTGCCTGTAGCCAGGGGTGCAGACACAGGAAGGAGGGAGGAAGAGAGAGCTCGGCCAGCAAGATCCAGCCCCACACATGGCACTGCTTCCCTGAAATGTGGCCACCTTTGTGGGGGGGGAAGTGGCTGCAGTGCCATTGCAGGGGTCTCCCTGCTTCAGCCCATGAATTTGGAAAAAGGGCACGAAGGCTCTGCCAGCCTGTGCCACTCTCTGGGTCAGCTTCAGGCAGGGCGTGACGGGCAGAGGAAGGCTTTGGTCAGGCCGAAAGCCTGTAGCAGGGCCTTTGGTGTGGGCCATCACCCTGTCCCAATGCCCTGGAAGGTATCTGTAATGCCTTGGGAAAGGGAATCCTCCATCCCAGGACAATGAGGCTGAAGCTGGTTCCTTATTCCCAGTTTCTTATTCCTGGTCCTTTTTCAAAGCTAATCTATACCCAATAAAATTGTACATATGAATTAGTTAATATGCATAGCTAATGGATTAATTTCTCTTTACAGTGTGTAATCTATTCTAATTTAATAAAAGCCGTAGCATTTCTGGCTGTGTGTCTGTCTGTCTGTAACGCTCCAGACCAACGGCGCATGCACCACCTGGAGCCTTACTGACAGACACACAGGCGAGGCGGAGGCAGTGGGGACACCGCCCAGGGGCAAAGGGAGGGGAGGGAAGGGATGTGGCGCGCGGCTGTGTGTGGGTATGGTGTGTGGCAGGGCCTGGCGCAGGGAGCGGGTGCAGTGCGCGCAGGCAGCACCCACCAGCTGCAGCACGTGGTTGTGGGCAAGGCGTGCCCCTGCACCCACTCCCTGCGTGGTACCCTCACCCTGTCCCAATGGTAGCCTAACCCCCACCCTCCTGTATGGGGATCACCCACCAGCTGTAGCCGTGGGGCATGCAGGGCGAAGAGGCATGTGGGGAGCTGGCATGGGGGGCATGTGGGCAGTGCCCACCAGCTGCAGCACGTGGCCGCAGGGTGCGGTGCACCCCCATGCCCACTCCCTGCACAGCACCCTGCAGCTGCACCCGCACCCTCCCTGCAGAGAGCAACTGCCAGCTGTGGCTGTGGGGTACACTGGGGGGGTGCACGGCCATAGGGTGCCATTCAGGGGGCTGGCACAGGGGGCAGGAAGGGGGTTGCAGCAGCCTGCTGCCACTGCCAGAAAGACGGGAGGGCGGGGGATGGGGGACTGGGACTGAGGTTTCACTGGGCTTATCCTGGCTGAGTGGG
>NW_017729031.1:107959215-107963145 GCF_001723915.1 Gavialis gangeticus
GGCAGGGGGTCAGGCTAGATGATCTGTTCAGGTCCCTCCTGACCCTAGCTACTATGACACTATGGTGAATATGGCCCTGGCCAGGCTGGGGAGCCCAAGGTACACATGGGCCCCAGTCTATGCACTGGGCAGGAGTGGCTGCAGCTGCTGTCTCTGTTCCACCTCTGTTCCCTGCCTCACTGCCCCTGCTTTGACAGTGGTGCGGTGCCATGTGAGACCTGATGCAGGGTAGGCCAGGCATCAAGGCACTTGTGTGTGTGGCGTGGGGCTGGGGGTGGGGATGGCATGTACTGTGGCTGTGTGCATGGCTGGGTGTGCATGGTATGCAGCGTCTGGCTATGTGTGTGTGTGTGGCTAGCTGGGTGGGTGTGTGGGTGGCATGTGTATGTCTGTAGTATGCAGCTGGGTAGGTGGGAGAGTGTGTCTGGGTGGGTGTGGTGTGAGACTGGGTGGGCGTGTGATGTGAGGCTGGGTGGGCGTGTCTGGCATGTGGCTGGGTGTGGCATGTGGCTAGGTGTGTGGCTGGGTGTGTGTGTATGTGGCATGTGGGTGGGTGTATGGCTGGGTGTGTGTAGGGGGATGCATGAGGCCAAACACAGAGCTAAGGAGTTGTCCAGGTCATAGTTTCACAGTAGGTAGGGTCAGAAGGGTCCTGAGCAGATCATCAAGTCCGACCCCCTGCCATGGCAGGAAAGAGTACTGGGGTCAAGTGACCCCAACAAGGTGTTCATCCAGCCTCCTCTCAAAGACCCCCAGGGTAGGAGCCAGCACCACTTCTCTTGGAAGTTGGTTCCAGATCCTAGCCACTCTGACAGTGAAGTAGCGCCTCCTGATGTCTAGCCTGAATCTACCCTCTGCCAGCTTGTGACCGTTATTTCTTGTCGCTCCTGGCAGTGCTTGGGGGAACAGGAACTCCCCCAATGCCTGCTGGTCCCCCGACTGGTTTGTAACAGGCCACTAGATCCCCCCTCAGCCTTCTCTTGTGGAGGCTGAACAGGTTCAGGTCCCATAGCCTCTCCTCATAGGGCCTGCCCTGCTGTCCCCTGATCATGCGAGTGGCCCTCCTCCGGATCCTCTCCATGTTGTCCACATCCCTCTTGAAGTGCGGCGCCCAGAACTGGACGCAGTACTCCAGCTGCGGCCTGACCAGTGCCGCATAGAGGGGGAGGATCACCTCCTTGGACCTGTTTGAGATGCATCTCTGGATGCATGACAAGGTGCGGTTGGCCTTCCTGACTGCATCCCCACACTGCCGGCCCCTGTTCATCTTGGCACCAATGATGACTCCAAGATCCTTTTCTGCCTCTGCCCTGAAAAAAAGGGAGTTCACCAGCCTGTAGGTATGGTGCTCTTTCTTCCTCCCCAGGTGCAGCATCTTGCACTTGTCACTGTTGAAACCCATCCTGTTCCCATCCGCCCACCCCTGTAACCTGTCTAGGTCCAATTGCAGCCTATTCCTCCCTTCCAGCATGCCCACATTCCCCCACATCTTAGTACTGTCAACAAATTTGAACAGGGTGCTTTTTAACCCTTGTCCAAGTCACTGATGAAGATATTGCGGGCCCGAGGACCGAGCCCTGGGGGACCCCACTGCCCACATCCCTCCAGGTCAAAAATGACCTGTCCACCACCACTCTCTGGGTGCGGCCCTCCAGCCAGTTGGAGACCCATTTGGGTGCGTAGGTGTCGACACCACAGTCCCCCAGTTTCTTAACAAGAACGGGGTGAGAGAGTGTCAAAGGCCTTCCGAAAGTCCAGAAAGACTATGTCCACTGCTACCCCTGCATCTAAGGATTTAGTGACCTGGTCACGGAAGGCCACCAGGTTGGTCTGACAGGACCTGCCTCTAATGAACCCGTGTTGGTTGTCCCTAAGCATAACCTCCCTGTGGCAGGGCAGGGGCCTGGGGTGCCGTGTCCTCCCCTTGTGCCCCTGCCGACCGTGCCAGATCAGGTTTCCTGCACCCTCTATCATCACTCGCCCACCACATCTTTGATCTTTAGTTCGTTAAAGGGAGGCTGCCTTTCTCCCTCCCTGGCACTGTGCCTCTGATGCCCGGGGCTCCTCAACTAAACTCGCCCCCTCCCAGGGCTCCTCCCCCACAGACACTGCCCCAGTGGGGCCTGTCCCTCCGTGCTCACACTCCCACCTGAACTGGGGTCCATCTCACATCTCTCGCGCTCCCCACCCGCCCTCGGGCCTTGCTCACGCTTCACACCCTCAGGGTTCAGGCGGCCTCAGCCTTACCTGGCCCCAGACCCTTTCTTCGGGACCTACGCCCCACTGGGGCTCCTCCCAATTGGGGCTCAGGCAGCCTCAGCCTTACCTGGCCCCCAGACCCCTCTCCTGGGTCTCACATCCCACTGGGGCCTGTCCCAATAATCACCCACATTGGGCTGGGGTCAGGACACTCCATTGAGTCTCCTCCACCCCTACAGCCTCACCCTGTCCTCCGGTGTTACAACCACCAAAACAGAAAACACAAAACCCCTGGGCTATAACATAAATTCCTAGCCAACCTGGCTTGTTTCCATATACAGCCCCACCAGAGTTTTCTCAAGCTCCTACCTGCTTGGCAGCCCAAGGGGGGACTAGGCTCTGGTCTCAGCCTATGCTGTTTATAAAGGCCGGGCCCTGCCCCCTTCCGGTCACCTAACCAGACCAGTTGTCACGGCAACCCTGCACCTGTGCTGACCTGGTAATTGGCAGCTGAGCTCCTAACACTACCTCCAGTAGCAGGCACCTTAGTGCCCTGCTACACTCCCCTACTGGCCCCTTGTGGACATGCGCTAGGATAATTGTCTCAAAAAGCTTTCCCAGGATGGAGGTAAGACTAACTGGCCTATAGCTTTCCGGGTCCTCCTTCCTCCCCTTTTTGAAGATGGGAACCACGTTGGCCCTCTTCCAGTCCTCTGGCACCACACCAGAGCACCATGGGTGCTCGTAAAGCTGCGCTGGGGTCCTGCAATGACCTCAGCTAATTCCCTCAGCACCCTGGGGTGGAGATCGTCTGGACCAGCTGATTTAAATACGTCCAGTCCCTCCAGAAGTTCCCAGGCTAGATCCTCACTGACACTTGGCCTAGGTGCGCCTCCCCTGGGGCCTGAGGGGGGCCGATCCGGTCCCTGCTCAGGAAAATGGAGGCAAAAGAAATGGTTAAATATGTTGGCTTTGTCGTCTGGTGTGATGACCAGATTTCCCAGCGTGTCTTGTAGGGGCCCTACGTTACCTAGAACCTTCTTTTTGCCCCCTATGTATTTAAAAAAGGACTTCTTGTTGTCCTTGATCCGGGTAGCTAGTCGCAGTCCCATCTCCGCCTTGGCCTTTCTGACCGCCCCCCTGCAGCTCGGAGCAACAGCAGTATAGTCCTCCCTGGTGATGGCCCTCCCTGCCATTGGGTGTGTGCCTCCCTTTTAGCTAGGAGACATTCCCAGATGTTTTTGGTGAGCCATGGGGGCTTTTGCGCCCTCTTGCCCCCTTTGATCTGTGTTGGGATTACCTCCCTTTGGGCTTGGAGGATCGTCTCCTTAAGCATGATGTTGTTTATTAAAAAAAATGATTTCCTTTGCTGCTGCTGCTGCCATCCTTGCCTGCCAGGAGGCTTGTTAGCTAGGGGGTGGGATGTCTGGAGGGGAGCAGACCAGCGTCGCAGCAGGAGCAGGGCAGTGTCCCGTGTGGCCCTGACCCCACAGCCTTGTCTTGGTGCAGCTGGGGCCAGAGCTGAAGCAGGGAGGGCGTGTGTGAGCAGAGAGGGCTGGTGCCAGCTGAGGCAGCTATGCTTGGGCCTGCTTTTATGAGCTGGGCTGGGCACTTCCCACTGTGGGGCAAGTGAGGCGGTGAGGGAGCAGCCCCCGACTGTGAGCATGTGCCCAGCCTGCACCCCTCTCTGGGAATCAGGCCCCAGGGCTCAGTGCCCAAGCACCAAGAGGG
>NW_017729031.1:108001615-108005604 GCF_001723915.1 Gavialis gangeticus
AGAGCCCCATGGCTCTCAGCCTGTTGTCATAAGGTCTGAGATTCCAGTCTGCTGTCATGACCCTGGGGACAGGAGCCCTTGTCACTGGCCTGCCTACAGCCCGGGCCTTAATTCAGTCCTGGCTGTGTGCACAGAGTCAAGTGTACGTGTGTGGGAGAGATGCAGCTGGAAACAGCTCAGAAGAGCCCCTTTGTGGGACTGGTGTGGTAGGGGATTGCTCATATTAAGGAGGTATGCACAGGTTGGCCAGGCTGTCACATGCATGTTGATAAAGACTAGTCTGAAAGGAAATCTGTCATTGGGTTTTTCTGTATTTTGATGCAAATAGTGGAGTTTGGGTTGGAGGTTGGAACTCCCCTGTGATTCAAACACTGCGGCATCCTGCCATGGGCCTTTACCAGGAATTAGCTATATTGCAGGTGCCCAGAGACCAGACCTGAGATCAGGGGCTCATTGTGCTTGCTGGTAATGTAAGGGATGGGGTTACCATTGGGGTGACAGATTGCCTCCCAGAAAAAGGGAGCCACTGAAAACAGAGGCAAAGCTTTCTTGAGCAGAGGGCAATGAACAGGCAGTCTGTGTCCCTTTACTGGACAGGGAGACTCCGAGAATCATTTGCTGCAGCCAGGTGCTGCCCTTGGCTTCTGGGGAAGGGTCATAGAGACATGCTGGGGTTGACAGGGCATGGAGCAGGGACCCCTGGCTGAGACCTCTGGCTGATCCAAGACAGCATGGATGTGACAGAGGTTCCCTATGGTGGGCAGCTCCAGACAAAACTCCAGACTAGGGAGGCATAAACAAGTGGCCAGAGGGGCATACCAGTTAGTAAGTGTTTCTCTGAGCTGCTTGTCAGAGGTTAGGCCAGTGAATTTCAGGACAGGACTCCTTGCAGTGATGCCGGTGCAGCATCTAATTTGCTGAGGGGATGCTTAATTCCATCAACATCCCAGGCAGCTGAATCTGGGCCAGCAGCCAGCAAGGAGCTGGCAGCTCAGCTTGCAGCCTGGAAGAACATGGATTGTGCTTGGATCCTGGCAGGGGTGGGGTGGGGTGGAGGGGGCTCCTGTCACCTGGGCCCTGGGTACCGACTGAGCAAAGAAGACTCAGAGTTACAAATCCACCTAAGTTCTTGAGTTTGGGATCATTAAGGCAGGTCCTGGATTTCTAGGGCATGGGAAAAGAAGGACAAAATGGATGGAAGCACTATAGATTCTGGCCCTGGCAGAGGGAGGGGCAGAGGAGCAGCTGGGCACTGGATCCAGGGTGGGAGCCTGCCCTAATGATACCACCACTGAGGAAGCTGCATCTCTTGAAAGAGTAAGTGCTCTTCACATCCCCTGTCTATGGGGCCCTGGCATTGGCTTGAAATCTGCTGACCGCCTCACAGGTTGGCAACCTATGCTGAGAACCAGCAAAATGGCTGGGGTCTCCCAGCTGCATGTTGGCAGCACTCATTGAGTAAGACTATTAACATGTCAGGAACTAAGACTAGCACTCATATTTAACTCTGCTGTTGAGATTGCCCTAACAAGGGGCACTGGAAGCCTTTGGCCCTCTTCCAGCCCGTCTCATGCGTGCATATCTCTCTGCTGTGCAGATGGGGAAGAGGAAGCCAAAGAGGGGAAGTGGTTGTTCAGTGGCAGGATTCCTGGCTTCTAGCCCTGTGTTTTAACCATAGAATCACCCTTCCTCCTGTGTATTAACATGTATTAAATCATGGACTTGTTGCTAAACACTGCATGTTGTTGGGGCTGTGACTGGCAGCTGGCCAAGGTGTGCCCAGGACAGCCCTCTAGTGATAGTTCTGTGCTGTTAATTAACAGATCCAAGTGCAAAGTGCTTTTAGCCCAATTTTAGTCTTGCTGCTCATCTCTGCTCTGCACCATCTCACCTGTCCATAGCTCTGCACGAGGGTGGAAGGACATAGCCAAGCACTACTCAGGGTTGCCAAAGCAAACAGGCCAAACATTCACTACTGAACCAGCACAGATGTGATCACAGCGTGGGCTAGAAGTGCCCCAGTTCCTGTGGAACCTGGTTAAAGCCAGCTACTCCTGTGCTGTTAGCTTGCAGGACCCTGCAAAACTTTCTTCCCCTGCCCTCTCGTGGCATGATAGCCCTCAGCAGAATCTTGTCTCCACCACAGTTGCCAGCTCTGGCTCCTACAGGTCCAGTTAATGCTAATGCATTACAGTGGGCATTTCAGGGCAGTAGCTGCTGCTGAGCCTTCTGCCCACCTGCATGTGCGTCTGGCTTGGCAGATCTTCTTCCTGAGTGACCTGTATCTTTTTGAGTTTGTCCCTGATCTGTTTTGGTTTTAACCCAGCCCCGCAGTGACCTGCATTTCCTCTTTCATTGCCAGTGCCTGTTGGATGCTAGCTCAGCAGTACGCAGACTCTGGCCATTGCAAAGCAAAAGCACTAAGTCTTTGCATGAAAGGCAACATCTCTGCTAGCAGGGTGTGGTCTGTGAGCCTTCCTAGATGAGTTCTAAGCCTGTCCAGTGGAGAGCAGTGGTTTACACATGCAGGAGGCAGCTTGTTATGCTGTGCAAGTGTACCCGGTACTGTCTTTCAGGTCCCCATGTGCCATAACTGCTTCCTCCTGCAACTGATGGAGCATTAAGTCTTGGGGAACTGCTCCCCTGTGCCTCAGGCCTAGGCAGCTGGCTTCTTGCCATTTATGGGAGGAATTGTTTTGGTGAAGCTCTCAAAAATAAGTAGCAGGTCCCCTGCATTTCTGGAGAACTATTGGGCTCCATCACCTTAGCACTACCTGACAGAACTTGCATTGTTGATCTCTGTCAAGTATCTCTTTCATAGCTGCAGTCCCTGTGGCTAGCTGGGAGGCTTGCATTTTTCAGGCTGTTCTGAGCACTCTCCCAAAGGCCGGCAGGCCTGTGCACTGCATCTCTATTGTAGACTCCTGGCTGACACCTTAGAGTTTGCTGGGGCCACTAGCATGTGGTAGGACTTTAGTCAAACTCCAGAGGTTGTTGACAAGGGGCCTTCAGGAGAGGAGGGTAATATAATTTGTCTGCACATGAGCCCTGCACCAGAATAGTCCCCCATAAAGAGAAGTGATTTCCCTCCATGCCTTTGTGCTCACTTTCCCTCTTGGAAAGAGGAAATTATTTCATGCATTTTTCCTGCACGCAGGAAGTGAGAACAGCTTCAGAAGAATCAAATGTGCCTAGCTAGCACCCAAAGGGGCTGATTCTGGCACGTACGGAACTAAACAGTCCTCTACGCTGGGCCTCCCCAGTATGGCTGTAGAAGGGGGAAGCTGGAAAGGGTTGGGGTTGAGCAACATCAGCAACAAACACTCAGCAGCTTGCAACACCCTGCCTCTGACATAATGTCTCCAAAGCTACAGTGATTTCACCCCATGAAGCATGTCACATGACTGCAATGAATGGGCAATCGCTTGGTAGGATCTCCTGAAGAGAGAGGTCTGCAACATGACCCTTATTAATTTTTAGGAGGGAAAGGGTATCCCCCTTATCTGTTTACTGTGGAGCCTTGGGCAAATCACTTCCATAATTGTTGCCTCCATTTCTTCACTCATAAGACTGGAGATCACTATGCTGTCTGATCTCGGGCAGGGGCAAGCTACAGGGCATGAATAATTGACTGTAAAGTCCCTTGAGATCCCTGGATAAAGTGCTGTAGAAGGAAGTCAAGTTATGCTCAGGCCAAGGTTTATTGGGGCAAAGAGAAAAGGGGGCTGAAATGACACTGAGGCTTGATTGGGCTTTCCTGTCCTTGCCTAAACTGCATAGATACCACTAGCTCTGGACCTAGTTCTTGGAGCCTTTTCCTGTCCCAGCCTGGACCAAGCTTGGTAGAAAACCTGAGTAGGTGGTGGGTCTCCATTTGGTTGCTCTGGTGAGGAATCCTGGAGGGAATGGCTTTGGATCACTACCAGGTGAAATCTTTCACCTGCAGCCAGATGAGTGGATGTTTAGGGTCAATGAGGAATATTGCACAA
>NW_017729031.1:108010604-108012560 GCF_001723915.1 Gavialis gangeticus
CAGGGCATGAATAATTGACTGTAAAGTCCCTTGAGATCCCTGGATAAAGTGCTGTAGAAGGAAGTCAAGTTATGCTCAGGCCAAGGTTTATTGGGGCAAAGAGAAAAGGGGGCTGAAATGACACTGAGGCTTGATTGGGCTTTCCTGTCCTTGCCTAAACTGCATAGATACCACTAGCTCTGGACCTAGTTCTTGGAGCCTTTTCCTGTCCCAGCCTGGACCAAGCTTGGTAGAAAACCTGAGTAGGTGGTGGGTCTCCATTTGGTTGCTCTGGTGAGGAATCCTGGAGGGAATGGCTTTGGATCACTACCAGGTGAAATCTTTCACCTGCAGCCAGATGAGTGGATGTTTAGGGTCAATGAGGAATATTGCACAAATTGTCGTTCAAGATCTGGCAGGTCTGATCAGTGATTGGGGAGCGGGGGGTGGGGGAGGGATGGGGGAGACCACCCCAGGGACTTCCTCATCTACCACCAGAGATAAGCGATTCCTTTTCTGGGCGGAAGATTGCCACAGGGGAGCAAGAGCCTGATGCTGCTCATGGGTGGGCATCTGAGCTTTCCCTGTGAGGGCAGGGCTCTGGGTGATGCTGAGGATTTCGCTAGAGGACATCTCCTGGGTACAAGGGAGCAAGCATTGCCTGTGACATTGTCCTGGTTCCACTGGTCCTTAAATGGGCAGACAGATTGGGGCCTAGCCTTCCTCTACGCAGGTGTCCATCTCTGCACGTGCATCTTGTGGGTCTGCAGGGCTGTGACTTCCTCTGACCCTCTCTCTTTCTCCCCTGCAGAATTCCATGAACTTGCCTCCTGACAAGATGAAACTGCTCAGCCAGTACGACAATGAGAAGAAGTGGGAGCTGGTCTGTGACCAGGTGAGTCTGTGTTGTCCCCCACAGGATTGGCTCATTAGGACTTGGGCCCTTCAGGTCCCTCCCCCCTCCAAATGGGCCCTTGCTGTAAAAGTTTAATGCCAGTCATTACCTATGCTAGCACACAGATACGGACACAGGCACAGGCGAACCAGGAGGCCGCCCGGGTGTCCTGGACAGAAAGGAGGCTCGAAAATGGTAATTTTTTCCCCCTTTGTCCAATTATTATTATCATTATCTTTGGCGAAGGGGGGACCAATACTAAAATTTTGCCCTGGGCTGCCAGGAGTCTAGGTATGGTACTGCTAGCACAATAACACCTGCTGCAGGAAATGCACACCCATTCACTTCCCCCCAGCTACTTCCTGCATTGTTCAGGTGCCCAGTTACTGGCTTTCAGTCTGCTGTTTGTTAGCATAACTCCTTACTCAAACTCTAGCCTTTGGGTGTTTTTAGGTGTCCGAAGGGGGAACTAAAGTAGTGACTTCTTTTCCCTCTTCTGATGGCCCTAGGCCTTGCTTACCCACCCAGCCCTGTGCAGTTGTCAGAGGTGCCCTACAGCAGCTATCAGTTATGAAACTCCTCAGACGTGCAGGCTAATCCCAGTGCTTTCTTGATGAGTCATTTATCTCCCCTTCTGTCATCTCAGCAGTGAGACAGTCAGTTCCTCACCAGCCAAAATATTCACTTCATAACTAAGATGGTGTTTTTGGTCTGAGGCCTTTTCTGGGGGACTGACCCAGGCTTTTCTTGGGTGCCTGCAAATCAAACCTGATTCTCTCTGGACGCTGGTTGCTGACACAGCTTTGGGAACAGGGCTGGATTCTAGGCCTGTGCGAAGCAGCTAGTATTCGCTTCGGATTCAGCTGAGTTGGGGGACAGTGATTTGATTTGGTGATTTGAATCAGTGTCCCAATTCGATTTGGCCGAATCTGATTTGGAGATTCGGCTGCTGCTGATTTGGCCGAATCTCCAAATCACACAGGCTCCATCCCCTGCCCGCTCTCAATGGCTGCCCTGCCTGCCCCAGCTTCTGACTCTCTTTTTTTAAAAAGCCCCAGCTCACCAGCTGCTGCCTGGTGGGG
>NW_017729031.1:108017560-108028146 GCF_001723915.1 Gavialis gangeticus
GGGGGGGGGGGGGAGGGAGAGGCAGTTCCCACTGCCCCCCACTTTGGGGGGCAGATGCTCTTCCATGAGCCCCCAGAAGCCCCGAGGCTGCTGCAGCAGCCAGTGAGTGCATGGTTGGTTTGGTTTTTTTTTTAAAGGGCCAGGAGCTGGGGCAGGCAGGGCAGCCATGGGGGGCGGGTTGGGAGAGCGGGTGGAGGTCAAGGGGCTCATGACCAAGCCCCCCACACAGCATGGGGCAGCGGGGATCACCTCCCTGCCTGACAGCACCTGGTGAGTGGGGGCTTTTTTTTAAATAACTGGGAGCTGAGCTGGGTGGGGCAGCCATGGGGAGGCTGGGACAGGGGGCTGGGGGAGCAGGCAGGGGATGGGGCCTGACAGGGGTCTCCCCATGGTTCTCTCCCCCCTCCTCCAGCCTCCCCTCCCCCGCCTCCTACTTACCAGCTCAGAGTCTGGGTTCAGCTCCCTGCTGCAGCCAGTGGGGACTGCCCGAATTGCTGAAGCTCTCCAAATCTTTTCTGAATCAATTTGGAGAGCTTCAAATCGATTCGGACCTTTTAATTGGCCCCCTAATTCAATTCGGATTTGGAGATTCAGCTGCTGAATCAAGCCGAAGCTCCTCTGAATCGAATCAGCACCCAAAGCTTCACACAGCCCTACTGGATTCATGACCCAGGAAGCGAAGGGGTGTTCAATAATTGCAACCTGCCTGCAGAGGGGCAGGGGTGCTTGCACTTGGTCCTGGTAAGGGGCCAGCCAGATGCTTTGCAGCTGCAAGCTCTGTGTAAGTGTCAAGTATTATTAGAAACCAGTAAAAGATCAAATGCTTCAGAAAACCCTTCCATGGGGAAGGGGAAGGATTCTGCATATCTAAATAAACAGGCCTCAGCACTTGCTTATTATCTCAGGGGGGACCCTGCAGGTCAGGCTCAGTGCCTTGCCACCCTTACTTTTGGATAAATGGGAGTGGTGGCCCTTTTGCCAATGAGCAGTGAGTTCACCCAGCACCTTTCTCCCACAGCGTTTCTCAGAAGGTGCCCAAAGTGGGTGAGTGCCACCTTCCCCTCTCATGGACCTTGTAGAGACTAAGTACAGAGTACCTATGGCCTGCTTATGGTGCCTGTTGCCTTGCTGGTGTTTCCCAGGTTGGCTGGTGCATTTATACTCAGGTGAGGAGATTAGGATGGGGCAGAGCCCTCTTGTGTCATCCAGGGTTACCACACAGAGCAGACTTGCTTTGGGCTTGTGCCACAGCCAAGGAATAAGGACTCTGATTCTGGGTCAGGCACAGACCAGGCTCCTCCCTTTCTGTTCACTGAATCTCCAGGGGGCTGTCATGTGTCCAGTATTTCAAATGCTGCTTAGGTGCTTGGCAGCTGGGCTGGGTCAGCCCTGGTGCTGGCTTCTAGGGCCACAGAAGGCTGCTGTGATACCTGACAAATTGGCAGCCCAGCACTTTCTGGACACTGACCTGGAAGGGACCTTTTGGGCCACTGAGTCCCAATCTGCTGCTCTTGCAGGCTTTGTGTCCTATAATCATCCCTTTCATAAGTATATCTGGCTCTATCTGAAGAGCAGTTTGGTGTCTTTGCTCTCACTGCTCTGATTGAAAGGCTGTTCCAGAACCTGATTGCTCTAATGGTTAGGAACTTTCTAATTTCCTGCCTAAATGTATTCATGGCCAGCTTATACCCATTTGTTCTTGTGCCAGCATCATCCTTTAGCTTAAATAGCTCTTCTCCCTCCCTTTATTTGTCTTCCCCACACTCTATCCCTCCCAATGTACTGATAGAGAGCAATTGTGTCTCCACATAGATGTTGTTCTGCTAGGCTGAATGAACTGAGCACTTCCAACCTCCTCTCCTGGGATGAGCTGTCCATTCCCCTGACCACCCACATAGCCCTTCTCTGCACCTCCTGCTGTTTGAGTTCATCTTTCTTGAAGGTGGATAAGCAGAATTACACACACAGTTACAAGTGAGGTCTCACTAGTGCCCTGTACAGTGGCAGTAATACTTCCCAGCTCTACTGGAAACACTTTAGTGGATATACCCTAAGATCATATTTACCTTTCTCATGATGGCATTGTATTGGAAGCTCATAGACATCTTGTAATCAATTAGTATATGCAGGCCCATTTCCTGCTCTTGTCATTTCCAGCTGATAAGCTTCTAGCTTATAGCAGAAGTTTTCACTGTTAGTCTCCCAGGGCATTTTGACATGTGCTGGGACACAGCACCGGGTGCTCTTAATTAGCAAGCCACTCTATTAAAAGGGCCCATGCATCACGTGTATCAGCATCACCATGCGTCCCCCCACTGAAAAAATGGTGGCAGGGCACTTTGAACTAAAGCTCATTAAACGTGTTTTATTTCAAAGCACCCCACTGCCACTTTTTCAGTACAGAGATGCATGACGATGCTGATACACGTGATGCAGAAGGCTGCCAGAGCGTATCAATTTCCATTAATCGAATCTGCTTTGACATGCAGCAGGCTTTGTGCACATGCATAAGAGCTGCAAGTGCTCAGTCTTGTAATTTTTTTCTCTCAAATGTTATCCCATTACTCCATTTTTCTAGGCCATCCAGTTCTTGTTCTAGGACAGCCTACTGCTCCTCTGTATTAACGGGTCCTCCTAGGCTAACTTTGGGTCATGAGCTGATTTCACCAGCGAGATCATGAAAATATTAGTCAACCAGAAGAACACACTGTGAGAGAAGACAGGCTTCCAGTTTCCCTGGTGCCACAGGCATCCCTTAAACATCCCATGCATTATCCCTAGTTAAGACTTTTGAGACCTTGGTGATACAGGCCTCCCTCTGTAAGCAACTTGCCCAAGGTCAGTGGGATGAAGTATGCCCTGTCCCTCCTTGCTGGTTTCCCTCAGAATCAGATGCTGGCCTGCCTGGTAGCCAACCCCCAGGGCCCTGGAGGGCACTGTGATCTTGAGTGTCTCACCTTCAACTCCATCCTAAATGCCCTTCCCTTTGGCTTCCACCCCTTGCTCTCCACTGAAACCACCCTTGGGATAGGCTTTGTCTTTAGCCAGAGCTCAGAACCAGAACCCCCACCCCCATAATCCTTGTCCCTTCAGCACCATCTGCCAGGCTCCTCCTCTTGAGATCTTGTCTTCCCACAGCTTTCAGGCTCTTCCCTATTCTGGTTTCCCTCCTGCCTCTCTAATGCCTCTTTCAACATGCCATTTGGAGTTTCCTCCTCATCTTTCTCCAGATTTTCGGGGGGGTCCCAAAGGCCTCTCTTCTTGGTCCCCCTTTCCTCTCCCTCTGCCTGACTTCTGGGCAATCTCATCCTCAAGAACACATTCAGCTACTTTCTCTGTGCTAATGACTCACAGATCATCCTCTCTATTCCATATCTGTCTTCTTCTGTCTAAACCAAACTCTCTGCCTGTCTCTCAAATATCCTCATGGATGAATAGCCATCAGCTCAAGCTCAACGTGACTGCAGCTGAGCTCTTAATCTTCCCTCCTCACTACCTCCTTCCTCAATGACTGCAAACACCCTCACTATCCCATCTCTCATTCAGGGCCATAGTCTGAGCATCCTCTTTGACTTCCTCTTTGTCTTTCAGTGCTGACACCCTGGCTATATCTAATTTTGCAGTCAGCCTGTATAGATTTCTAAGATTTGGCATTTCCTCTCCTTCCACCAGCTAAAACTCTCGCCCTCATGCCTCAGGTACTGCAGCATCCTCCTCTCCAGATTTATTCATTATGGAGAGATCAGCTTCTACCTCTGATGGGCTAGCCTTCAGCCTGTTAGATGTTCAAATAAGCCACAGGTGTGGTGATGCCACTGCCCATCCTGGTGACTACTGTTTCTTTGTGTTTTCCTTGTCTCTCTGTATCAGTCCGTCCCTAGGAAGCTCCATGGAAGCTCCATGCAGTAGGCCCTGCCTTTCTATTCTGTGTATGGCAAACAGTGTGGTAGAGTGGCATCTTGGAGGCTAACTGGTTCAGAGAGGCATGTGCTTTCACAGGCAGCAACCTGATTCATCAGGTGCTAGGAATGGACTAGCAGGAATAAACTATTTTTTATGTGGAAGGAAAAGCGATGAGAAAAGTAGTAAAAGTGAATTTACAAAGAGAAGTAAAAGTGAATAGATTATATCAGAGGAGTCAAAGGGTGTAGGCAGAAGTTCAGCTCCCTGAAATAACTGAGAATGCTTTGCAGGAAGTGGTCTGACTTACAATGATCCCCTGGAACAAACAAAGTCACCACTGGTTCCAGTGGGGAGGGGAATCTAGCTGCTGGCTGGGAGCCTGCAACTGGTTTTTTTCCCTAGCAATAGCCCCTCTCTCCCAGCCTGTCTCTGTTTCAGAATGGGAGGGGGAAAGCCCAGCTAGCTCTGGAAAGTGGAGTGGGTGTATTGGAGTCCCCCACTTCAGGGGGCTCCAGTACACCTGCCCCACCCTCTAGCAGGGGCTGAAAACCCCCCAGGACAAAATCCCTCTGCTCCCTTTCCCCCCTCTCATTCTGAAAACAGATCAAGGCTGGTAGGCAATGCAGACAGAAGTTACAGAAGAGGGTCTGTTTTGAAAGTCTTAATCTGACGCCTCATGCAATGAAGGTTCAGATTTTCACCCAATCGGCCATTTTTTAAGCTGCCAGCAGCTGTGCACTTGGTCACAGCTATAAGCTGCTTTTTGTGGCCAGATTGAACGAAAATGGTCCCTTCTATCTGTGCCTGAAGATATGACCCATCGGCTGGATCTGTCATGTGGAGTCCCCAACACATCATCTTGGGGTGCTGCTCCTGGGTCCAGAGTTGCCCCACATGCTGTATGTGGTATGCACCACACTGGCTCTGCACACAGGCCTGGGATGCACACTGAGCATGGTGTCCACTCTGGCCAGCCTGGGACACATTATACATGGTGCCTGTGCACAATATTTACTGTGGCATGAGGGGTGACTGATAGATGTGCTGCTTACCAGCTGATACTGGGCAGTGGTGCTTCTTGCTCAATACTCTGTCATATGAGGGAGGGAAAGAGGCTGGTCTAGTATCTGTCATGTGAGGAGGAAGGAAGTGCAGTCTTCAGTTACAGCACAGGACTGGACATCAGGAAGTTTGGGTTCTGCTCTGACCTCTGCCTTAGTTTTGTTCAGGTCACTTCATTACTCTCTGGATTATAAGGATAATATTTATTTATCTCTAGCTGCCTTTTAAGTCTCAAATGGGTGTCAGGAGCTGACAGCTGCTTAGTAGCATCAAGGCACAGTCTGTCTGTTAGAGACTGTGTTGTAAGGTGTGGACAGAGAACAGGTTTACATTGGTGTAAATAACACTGGGATCTAAGTAGAAAGACATGCTGCCGGAATAGGTGGCTACTGCAGCACCTCACTAGTAGGTTGCCTTTAGCAAACAGTGATGTTGGGATAAGCTGTGGACAAACAACATCTATGAGGTTGTAATTCAAACCAGCATACACCAGTAACCTGTTATCCCTGATTCTTTCAGGGGCACCTCTATATTGAATTGGGCAGATTTACCCCAGTGTAAGGTTGTAGGTTGTGTATTGGCTTTTTTTACACTGGTGTACAAGATGCTTATACCAATGTAAGTGTTCTCTGTCAGGGCCCATAGCCTGTTTGCTGGAGGTGGTGAGGACTGTGGTCTGTTGTGGAGGGGCACTTCAGGGGCTTCTGTGGCAGTTTCTGTACATATTTTACTTTCATTGCTGTGGTTTTCCAACCTGGGGGAGGAGATGCATCTGTATCACTACTTGTGGGTGAGATGCCCCCAGAACCATGTGTGACACCATGGTGATACGTCATGACGTAGGCTTTTGTGTGATGATGACATGTTCTCTTGCAGTGAGAGAGAGAAAAAAGTTGCGATTCAAGAAGAGGCTGTATGGGTATCTGGCTGGGATGGTTTAGGACCTACACTGGGCACTGTGCAGGGCCTGGACTAGATGGCTCTTGCAGTCCCTCCCAACCCTGCAGCTCTATGATTCTGAGTTTTGCAGGGTCAGGAGATTTCCTGTTGTATCTGAACTGGTTTCTATGTTCCCATTTGAGACCTATGTCCCTTAGTAGGGTGGCAAACCTGTCAGATTTGGGAAGAGTTCTGGTGAAGAGCCAAGCTCCACATGTAGCTAACCCCACTGGTGGTCAAGTCATGTGGAGTTGAATCTTCTTCCCTGATCCTCTGCAGTGGTTTTTCACTGGCCTGCCACGTGTGCCAGGCTCCACAGGTCCATCACACTTGTAGGAACACATGCATTTTTCATAGACTTATACGTGTTCATCCGCAGACGTGCATGCATGTATACTCTCAACAACACTAGAGGCATTGTTTCCTCCTTCCCAGGCTGAGGCTGGACCTGAGTATTTGTATTTTCTCACTCCTCACAGGAACGGGTCCAGGTTAAGAACCCACCCTCTGCATACATCCAGAAACTGAAGAGCTACCTGGAGACAGGCGGAGTCAGCAGAAAGGTGACCCCTGACTGGTCGACTGCCTTGGTGATAATCCTCTCCCCTCTTCTCTCTTTCTCTTTCTCTGCTGTAAACTCTTCAACCACCCTTATGTAAAAAACATCTTGAGTTAGTGTATATGAGCAAAAATGAATGATTCGGGAGCCATGGCTATTCTGTAAATTGTCTGTCTCCCTTTCAAAACCCAGTTTAAGAGGCGCGTGCAGGAGTCCACACAGGTGCTTCGGGAGCTGGAAATCTCCCTGCGGACCAACTACATTGGGTAAGGATCCACAAAGAACTCCCTAGTAATGCCTGGGCATAGCATGCAGTATTATTCCCTTTCTGCTGGCCAGTCCTAGCAACTATGCAGCCTCCATCTGACTCACAGCTCAAGTGAGGGGGCATGGGTTTTGGGGACTGAAGGCCCAGGTTGAAGCGACAAATATGCCAACTGCATGCACATTACCAAGGTGCATTAGATGTTGCCTGCCAATAGTTCCCAGAAAAATGAATGTAAGTATGAGTTATAGCCAAAGCTCCAAGATCACCTGCTTTTGCCCAAGTAGTAGAGCTGCTGGTCTGTGAAGCAGAAGTCCCTGGGTGAAGGCCTATTGATAGCATGTGCCTGCCAAACTCCTCTGTAGCTGCTCTTATTAGGTTTCAATTGCTGTATTTGACCCTCTCTGGGAAAGGGACAGATCAGCAAGGGGAAGCTTTCCTACCTCTGAGTTTGCAACATTGCTACCATCATAACTGCTGAAATCTCACAGTGACTTCCTTGAGAACCCCAGGCTGTCTGCCTGGCTGATCCAGATCCAGGAAGATTCTCAAACAGGCATTACTCTGGATTGGGAGAGGTCCAAACTCCCAGGAAGTCCAAATGCCTACTGCCAACATAGGGAAACAACCAGTTAGACCCTGTGCTCAGGTGGTGCTGAAATGCCTCTTCAGAACACCAAGGGAGCAGTCTATGAGAGCCCAAGGCAGAGTCTGAGCATTTCAGAGTACCAATCTAGGTAAAGGATCACACAGATCTTTCCATTCTGAGCCTATGGGTCCCTGATGTGGTGATCTTAGCCCACTTGTGAGAATGTTATCCAGCAGAGGGGAGGGGAAGAGACAGTTTGGTGGATGAGAGACAATGAGAGAGAATGTCAGCTGTTTGGTAGAGATGTACATGTTTAATGTCAGCGATTCACAAGGATTAATACCCTCCTTGCAGTAGAAACATTTATATCCTCTGCTTCTGGAGAAGTTGGTTTTCTGGTCCTCATCCATCCAAAAGGAGTCTGGCTTCTCTAAAATGGTAGCTCTTCTCTTGTTCCAAGGCCACTGAGCATGTGAGGGGAGGAGAGACTCCCTGTAGGTTTGACATTCAGACCTTTCTCCGTAAACAACTGGATCCTGTGCACAGAAGCCTCATGAAAGTTACCTGGAGAGCTGCTAAGAATGGGGCATCAAGGACCCTGTCTGGGAGCATGGGACTGCTTAGCACTTGCTCATCACTTTGCACAAAGTCCCTGGGTGACTTAGAGCCTGTCGTCTGTTGAATCTCACTGTTCTGTGAGGCCAGCCTACTGCCTTGCAGTGCACCCAGGGTGACTGGCACTCTCACAGTGTGCTGGACCCAAGCACTGGTCTACAAGCAGCAGAGCACCCATAGTTTCATCTGGGCATGGGTAAGGGTAGAAGGTGGCCAAGCCCCCTGCCTGGCACTACGACTGTCCAGTGGCATTTGGACATGTGGAAGGGCCCCAAAGCTAGCTGCATGCCAGCACTGAGGAGGGAGTGGGAGGCTCTTATCATGTAGTGGTTAGTGTTGTTCTGAGGCTTCAGGTCACTAGATGTGCAGTCTGCTAAGGTCAAGGATTCAGAAGTCTGGAGGTTTTTGCAAATAACCATCTGCTCCAAGGAGCATTTGAATAGAAGCCCCCATTGCCTTCCCATGATGTGGGCAGAAGCCTTGGATGAGGATGGGATGGTGTCTCCTGCTTGATGCCATCATGAGATAGGAGGCTGCTCTTGGGGTTAAGGCACTGGACAGAGACTTGGGACACGTGACTTCAGTTCCCATCTCTGCCACAGACTCCCTGCCAGACCTTGGGCATGTCCCACAGTCTCTCTGGAGCTCTGTGCCTTGGCTGTGAGAGGGGGGTGGCAACAATCCTGCTGGATCCATAATCTGTGGATGTGTGTGGGAAGGCAAGGGGAGAGCTCCCCTGGGACCAGAAAAAGGCTTCCCCAGGAAAATCAAAGCAGGGAATCTTTGGAGTAACAGGGACAGGATGCAACAAGAGATGTGGAATTTGTAACTACTCCCAAGGACACAGAAGGGCCTGGCTGTGAAACCTGTCAGAATCAGGCCAGGTCAGTGCTGTGTTAGGTGGACACCACTTGCATCTTCATCAGGCTGCATTGTAACCTTGCTGTCTGCCCTGAGCAAGATGGGTGGCCGAATTAGAGTGTGTAGCTGGGACTGATGCATCCTCCATGTTTCCCTTGGCTGTGGGGAGGGAGCAGAGAGCTTCAGGCCTCACTCCAGGTGGCTTTGGCCAGTGAACAAAGGTGGCACTGCTAGAGGGTCTCCCACCCTGCCATGTCTCGTCCTGAGAAAGACATGGGGGCACTTCCTGTGCTTCTCACTGCAGCTGTCTTCAGTCTAAGCAGAGTGGGGACCCACCCTCCTGGTGGGCCTGACAAAGCTAGTGCTGGTACAACCCAGCTCACAGGGAGGGTGAAGCCAGTCTAGACACAAAGGGAGAGGAGGGAAAAGAGAAAGTCAAGGTAGTACCGCAAGGGCTAATGCCTGTCCTCTCTTCCAGGTGGGTCCAGGAGTTCCTGAATGAGGAGAACAAGGGGCTGGATGTGCTACTGGAATATCTCGCCTTTGCGCAGTGCTCTGTCACGTAAGTTGCTGCTGAGTGCTTGCCCCTATCCCTGCTTGCTGCAGCCTGCGCCAGAGGGTGGTGTTGCCCTGCATCAGTCATACCCCTGAACTGCTGCACCTTCTGTCAGCACTGGCCCCGATTTTACAAGGTGCTCGAGAATGTGCTGAGCTCTAAGTCATGTGTCATTGACTTGGTGTCTTGTGGGATCAGAGCCACAGGCCCTGACTCAGAAGGCAGGCAGGGATGCAGATTGTCTAGGCTTTCCCTGGGGCTTGGCTTTGGTATCTGTAGCCTCTGGACCCCTCATTAGCAAGTGTGTCAGACTTCTTAGTTTGCCACTGAACTGCCTGTTCTGTGTGATGCTTCTGAGCCCTAGAGGCAGGAGCACAGCAGGATGGTACCTGTGAGCTGTACCCCCTATCCTGTCTTTACAGTGAGATGGGAGAGGATTGCCCAACATTGTGCTGTAAGAGGGCAGTCAAGGGCCATGGCCATAGGTCCCCCTGCAACCAGTCCCCCAGTACTGCAGTGAAGTGAAGGATCTGTGCTCCCTGAGAGCGATGGCCCAGGTGCAGTGGAAGGAGTGTGGTCTTCTAGTACAGTGCAACACCACCCCCCTGCCTTGCAAAGCCCAAGCCCTGGACAGGACATTGGTCTAAACCAGAGGGCCCCAAATGGTGGCCACAGACAGCTGGTTACTTACCTGAAGCTGGCTGGTCCACCTTGTCACTGGCTGCTCCATTTCATTGATCAACGCTTAATCTTCACAATCCTTTTACTGTTGTGACTTCCCCTGTCGCTTCCTGAGGCTGTGAGTGGGAGGGGTGGCATCCATAAGGTGCACAGTCTGTGGAGCTGGGCAGCATGGTGGAAAGAGCCTGAGAACCTCCCTAACAACACAGGACTGGGATTTTCAAAGGAGCCGGATGGGTCTAGGGTCCCTGGAGTATTTGGGGAGGACCTAGGGGTCCCTGGCTTCATTAGGAACCTTTTAAAGGAAGACAGAGAAGGTTTCTGATAGCAGAGGGCTCCAGTATGGCAGACAAATACTCTGTGGGACCCAATGTCTAGGAGTTGAAGCTAGACAATTTTAGAGTATCAAGTAAGATACGAGTAGTTACCAAGAGGTGGGGAGAAGAGGCAATTCACTGTTGGAACAGTTTTCCCAAGGGGTGGTGAAGACACTCGGTCAAGATTGTTTCTTTACTCTGAGAAACATACTGCAGCTGAGAGGTTTTCAGGTTGTGGG
>NW_017729031.1:108028374-108030260 GCF_001723915.1 Gavialis gangeticus
GGGGGGGGGGGGTGTCACGAAAGGCTTGTGGAGGGATCACAGGGCTTGGAGAATGTTATTGCACTTCAAAGCAAAGAAACCTTGCTCCCCTCAGCTCTGCACACCTGTCTGCTCCAAGATGGAGGGTTCTCTGCTAGCCTCCCGCTGCACAAATGCATACCCAGTTGCATCAGTTTAGTCTTGAGGCATATTTTAAGGGGGTTGTTGACTTTTTAGAGAAGGGGCTGCCAGTTAAGATAGGTGGGAGATGCCAACCTGGTATTCAAGGCAGGATGCAGGAGCCACATGATAACAGTCTCTGGCCTCTTCAGGCCAGGAATTGAGAACAGACCATCAGAAGCATCCCTTTGGGGCTTACAGTCTCTGAAAACCCTAGTCCACACTATTAGTAAGCATCATCCCATGCACAGAAAACTGCTCCCTGTCTGGCCTCTTCTGCTCCTTCACTGTCCTGGGTGCTGAAATCTCTGCAATTTCTGGGCTGTTCTGTCAAATTTTCCCTCTTTACCCCTTCTCAGCCCTGAGTGCTAGCTGCTGTTCTGCTATCAATCAGTCTGGGGCTGATGGGGAGATCTATACCCCAGCATGTATTTGCTGGAGGATAAGAATAATCAGATTGATCCTGCCGATGGGTGGCATGGGCAATTTGTTTGCCAAGCAGCATAACCACTTGTGGTGCCAGCTCGGCCTTTGGTAATGACAAGGAGCAGAAGGCTGCAGGCTTGGGGGCCTCCAGTAAGGCAAGAGGCAGCATCAGACTCCTAGGGGATTTGTTGGGGAGGAAGCATCTGCCTCTGCCTTCCTGGAGGAGTGGAAGCAGAGCTGGGCCAGGTGGTCTGCTCCTGCTCTACTCTGGGGTCTCTGAGGGCTCATACTGTGGCTGCATGGAGGACGCTGCACTCAGCACATCCACCCTTCCCCTGCCACTGGCTGGGATCCCACCCCTGCCCTACCAACCTGGGCTGTGTTCTGCTCACTCACAAGTCTGTTTTCACACATGTGCCTCCAGGTATGATATGGAGAGCACAGATAACGGGAGCCCGGGCTCTGACAAAGGGAAGCCCCTGGACAGATCTGTAGAGGACCTCAGCAAGAGCAACTCCTCGTCCCCCACGCAGGGCTCCTCCAAAGCGAGACACCTGACGGTCAGGTAACACACATAGTGCGCCTGGGGCACCCCCCCGCTTGCAGTCTTATGGCTCCCTCCCCACTCCTGCACTAAGCAATGCTCATGTGCCCCCAGGCTTTTTGGGAGCCGAGATATTGAGTAAGCATGGCAAGCGTATCTGGCAGGTAGATGTGGCAGTCCAGCTTGGGGCAGCTGGGCCAGTACACAGGCTGCGAGGCATGCCCTCTGCCAGGTGGAAGGGAGGCATTCATCTCCCCCAAGAGAAATATTGCTGTGAATTAAACTGGACTCCAACACTACTCCCTCACCTTAGCCCCTGGTACAAGTGAGCTGTGCTTTGTGTATATTCCTGTTGGCACCACTGCTCTGAAGCCCTTTTTGCCCTCCACCAAGTTTCAGTTGCTGTGAGGCTGGTGAGCAGCCTGGCTGGAGTCTATATTGGCTGGAACCACTGGGCTGAGGGGCACTCATACTGTCAGTCCTGAGAAGGTCCTGATATTCCCTCTCCCAACCTTGCCACACATGGAACTCCATGCAGCAGGATATGACCGAGGCTAAAGGCTTAGTGAGTGACAGGAAAGGATTCAGTAACAGAGCTGGTTTAATTTTTTTCAGAATTCAAAAGACAAATAAATGTCCTCTCCCATAACTGGTGAGAAAGCAGGCCCTGGGCTGTGAACACCAATGCCCATGTGAGCCTGGTGGTGTGGCTGGGATGATGGAGCTGTAGTCTGAGGACATTCTTCTTAGCTTAACA
>NW_017729031.1:108030356-108042754 GCF_001723915.1 Gavialis gangeticus
TGTAGTCTGAGGACATTCTTCTTAGCTTAACAACAGCTGCCCCCTGAACAATTAACCTAGGAGCTTATCAGCTCAGAGAAACATTATTAATGAACTAATAGCATGTGTAATGGAAGGAGCCTCTAATGCAGAAGACTCTAGAGCAGGTACCCTACATTCTGTTCTGATAATTTGTCTTTAGTCCTTTTCTGGCCCCAGTTACCAAGGTGCTGATCTGTGGAGCCTGCCTTCCTTCCCACCATTAAGTAGGGTACTGTTGTTATCTCCATTTAAAAAATGAGGAAACTGAGAAACAGAGACTAAGTATCTTGCTCAAGTCTTGCCACCGATTCTATGGCAGAACAGAGAATGGATGAAATTTTCAAGATGGCCTCTGTGGAGTTCAACCCACCCACCCCAAGGCTCGACCTGACTCATTAAGATGGTTTTATTGGGAGGTGGTTTGAGTTCAGCCCCTGCTCACTGCATGCTCCCTAATGTGCTCCCCATGTCCATGTTCTAACCACAATCTTTTTTTTTCACGCTGCCCATGGGATGCGCCTTATGGTAGGTAGCCAGGGCTTGGTCTCTGGGATGGTGGACACTTGCCTCAGCTGCCTGCTCCAGTGTTCCCATTGCCAGGATAGGCTTATGGCCTTGCCTCTTGGCTCTGTTACTAGTTGAATTTAAGGTCACCCATGGGTGTTGCCTCACTCTCTAAGAATGACCCTTTTGTCCCTGGCTCCTCCACTCCTTGTCTGTGCCCCAGGTTAGGCCTTCTGGCTCAACAAGAAGAGCCTTTCCTCCAGGCAACTCTGCCCAGCCAGCCCTGCCATGACAGAAGGATCTGGAGCCCTGCCCTTGAGGAGAGACACTCTTTGTACATCTGTATAACCATTGACCAAGCTCCTCTTGATGACCTCTGGCACAGGTGGTAGCAGGGGCTTGGTTTAACCTGCAGAACATATAGAGCTGGTAGGGGTGCATGAAAAGGAAAGAGTTTGCAGTGGCTTTCCCACCCCCTCCCACAATGCATTTGCAAGGCTGGGAAATTCCCTTGAAAACAGCTCCCTACAGGCTGCAGTGGATTTTGTGTCCCAGGCTGCTTTTAAATTGAGATTAGATGTTTTCCTAGAAGATTGTTCCAGTTCAAAGGGGCTTAATTCAGGAAAACCCTCTGGCCTGTGTTGGATTAGATGATTGCTGTGGTCCTTGTTGGCCTCAAACCTATGAAAAATCATTTTGTAGTAGCCACAGCATGTTGGATCTGGAAACCAGACAGGAGAAGCTTGGAGTCCACTAGCCCTGTGGCAGTGAAGAGTAGGAACACCATTTAAGAACAAATGCAGCCTCTTTGACAGGGATGGTTCTTTCTGTTGCTACTTCTGGTGTCTGTTGTACAGGGACCACACAGTGCCTGTGGTGCTAGCTGTGCCCTGAGGCCTGTGGCCTTGAAGTGCCCATAAGGTCATCAATGGGCAGTGCCTGCTCTGAAGTGTCTGGGGTAGGAGAGTAGCTGTCAGTGCAGTGAATGTTAGGAGGCCAGGGACTCTTCCTAAGTGTTGCACCCCTTTTTTTTTTTTTAAATACAGAAGAGCAATAGACCATTTCTGAAGAGCGCAGTGACATTGCTGCCTTGTTCCATTCAGCACTACAACTTCCTGGCTAGCTGTACACAACTCAGCTTGCCACAAAGCCCCCTCAGTTCCACTTCTTCCATCTTTCACTGAGGGGGGAGCATCTGCATCAAGTCCTCTTTCTCCCTCCTGTCCTGCAGGCTGTAATCCTCCTTCAGCTGCTGCCTCTTGAACCAGCAGATCCACTCATTCTTTCAACAAGTCCACCCATGTGTTCCCTCCAGCACCCCTTGGAGCGATCAGGACAGTAAACCCCGGCCACCCATGAACTCCCATCCACCCCGGTGAGCCTCCCTTCAGCCCCCAGACATTGTCAGCATGCTAGGTGCGGACTAAGCTGGACTCTCCATCCAGCCTTGATGCCGGCGTACCATCCCAGCCCATCAGTGTTTTTCAGTGGCCTTAGTGCAGGTGAAAGGCACCAGATTAACAGCCCTGGAGACTGGGGTCTTCTCTTGGCTCCCCAGAGCAAGCACAGCAGCTCCCCCCAGCCTGACCTGGAGGGACTCATCTGCAGGCTGGAAGCAGAGCACAGCTTCCGTGGCCCCTTCCATCATTGGCCTCTCTGCCAAGACAGCCTGTGCACTGATCTGTGGGAAACTGCCCCAGCTTGGATGTATGCCAGTGGCCTAGAGGTGGAAGGCTCTGTCCCCAGCTTCCCCTCTCCTGAGCCAGCTGCCCCTCACTTCCCCCGCCAATGCTTGCTCTGAGCATGCTGCAGCAGCTGGGTCCTGCCTCGGCATCACTCGCTGTTTTTCTTTGCTTCAGACTCAACCCAACGCATAGCAGGAAAGCCCTGCGGAACTCGCGCATTGTCAGCCAGAAGGACGACGTCCATGTCTGCATCATGTGCCTGCGTGCCATCATGAACTACCAGGTGGGGGCAAGACATGGAGCCAACGTTGTCTGCCAGGGCTGGAGTATTACCCAGGAGAGCCCCTTCCCTTCAGAGGGACTTGGCAACTCCATTGGAGAGAGCTAGGCTGGGTACATGCCTCAAGCTGCTGGGCAGGGCCCACGGTTTCTTTGGTTTCACCAGGCAGTGCAGAGGAATTGAGGGGCTCTGGATGGTCTTAGAGGTTGTCCAGAGTCTTGGCTGGTTCCGGCAGACCCCTGGGTCTGTGTAGGACAGCAGATGGACTCCACTATGCTTGGGATAGGGAGTTCCTCTCTCATTCCTGAGTTGGCCTTGGGGTGACTCAGGTCAGTTTAGCCAGAAACTAGCCCAGGGAAGGCTCTTCCAGGTCCAGTGATTAGTGAGTGCTACTCCGCTGGGATTGTCTCTTGGAAATCACCCTGCTATATTAACATGAGTCTCCCCTCCTGCCCTTCTCAACCAGAGACCCTATGTCAGCCAGCACAAGCCAGGCAGCACAGCCATCCTTCCATTTAGACCCTGGGGTTCCACATGGGTAGTTCTGCAGGGTGTGGAAGGTGCTAGGGAGCTTTGGCCCTTACCCATTTCCTGCATTTTGTGGAGTGAGTGGAGGCTGTGCTGGTGACAGGTCTGTTTCTACAAGGAGGGGCTGGAAGCCTGGGCTGTCTTAAGACTGGCTGGCCACCTTCCTGTTGCTCCTCTCACCCCTTTCACTAGTGTCACCCTTCCTCCGTCCTGTTCTGTTGTGCCTCATCCATTTGCTGCTCCAGCTCTTCATACCTCAGCTTGTATCCTGGCTGGAGGCCAGGGCTGCATGTACCTCTGGGCCTGGAGACATGTCTCTTTTCAGCTTGACACAGGGTTCTGCAAGCTGCAGTAACACAAGGCACCCACTCCTCATTGGGGGTCCTCCCCTTGCCTGTGTCTTGGTGGGGATTGCTTCTGGGTCTCATCATGGCTTAGATGGGGGAGGGGGGTAGTGAAGGGATGGGCAGTGGGCATGGAGCTTGCTGAGTACTAGCCAGCATGGGCCTTGCTTCCATGGGATCCCCACCAATCCAGGCCTCTCCATGTAGTCTGTACACAAGTGAGGGCTGGGACTGGCCCCAACAGTCATTTCTGCCCTTATGCCCTGCTAAAGCTGCCTTCTCCTCCTAGTCTGGATTCAGCCTGGTAATGAACCATCCAGCCTGCGTCAACGAGATCACCTTGAGCTTGAATAATAAGAATCCCAGGTATGTGCCCCCACTGTTCCTTCTCCACCCCCCCCCCACTGTCCTCACTGTTTGAGGGGGAGGCTCTGCTCAGACCCTGTGCCTTCCTCACAGAACCAAAGCACTTGTCCTGGAGCTGCTGGCTGCTGTATGCCTGGTCCGAGGGGGGCATGACATCATTCTTGCTGCATTTGACAATTTCAAGGAGGTAGGTCCCTAGGGACTGGTGCCCAAGCCCAGGGAGGGCCCAGCTCTGAAGGGTAGTGGGCTCTGGGAGCCCACAGGCTGGGGATATGACAACATGTGAGGGGTGGGATTGGTGTAGTGATAGGAACAAAGAGTTTCTATCTCCGTTATGCTGAGCCCTGACACTGGTTCTCAGTGCAGCCCTGGGCAAATCCTTTCACCTCTCCATGCCTTAGTTTCCCCAGCTGTCAAAGGGAGGTGGTGACTGAGTGTCACCACTTTGAGACCTTGGTTCTGTTCCAATCAGTGCTGTGTGCATGTGACAAGGAAAGAGTTGAATCGTGTCTCACTCCACCCCCCTCCCATAGCCCCTGGCTGGCACTCTGTTCACACCCATTCAGAGAAGCACACCAGTCCATCTGTGGTAATGGGGACTGCTGTGGCTCTCTGTGCATGGGCAGCTCAGGGGAAACACTTTGGAAGGGTGATGCTCTGGCTGGGTTGAAGCCTGGTGGGCTGTGTACCAGCTCTGAGGCACACTTGCTTTGCCTTCCTGTTCTAGGCCTGCATTTGCAGTGGTGCATCAGGAACTTTGCACATACCCACAGACACCCACCCACATACCCACACTGCTCTGCCTCAGGCAGCCACACTCCCCAACAAAACCCAGTCGCAACCACTCACCCACTTTTCCTCCTTCCTGCGTGCCCCTACAAACGTGTGCAGCACCCTGCAGAGAGGTCATTTTCTCAGACCCAGCAGATATGACAACCGCCAAGTGCAGTGTACGCTGCCAGTGGTGCTCACATCCTTTGTATATTTTACCTTGCTCCCAACTATGCCATTCCCCTGGTGGAGTTGATGTGACCATGGAGGGAAGAACAAGGCCACAAAGGGTAGAGGTGGGGCATGACTCTACTGCTTTTGGAAAGGCAAGAAGCCTACCCCAGGCCACAGTGGCACCCGGCAGGTCGTTCTGCCTTGTCCTCAGGGGTGGCAGTTGCCCATGGGTAGAGTGTTCTGAATGGTGACAGTTTGAGGAGACTGCTCAGAGCTTGACTGTAACTTGTTTGGTTTCCTGCCCCAGACTATGGCTGATGGCCCTAGGTTGTCACATCATGTGTGAGTTGCTGCCTTGGCATGGACCCAGTGTCCTCTGGAGGGGTGCCGTGCATTGGCTTTTCCTCTCAACTTATGCCCCTAGCAGGGAGGAACAAGCTGAGTCCCCTTCTGGGCATAGATTGCAGAGTGCTAACTGGATGCTAATGTGCCAGCCTTCATGCAAAGAGGTTATGGTTACTATCTGTCTACCACAGGTGGGGGAAACTGAGGCACAGAGAGAGGTAGGATGTGCCCAAGGCCCTGCAATGAGTCAGGGCAGAGCCAGGGGTGGAATTCAGGTATTCGGCCTCTCAGTCCCTGCTCTGACCCTTAGGCTGGGAAGCCCCAGCACACTGTCCTTGCACAGACACAGGTGTAACCTGGCTGCCTGCCCCAGATCCTGCATCTCCACAGCTGGGAAAGATTTTGTAATTTGCCTAGGAGTGTTTGGAGCACAGTCCCATTGGCTTTCATCAAGACCATATGAAAGTCCATACACGCGTCCCTCTTCATGTGACTCAGGAACTCTTACCTGCATCCAGACACAGCCAAAGTTGTCCTCTCATTGGGAGAATGCCCTTAAGGTGCTGTACTCATAAAAATCTGAAAGCAGTGGCTCACTCACTGCACTCACTGAGGCCAACAAAATCCCTCCACACACCTTGACCTCTGAGCTCTGAACTGAGGGACGATATCCCTTTAATTAAAATGTCACAGATGCACCCCTGCAGGAGAAGGATGGAGGGGGGCAATCTATCTTCTGTGCCAGGCTATAAATATATCTTTCTTGCTGAACATGGGGCTGCCAGCTGTGAAATTCTGGCTGGCTTGAACAGTGCTCGGATGCCTGCCTCACATTAGGATGACTCTTGAAATCTGCTAATGCGGCACAAGCTGGGGCTGGGACACGGCAGCTGGCAGAAAGTACCTATTGGAGGAGGAGGGAGGCCAACAGCACCTGAGAGAGCTCTGCTGCCCACATGCAGCCCAACCCCAGAGCTAGATTATGTGTGCTGGAGGAAGGCTTCATGGGTTTGGGGCCTCTGAAGGTGTCCTGAGCTTCTGGAGGGGGTGGAAGGGAAGGTGTTTGAGGCTGCACAGCTCAGTCAGTGCACTGCCATCCTGTCCACTGTGCCCATCTGCTAAGGCTTCCTGCTGCTTCAGACCTGGGCAGGAGTCCTGTGGTTGCCCCTGGCCACTCCTCCTCCTCCTGTTACTGTCCCAGAACTGACCTGCTGAGTTCCCTCATGTGAGGCATAGGGGTGCTGGCTGGCTGTTGTCTGCCATGTGGTCAGCGACAGGGCCCCCAGGAGAAGCTGGCATCATCTTTCAGGGAGCAGCTCCTAGCCATCCCCCTATTGTCCCTGTAGCCCTGCATGGTGAGGTTAAACAAAGAGGCAGGTTGCTTGACATGGGATGCTGGATTGAATTCCCCTGCATAGCAGCAGGGAGCTGGGGCTGCAGCTGGCAGGGGGAGATGGGGAGAGGGAAGCACAAGCTGACACCAGAGCACTTCATGTAGGAGAGCATACCTGATCCCTCAGCTGGAGCTGTGCCAATGTGCACCATGGCAGGGTCTCCCAGAGCAAGGGCAGCAGCAGCATGGGGAGGAATCCTTCAGCTGTGAGCAGCTGTCAGGTTTCAGGTCATGAGCGCATCCATTTCAGCAGCCACCTGTGCTGTCCCCATCATTGGACCAAATCCCCATCATGGCTGTTCTCAGGGTCAGGACACCTGGCAGCTGTTCCTGGTCCTGCTGCTAACATGCCGCAGGATGTTGGCCAAGTCCCTTCCAGCACAAATCCTGCCATCCTCCCAGAGGCATGAAGCTTGCAGGCTTAATGTCCTCCAGGGAAGGGTGCTGTACCATGGGAGATTGCAAATGAATGCATTGACTATTCTTTGAGCCCCAGAGGCACTGGGAGATGGGCCATAGGGACCCACAGTCCCCACAAATCCACACGGCAGGGGCTCCTGATAGGCAGGTAGGAGAACAGTGTGGAGGGTTGTCACTTGGATTCCCTCTCTTTCCCTTTCTGCTCTGGCTAGGCTAGGCTGGCAGGACTCAGGTCCCATCATAACAAGTGGCCCAGCACAATATGTGGGTAGGATGGCACAAGCATGTCAGCACCATGCTGGGAGTCACCCAGGAGCCCAGTCCAGTGCTAGGGTAGGCACTGCAAGAGCTAGAACTCTCCCACTTGACCCTGTGGGCTCCCAATGCAAGGCAAAGAATCTAGTACTGAAGATGGATATGAGACCCAGCACCCAAGCCATGTGGGGGCGTCAAAGTCAGGGCCTTGTGTAGCAGCTGCAGCATCTTTTGAGATAGGGAAGGGACTGGATTGTTATTGGCCGCCTGTGGTGTGGTCATAGCTAGTGTCCCAGCCACAGCCCAGGCCTCTCTGCACTGTGGTGCTTGTTACCTTACGCTGTGGGAGGCTCTGGTCTATGGGAACATAGTGGAGGTGCTGAGGAGGCAGCTTTGGGGGACTGTGGTCTAGGACTGAGTGGTGCGGAAGCTGGGAGTGCTGGGAGAAGCTTTAGGTATAGCTGCTCCTTTCAGCAGCTTCATGGCAGTGTTTAGGAACCAGGTTCCCTTGCTTGGTGCCAATGGGCACCTTCTCTAGGACTTCAGGGCCACTCAAGCTGATAGTCTCTGCTCTTGCCTGTAGGTCTGTGGGGAGAAGAATCGCTTTGAGAAGCTGATGGAGTATTTCCGGAATGAAGACAGTAATATTGACTTCATGGTGAGTGTTTTGGGAGGGGAAAGCCATATGTGGGGAGCAGTCAGCCCACATCCATGCTGTGCACTGCCTCTCGGCATCTGGAGGCCTTATGTGATTGGAATACCTAGCTGGTTTTCCATCCACTTAGGGCAGGACAGGGCTGCTAACAGTGCCCTTTCTCCAAGTCAGTGAACACGGGCATGTTCCGTATCCAGGGGAATACAGGCTTTGTAGTCCCATACCAGCTTTGTAGCAGTCCACTAACTCACATGCATGTGGCATAGGGAAAAGAGGCTGTGGCCTGCAGCTTCTGCCACTTGAACCAAAAGAGAATCCCTTTTGAAGCCAGTAGTAACAAGGCTTTTACCTTCTATAGGGTATCAGCTATGAGAGGGTAGTCAGACCCATATGACAAATGAAGCTCCTTCAGGCTTGTCGGGGAGGGTGATCTCTCTGAGCTGACAATGGGCCTTTCCAAATGCCTTGAGAACTGCTAGCATGGTGTTCTGAGGCTCAGAGCTTCCTGTGTCCAGCAGCTTGGTTTGCCCAAGGTCTGCCTTGTGTCCCTGGATTCAGAACAGCTGCATTAAGAAACAGACAATATGAGTGGCTGGTACCTGGGATTCAGTTCCCAGCTCTGCCACTTCCTGTGATATGTTAAATGATCCTTATTCTGTTGTGTGCCCAAGCATTCAGTAAGGTGGGAGGTTGCTGCTCTGAGTGGCCCCTGATTGTTATGTTGTCCCCACTTCTGTCAATCTGCTGCTTGCCTTAGCCCTGAACCTCTGTCTACCCTTACAGGTGGCCTGCATGCAGTTTATCAATATTGTAGTGCACTCAGTGGAGAACATGAACTTCCGAGTCTTCCTACAGTATGAATTCACTCATCTGGGCCTAGATGAGTACCTTGAGGTGAGCTTGATCTTTTACCCTCTCTGGCTGGCCTTACAGACACAAGAAGCTTAGATACATGATACATTTACACTGGTGTAACTTGCACAGATGTTGTACGGTCAGAGAGAACCATACCAGGGTCCAGAGTGAACAGACAAGCAGTTGTCCTGGGGCAGCTGCTGCAGTAGGCACTGTTACATTGCCTTGCCACTAGGTGGCAGAGAATGAGCAGTAGCTTCTTTGCTTTTAGCAAACAGCTTCCCCAGGATAAGCTGCTAGCATACAGCATCTGCACTAGCATAACTTAAACCAGTGCCATTTTTTTCCCTGAATTTTTCCCTGGGGTAATTCTACATGGAGTTCAAGTAAGTTACACTGGTATAGAGTTGAATGTCTTATGTTGGCTCCTTTACAGTGGTGGAAAGGCTGGTTACACTGGTGTAAACATGCTGTGTATCTGAGCCTTAAGTCTAGAAGGGATGCAGGGGGCTGTGGGCAGATTGCTCTGCATGCTCCTCCTGCTGGATGATTCTTTTAACTGAGGGCACCCTCTGCCTATGACCATCTACCCACGCAGGCTTCTTGGTCTGACTGGGTTTGTACCCACCACACATTAAATAATGTAGTGGGCCATAAACTTGGATATGCCAGGAGAAAGAAGCCATGCTCAGAAGCTGGAGATCCTCCACCCAGGAGAGGAAGTGTGTGGAGGTTTCAGACCCAGCTCTGAGAGCTGTGGATGCGAGGCACTTGTAATTGTCTGGTAGGGTTGGGGCTGGGCCTGGGACAGGTTCTGAACAGGGTTCCTGGCTATCTCATTGCAGAAGCTGCGCCACACAGAGAGCGACAGGCTACAAGTGCAAATCCAGGCATACCTGGACAACATCTTCGATGTGAGCGCCCTGCTAGAGGAAACTGAAACCAAGAACGCTGTGCTGGAGCACATGGAGGACCTGCAGGAACAAGTGGCACAGGTGAGTAGTCATCACTGAGTAGTCATCAACAGTGTGACATCTAATTGGGAGGATTTATTGAGTTGAGCTCCCCAGGAGTCTGTCCTGGTTCCAGTATTGCTTAACTTCTTCATTTATAAATTGGAGGATAGGACTGAGTGCATACTTAACAGATTTGCACATGGCAGCAAGTTGGGTGGAGTTGCAGACACTCTGGGGGGCAGACCTAGGATGCAGAGTTACCTGGATAGACTAGAAAAATGGTCCAAAATCAATTAGATCAAATTCAACAAGAAATGCAAAGTCCTGTCCTTAGGACAGAATAATTGCATGTACCAACATGGCCTGGGGGACGACTGGCCAGGCTGCAGTACTGCAGAGAAGGACCTAGGGATTACTGTAGTCAAGAAACTGAATATTGTGTGCTCTTGTTGCAAAAAAAAAAAAAAAAAGTCAACAGAATCCTGGGTTGTATTAACTATCGGAGTGTTACTTATAAATCAAGGGAAGTGATTCTTCCACTCTGTTTGGTACTGATGAGGTCTCACCTGGAGAACTGTGTCCAGTTTGGGTCCTACACTTCAAAAAGGCTGTGGACAGATTGGAAAGAGTCCAGCACGGAGACACAAAAATAATTAGAGGCCTGTAAAATGTGACTTATGGGATTCAGGTTTTCTGCTTGCTGTAGAAAGCAGAAAAACCTGGAAAACTGCAAAGTTCCAGCCTGCAAGGGGCTGCTTGTGGCTGGGGGCAGTGAGACACAGGGGCAAGGGGCACGCACGCACATGCATGTGGCAGCCAGGCAGGGTGACAGAGAGCACTTCTTACAGCTCTCTCTAGGTAAATCTGTGGGTGCAGGAGAGCACAGGCGATGTAGCAGGGGGCGGAGGGGCACAATTGACATGGCAGAGGGGCTGGGGAGGCACAGGTAATACAGCAAGGGGGCAGAGGGGACACAGGTGATGCAGAAGAGGGGCAGGGGGGGCACATACCACCCCAGATTTTTGCATCCACAGCAGGGTGTGGGGCTCCAGCCTAGCTGGAATAGCTCTGTGCAGGAGTTGACTCCACAGCCCAGCAGGTAGGACCTGGTGTGGGAGAGAGAGCCATGCCACCATGGCCACCAAGATGAGGCACCCCTTGCCCATGCAGCAGCAGTGGGCACACAACTCAATACTGCTGTCTCTCACCTTGGTGACCATGTTGACGTGGCGCACCCTCCTGAGCCAGGTCCTGCCCACTGGGCTGCGGAGGTGGCTCTTGCCCAGAGCTGGTTTGGCCCAGCTGCAGCCCTGCACCACACTGTGGGCACAGAAATCTGGGGGGGGGGGCATTTGCCTCCCCCACATATCACCTGTGCCCTTGCCTGCCCCCGATTGTGTCTCCTGTGCCCAGACACCCTCTTTCCCACACACGCACCCCCTTCCTTATATATATACACACACACTGGCATTTCATTTTACTTGCAGAAAAATGCAGATTTGGGGGTTTTGATCAGAAAATTTGGGGTCTTTAGCAGAGAATTTGGGATTTTTAAACAGAGAAAACCAGGATCCCTGCTTATGAGGAAAGGCTGAAAGAGCTAGGGTTATCTAGTTTGAAGAAAAGAAGACTGAGGGGGAACTTGATAGCAGTTTTCAAATACCTGAAGGATGATTATAGTGATTGTATCCTGTATGATTATATCCTGAAGGATGATTATAGAGAGAGAGACTTTTGGCTGCAGGGGACAGGACTAGAAGCAGTGTTCTTCAAGCTGCAGCATAGGAAATTTAAATTGGAGATTAGGAAGAGCCTTCTGACTGTGAGGATGTTTAAGCATTGGAACAGGCTACTGTGAGAGGTTATGAAATCTCTATCCTTGGAAATTTTAAAGAACAAATTACACAGACACTTGGCTGGGATAATTTAGTCATGGAGGATCTTGTCTTGAGCAGGGGGCTGGATTAGATGGCCTCAGGAGGTCCCTCCCAGTCATACTTTCCTGTGATCCTGTGTCCTGCACATCTCCATGGCCAGTGTGGAGGGGGAAGGGCTGAAATTCTTGGGTTTCTCCTCCTGCCCTTAGCATTACCAAGCTCTGGGATGGAATAATTGCCTATGCAAATATAGTCCAGGGAAGGATTGGCTAGGCAATGGTCCTGGAAGAAGAAGGTAGCCTACCCTGCTCTACCAAGTCTCCAGTGGCAGCTGCTGGAGAACAAGAGGCACCTGATAACAAGATAACTCCACCAAACCAGGGTGTCCTTCAGGTCTGCCGCTGCTGATTCGGCCAGGAGGTTCCAGTGGCCTGTGATTGTTCATAGGGGCCATGGTGTCCTGGAAGAGGGAACCTCCTAATCCTTGTCATTTGAAAGGGAGACATTTTTTGCTGTGGCATGGGAGATCCCAGCAGGATGCAGGGAAAACGGGATATGGGAGGGCAAAGGGTTCATGCTGGCACCTAGATGTCCAAGGGCCTGGATGCTCTGTGTTGGAGTTGCAATATCCCACCTTATTCCCCATGTGCTGTGTCCCTCCCCACCATACACCTCAATCCCATTGCTTTGTCCCACTCATGGGGGGCAGTAGCTGAACATAAGCTCCTCTTGCAGCTCACAGAGAAGCTCCAGGACTCAGAGAATGAGTCCATGGCCAAGATCGCAGAACTGGAGAAGCAGCTGAATCAGGCACGCCGGGAACTAGAGATGCTTCAGGTGAGGCCAGTGGGGATGGAAGGGCAATACCCAAGGCAGGGAGGCATCAAACCAAGGAGCGGGGTGCAATCCCCAAGGGGCAGAGGCTGACACGTCCAAGTGGGAGGTATTGAAGGCAAGCGGGGGGGGGGG
>NW_017729031.1:108043131-108046980 GCF_001723915.1 Gavialis gangeticus
CGTCCAAGGGGGAGGTATTGAAGGCAAGGGGGGGGGGGGGAGTGAAAGCTGGGGGAGAACAGGAGGAGAGGAGGGAGCTTGGCAGATACGGGTGTGGGAAGTGGGGTGGGAAGAGTTTGGGGTAGGAAAAGTTCAGGGTCAGCAGGGTTATGCAGTAGGTGCTGAGTATGCTACTCCAGCCCTGGGATACAAGCATCCTGGGTATGTGTGAGAAGCCACTGACAACCCTTCTTGCAGTGAACTTTCCAGCCCTGGCACTGGAGGCGTTGGAACACAGGCTCGTTCTCAGGGGATGAAGTGCCTAGCTGTCTGTGCATGCACATAAGGATGCCTTCTAGCTGTCTTGGGCCCTCCTTGTGTGTGGATAATTCCCTGCTCCTTGTAGGAAGGGAGCACTTGCTCCAGTGTGGGTCATTAGCAATTGGGCTCCCTGCCCAGTGACAGGTGGGGGTGGCACTGACTGGCTCTGTGTATTGGCTCAGGACCAGCTCAGCGAGTCTGCCGGCCCAGTGAGCTCCCCCCAGCAGCCGCAGCCGCAGCCGCAGCCACAGCAGCCAACAGAATCGTATCGCTCAGCTTTGGAGCAGAAGCTGGAGGAGCTGGAGGATAAAGGGTTAGTCCGGATCCTGCGTGGGCCAGAGGGAGACGTTGCCATCGAGATTGTCCCTGTTGTCATAGAAACCCCAAGCGTCCCCGTGGTTACTGTAGAAGCCTCCGTCTCTACCAGCACAGGTATCTGCCACCCTCTGATGGGCAGCACAGGTGGTGGGAGGGAGGAGAGGAGTCCTGTTTGTCTCTGGATGGAGCCAGGAACTCCCCCAGTCTGGGGCAGAGCCATCTATGGAGTTGAGGCAGTGGTGCACTCGGATTTCCCTTCCTCCTCACACCAAGGGCTAGGGGTCTTTTCCCTGCTCCATCCTGTTTGGAGCTGGGAGTCCCTTTTTTCAGGCAGGCTGGATTTCTAGATGGCAACCTTGCCCTGGGTACCAGCCCTGCAGAACCTCCCCAAAGTCTCCCTGAGGTGTGCACCTGCCCCTCTGAAAATCAGGGACTCACTGTGCCAGCACTGCACCATCTTGGGATGCAAACACGCACAAGATCAAAAAAAGCACATGACATGGAGACCTTATGCTGGAGGGTCACAAAGCACTCTGCAAAGTGGATCACCGTCACAGAATGGGGAGGGGGGAAACTGAGTCACAGAGGGAGGAGGGGACTTGCCTGAGGGCAAGGGCACAGATGCCTCCCACCTTGCCAAGCCCAGGCCCAGAACCCTCCATTGTTAGACTGAGTGGAGGGGCTCATTGGCTTTGCATTTATTTTGCAGATTTCCTGTCTCCTTCCACCCCTCTCCCACCACCGTCTCCTGCTGCAGCTCCAGCTCTTCCTCCACCACCCCCACCACTACCCCACACCAAAGATGCTGGCCCTGCCACCCCATCCAGCGAGCAACAGTCCCTACCTTCTCCACCACCGCCAGCCCCACCCCTCCCTGGGGTTGACACCCCTCCACCTGCCCCACCACTGCCTGGGGTGGAAATCCCACCCCCACCTCCCCTCTCAATGACTGATGGCCCTGCTCCTCCTCCTCCTCCACCCCCACCCCCACCCATGGGACAGCCACTGGGAGGAAGCCTAATCACAGCAGCCAGCTCAGGTAAGCCAAGCTTGGGGTGTGGGTGCAGCTCAGCACAGAAGGGAACATTATGCTCATATGAGGGCAGGGGTACCAGGATGAGTGCCCTGGACGCCACAGAGCAGGCATTGCCTGGCTGGCTTCTCATTTCCTCCATCCCCAAGAAGGGGAGGGAGGTGTCCATAGCTCTTACCTGCCTTGGCCTCTCTGCCGAGGCAGAAGCCGAAGGGCTGGGTTGTGTGGGATGTGAAGTCTCACACCACCTCACTAACATCCCTAACCAGCCCTCTGAGGACATTGTCCTGGGCCAGGGAGCCCCAGTGCTACAGCCCTGTTGGCTCTTTGAGTTCATCTAGTTCTGTATTGCCCCATGGACAGGGCAGCTTGGGTGCTTAGTCCAGTAAGTTGCCTGATACCTCAGTCCATGTCTCCTCAACTCTGGCAGCAAAGCCACACCTCTGGGACAGGGGCCTCTACTCAGGATACCTGGCTTGTTGTGTTCTGCTATGGTAGAGGCATGAAGAGCCCCCTCATACCTTTGCTGCTCTGAGGACCTGCCGGGTCCCCAGCCTCATGGTGCCCCATGGGAACTGAGTCTACTCTCATGCTGTCCTGCCCACTCCCACTTGACTCTCATCCTTGTCCTTGTTGCAGTCAAAGTCAAAAAGCCAATACAAACCAAGTTCCGGATGCCCATTTTCAACTGGGTAGCTCTGAAACCCAACCAGATTAACGGGACCGTCTTCAATGACCTCAATGATGAGAAGATCTTGGAGGTGAGGATCTGCTCTTGAGGCTGCCTTTCTGGGATGGAACCAGCTCACTGTGACAGGAGGAGGTGGGGGGGGGGTAGTAAAGTCTGGAGAGGGTTGGGGTAGAGGAAGTTATTGTGGCCTGGGGCTGAGCTGGACAGCCAGTGAGCTGTTTGCTGGGCTGAGAACATGTGCCTAAGGTTAGCATTGTGCCAGGAAAGCTCAGGGCTGTCAGGCAACAGGTTCTCCACTGGATGAAAACCCCACAGCCTGCTCCCAAAGGGGAGACTCCAGCACACTGCAGCCTCGTCTCCTATTGAAAGGGCAGGGCATGCCTGCGAGGCAGAGGGACTCTGTCCTGTAGACTCTGCACACCCAGGAGTTCCCTGAAGCAGCAGTTCAGCACCATGGAGAGGAGATCTCTGCGTGCTGGGGGCAGGTCTCAGGGCTGTAGGTCTGCAGCCAGCTCAGCCCTGGAGTAACCTGCTTGCCTTGTTTCCATATGTCCATCCCATTCTCCTCCCTCCCCACCCCTTTGTGCTCCCTCCCTTCTCTCCACCATGCTCCTCTGCTTTGCTACTACCTCTTCTTGCCTCTCTGCTGCTCCCTGCAGGAGCTGGACATGAGTGACTTTGAGGAGCAGTTCAAGACCAAGGCACAAGGCCCCAGCCTGGACATTGGCACCCTGAAGGCAAAAGTCACTCAGAAGGCCCCCAGCAAGGTGACGCTGATAGAGTCCAACCGGGCCAAGAACCTGGCCATCACACTCCGCAAAGGTGGCCTCAGCATTGACAGCATCTGCAAAGCCATCCAGACGTGAGTGTCACCCCAGCCCCTTGCCTCTGTGCATGTATGGGCTGGCCGGAGCCATTGGCAGGATGCTAGAGGGCAGGAAATTCTGGAAGTTGCCCCACTGTCTAGCTGGAGCCAGCCCTCTCCATGCATGTGGGCACTGGCCTACATCCACCTCCCCCAGCTCCCTGTGCATCCCTGCACCAAACCTATAGCCAGTACCCGCAACCAGCTCTCAACTGGACCCCTGTGGAGGACAGTTATCAGGGCTATGGTGTCAGACACTTGACACAGGCTGAACTGGTGGTCCAGTACCACTGCTGAGCTGATCCTCCCAATCCTCTCTTCTGTGAGAGGTGGGACTGGGGATCAGGACACCTGGGTTCTATCCTTAATGTTCAGGGGTAGTTACGAATTCTGTACACAACAAGGACACCTAGGAATCCACACACAGACTGGTCCTGGGTGCCAGGCCCTGTATAGGTCAGTTACAGAGCTGGCCCTGGCACCCAAAACTTCCTGATCTGCCTGATGGAATGGACAGACAGACAGACGGGGCTGGGAGGGTGATCTAACAGTCAAACAGAATGGAGCAGGAGATTCAGCTGGGCACATAACTGAGCAGTGCCAGGGCAATCAGGGGCACTGTGTCTCAAAGGGGCTTAGAGG
>NW_017729031.1:108051980-108056802 GCF_001723915.1 Gavialis gangeticus
CCCAGTACCGGGCCGTGGCCTGGGGGTTGGGAACCTCTGGACTAGATGATCTCATGAGGTCCCTTCCGACCCTAAGTTTCTATGATGGCTGGGGCCAGGGCATTTTCATTTTCTGTTGGCAGCCCCTTCTCTTCTAAAGTGAGGGGCCTGCTGAAGTACTGAAATCATATAGCATGGGGAAGGGGCTTAGAGGTGGGGGTAAGGGTATTTGGGATGCCACAGAGAAGCAAGAGATGGAGGAATAGGGAAGGGGGATGAGGGGACAAGCAGCTACAGTCAAGACTTCCGGCTTTGGCTCTGCCCTGCCCCCTCCATCTGGAGGAGGTGGATAGTGGTTCCAACACACCCAAGCAGGACATGGTTGCAGGGGTCCTTGAGGATCTGCGCTAACCTTTTCTCCCTCCTGGTGCAGGTATGACCTGCAGACACTGAGCCTAGACTTCCTGGAACTGCTGGAGCGCTTCCTGCCCACGGAGTATGAACTGCTGCAGATACGCAAGTATGAGAAGGAGCAGCGGCCACTGGATGAGCTATCGGATGAGGACCAGTTCATGATCAAGTTCAGCAAACTCCCACGCCTGGCTGAGCGCATGAACATCATGACCTTCCTGGGCAACTTCAACGACACAGCACAGCGCCTGATGCCGGTATGAGCCGGGCAGGCAGGCTCCAGACACAGTCAATGAGTCTGGGGCTGGGGGCACTGACAGCGTTGCTCTGGGGCAGAGGGTAATGCCCAATTCTCAGTGGAGTCGGCCAGGAATGGAGAGCAGAGGGGACTTGGGGATGCTGAGGAACTGCAGAGGCCTCTGGAGGAAGGTGAGGGTAGGCAAGTGGAGGTGAATCCCTGGCGCTTTCTGTCTGGGGACCTGACTTCAAAGCTTCCTATGGTCATGTCAGTCACCCACATGCAGGCTCCAGCAAGCTTGTTGGAAGCAAGTGGGTGCCACAAAACTGCCAGGTAGTGTAGAAACACTGTGGGCAGACAGCAGCTGTGTGACAAGTGCAGCCAGGGCCAGTACAGCCAGGACGGCAGCCAGAGGTGGCTGAGGCACCTCAACACTGCTCTGTGTGTGGGGGGGGAGTGGGAGGCACAGGACTGGAGAAGCAGAGGGGACTCTGGGTCAGGACAGAGGGGCAGAAGCAGAGCTGCAAGGAGAGGCCCAGGGCTGAGGTATCTAGGAGCTGCAGGCTGGGAAGAGGAAGCTTCAGCAGAGCTGTCAGTGGGGAGCCTGTCACTTGGGATTGTGAATCAGGGCCTATGGCTGGAAGCAGGGCTGTGGAAAAAGCCCTCGTGCTAGCCAGGGCCTGAGCCCAGGCTGGGTGTTTGGGGCAGTTTGTAGGGAGGAACATGGAGTCCCTGCAGGCGCTTTGCCCTCAGCTTCTGCTTTGCAGGCAGCTGCCCAGCAGCACAATGTCCTCATGGTCCCTCTCACCCTAACTGCAGCAACTCCACTCCATCATTGCTGGGTCCATGTCCGTCAAGTCCTCCACGAAGCTGCGTAACATCCTTGAGGTGAGGGGCTTTGAGGCATCTAATCTGATGGGGCCAGGCCCTGAACAGGGGGAAAGAGTCTGGTGCCCTGTCTTGGGCTGGGGAGAGAAAGGAGACTCATGGAATATCTATTTGCTAATGTCCCTTAGGAACCTCAGGGGGTTCTCTGGGTCCTCACTAGGTTGGGGGCAGGGTGGATCTGGGGTTTTAGCTGGGCCGAGGGTAGGAAAGAGGGGGATCTTTCTCCGGGGAAGTGGCTGAGACAAGGACTGGGGGCCCTGGCTGGGCTGCTAGGGGACAGTGTTCACTTCAGAGGAGAGGGCCCAAGCCAGCCCTGCCCTGGCTAGTTGGTGCCTGAGCTGTGGGGCTGGGGGCCTGATGTGAAGCTTGATGTGTGTCTGCCCCATGCTTGGGCCAAGTCTTCTGCTCTGAAGTAGAAGGGGTTGGTAAACATCCCCTTTGGCTGACTAGTGGGTGCCCCATGCCTCCTGCTGCACAGGGAAGCCATAGTTCAGCACAGGGCTGCCTGATGCCTCTGTGGCTTAGCAAAGGCAAATGACTGCTACAGCCATCTCTCTGCAGATTGTCCTGGCCTTCGGGAACTACCTGAACAGCAGCAAACGTGGCGCTGCCTATGGGTTCCGGCTGCAAAGCCTTGATGCGGTAGGTGTTGGGGAGAAGCTCAGTGCTCTGGGGGGGAGGCCATGGGAAGCAGATGCCTTGGCATTTCCCTCAGGGCTCAGGGGTCTGCACCTGGTCCCAGAAAGACATAGTGTCCAGCAAAGGCCCCCTGTTGTGGTGGGGGGAGAGGGCAGCTCTGTTGGCCACACCAGGTCAAGTGACAGACAAGGCAGATGGGGGCCCATTGTTAGAGGGCCCAGGAAAGCCTGCCACGAGGGGGCAAGCGTGGACTGCAAGGGAAGTTGTGCTATGGAGCAGGAAGTGGCAGATGTGGAGAAGAGGGTGCCTGGGCTGGGCTGGGCTGCACTGGCTGGGCACGGTAGTGAGTGTGATGGGGAGAAGATAGAGACCACCAAGCATGGGAGATAGGCACTGGGCGGGAGGCAGACACAACTGGACATGAGTGCTGGTAGTGGGGAATGTTTGGGCTCAGCCCTCAACCTGATTGCTGTCTTCAGCTGCTGGAGATGAAGTCCACGGACCGGAGGCAGACACTGCTGCACTATATGGTGCGGGTGATCAGCGACAAGTACCCAGAGCTGACAGGCTTCTACACTGAGCTGCATTTTCTGGACAAGGCAGGCACAGGTACTGGCACATGGCTAGGGCTCAGGGCAACCCCCAGGCCCCTAAGCTCCAAGAAGGCCACAGCCTCTGAGTCAGGCAGCTGGTTCTTTCTAAAGCTTGCTGCAGGCAGGCAGTCACTGCAGCTCTCAATTGTTTTCTCTCTCCCTCTCCCCACCCAAGTGTCCCTGGACAGCATGTTGCAGGATGTGCGGAGCCTGCAGCAGGGCATGGAACTAACCCGCAAGGAGTTTATGCGGCAGGATGACAGCCAGGTGCTCAAGGACTTCCTCAAGGCCAACACCGAGGTGATGGAGAAACTGCAGACTGATGGGAAGACAGCCAAGGTGAGTGCATCTGCCCCATACCTGGGGCAGTGCATTCTGGAGCTTACCTGAACTGAGGGAGCTTGGGTCTGGGTAGTGTGCCCTGCCTACACACACTTCCAGCCCTGGAGCTGGTCGCTACTGGACACAGGGGCGTGGTCTGAAGAGGGGGCTGGTGCAGGACTGTGGGTGGCTGGGCTTGGGGCAGCATCACAGTGAGAGGGGAAAGGCCATGCATTAAGGCAGCAGTGCAGTATGCTTGGAGCCCCATCTTTGAACCACCAACCACAGCAGGAGGTGACTCCTCCCACAAGGCCTGTCAGCCCCAGCTGGACAATGCTGCCTCTGAGCAATGCTCACAGAAAGGCAGTCTAGGGGGGTCTCTGACTTGGTGAAGCAGTAACTGTGCTTTTGTGCACCTTTAGGCATCTCCAGCCTCTGTGGGTGCAGGGCATCTGCACTAATGGGGTCTCTCTGTCTTTGCCTGCAGGAGGCCTATGAGTCAGTTGTGGAGTACTTTGGTGAAAATCCCAAGACTACCCCCCCCACCATGTTCTTCCCGATGTTTATGCGCTTCATCAAAGCCTACAAGGTAAAGGGGCCCAGCAGCAATAGCCCGGTGGAGGAGCCATCCCACCTTGCATCCCAGTGCTCTGCTCTGGTTGGGCCATGGCCCTGTGCGAAAGATAGGAGTGAGCCCTGCCCTTGTGTATTGGACAGCTGTGACTCCTCCCCCTTCTTATCTAGGAAAAGTATGGGTGTGGGCTGGGCAGACTTAATCAGGTACCTTGAGAGAGGACACGCAGCCCTGTGCTACTGCTTGGGAGGCCCACTTCCCAGGCAGGACACATGTAGACTTCCAGGAGCTATGACAGGGTCTGGCCCCAAAGCCCCAGAGGCTTGGTTATGGGAAAAAATTTCAGGAGCTAAGTTTATGGAGGACACAGGACAATAGGAAAGGAAGTTCTGGTTCTCTAGTCAGGGTGTAATATGCATGGAGTAATATTTGAAGTTCCCAGGTTGCAGTGCAGAGTGGAAGGTGTCTGGTTTTCCCATGCTTCTTGGTTTTGCTGGTTGCCACATGGGGCTAGGAAGGAATTTTTTTCCCTTCCTTTTGCTACAGACGTTAGGGGTTTTTCACCTTTCTTAGAGGCACTGGGGTTGGTTTCAACACAGGCTGGGGAGTTTGACTAGGATGTACCAATGATACTGCTGGACTTAGAAAGTGTCTGAGGCTCTGGGTCAGACTGATTACCACATATGGGATCAAGAAGAAATTTGACTCCACAGTCAGATTGGCACAAACTGTGGGGGCTATGCCTTGCTCTGCAGCAGCAGGGCACAGTCCAATTCCTTTGGTATCTTGAGCCTATTTTAATAAACTACATCCTGTCTTTGCAGTGGCAGGACACTGACAGTGCCTTCATTCTGCTGCTTTATTTGTGGCAAGTTAGGACATTCTTGATGTTTTGGGCCCTGTGCCTGGTAGTTGTGCCTGAGGGTGGCTCCTGATGTTGTTAAGAGCAGGTTAAACAGACACTTGTCTAGGATAGCTAAGACAGGGCTGACCACTTCTTGAGCAGGGGGCTGGACTAGATGCCCTTCTGGGGTCCTTTCCAGCCCTACTTTCCTATGATTCTAGCAAAAGGGAGGTGCCTGAACCCCCCAGGGGCATAGGTTGTAGGTGTGTTGGTCTAAGGACATAGGCAGACAAGGTTCTTTGTGTGAATCTGATATCTTTTATTAGACCAACTTA
>NW_017729031.1:108061802-108079477 GCF_001723915.1 Gavialis gangeticus
TTTGAAAGTTTCCTTTGAGGATTAGAACTGAGAGATTGGAGAGAGAGTGGTTTTCTTGTGAGAAATGTGCCCCCACAGGTAATTGGGTATTCCTGTCTTTGATAGGTTTCCAGTGTGCATTCATTCTGGTGCGCATTTGTTGTTTGGTCTCTCCTACGTATTATCCATCAGGGCATTTGGTGCATTGGATGAGATATATTACTTTTCTGGAGGTGCAGCTCTAAAAGCCGGGAATGCTGGTGGCTGTGTTGTGGGGTGTAGTAATTGTGGGGGTGGTGGAGGTTGGTAGGTTTTGCATTTCTTGTCATGGCATGGTCTGGATCCATTTGGTGTGTTCTGGGCCTGAGGAATTTTGCTTCTGGTGATGAGGTTAGTGAGGTTCCCTGGGGTGCCCTGCCTAAACACACTTCCAGCCCTGGAGCTGGTCCCTCCTGGGTGGCTAGGATGGGTGGTTCTGGGAAGATGTCTTTAAGAATAGGTTCTCTTTCCAGTACGGGTTTCAGTTGTTTGAGGATTTTCCATATGGGTTCGAGGGAGGGGTGATATGTTATAACTAGCGGTGTGCAATTCGTGGGGGGGTTTCCTTTTGTATTGCAGCAATTCTTCCCGTGGTATCTGGGTGGCTCTTTCAAACTTGCGATCTGTCTCTCTGGAGCAGTGTCCTTGTTGGGTGAAAGCCTTTTTAAGATTGGTGAGGTGGCAATCCCAGGTGTTCTCCTCAGTGCAAATTTGGTGGTATCTGAGGGTTTGGCACAGCTTTTTTGGTGTGTTTAGGGTGATTGCTGGTTCTGTGCAGATATGTATGTTGGTCTGTGGGTTTCTTGTATAACATGGTCTGTATTTTACCATTATGGAGACTGATCATTGTGTCTAAAAAGGAGATGTCAGTGTTGGAGTATTCAAGAGATAGTCGGATGGAGGGATGGTGATTGTTGAATTTCTGATGGAACTTAATTGGAGATTGCAGGTTTTCAGTCCAAATGATTAAGATGTCATAGATTCATAGATGCTAGGGTTGGAAGGGACCTCAACAGACTGTGGAGTCTGACCCTCTGCCTGGGCAGGAAAGAGTGCTGGGGACAGATGACCCCAGCCAGATGCCTATCCAGCCTTGTCTTAAAGACCCCCAAGGTAGGGGAGAGCACCACCTCCCTTGGAAGCCCATTCCATTGATATATCTTAATTGAGGAATTCTTCCAGGTGGCTCATAAAAAGGTTGGCATACTGTGGGGCCATTTTGGTGCCCATAGCTATTTTTGACACCCCCCCTCCCCTCAGAGGACTGTGACCCTGCCCAGTGCCAATGAGGGGTTGCAGAGCTCCTCTACTAAGCCCCTGCATGCTTGGGCTGCCAAGGAGGCAGCCCAAGCAAGGCTGAGTACATGATGCCCCAAAGTACATCAGCACTGTGTACTGGTGTAAGAGGCACCATGGGGCCTGAGTTGGAGACCTGCCCCATCTAACCAGCTTCCACTCTGTTTCTTTCCTCTCTAGCAAGCAGAACAGGACATTGAAATGTGGAAGAAACAGGAGGCAGCTGCCAAAGAAGCAGAGTCCAACCCCCCGAGCACTGAGAATCAGTCAGGACAAAAGGTACAACCAGTGCTCCCCTCCCCGTCCCATTCACTAAACTCCTCACCATACTCTTTTCCGTGGTTGTGAAACCAAGCTTCTGTGCCCGTATGGGTCTGAGAGCCCTTTTGGTGCCTTTGCTAGAGCCAGAGCTTCTGCCTCCACCTTCTGACAAAACACCACGTTGCATCTCCCTAAAATTCCTTGGTATTGGCCTCCTCTTCACTCTGTGCCTTAAGCTGTTGTGTAGCATTGCTGCATAGGGAAAAAACTGGCAAGTTCCACCCCAGAGGTAGCTGCAGCTGAATAGTGGGTGAAGCATTTTTTATGCTGGCTTTGTAAAGTATGTGAGGGTCTCTCAAAGGAGGAGGTGCCATCCTTGAGATGCCTGGCTCTATGGGAAATGTCCCACATTCTCTGAGCTGCCACAGGGGACCCACATTTACTTCCTTCTTGTTATTGCTGCTACAGTCTCCTGTCCAGAAAGCCAAGCGGCAGCAGATGGACATGATTGCTGAGCTGAAGAAGAGGCAGATGGTGAAAGAGCCCCTCATTTATGAGGGGAAAGATGGTGCCATTGAGGATATTATTACAGGTGAGGTGGGACAACCCCTGAACTTGAGGGTGGGAGTTGGACCCCACAGGCAGATGCCCAGTGGGTCAGAAACAAAGGGACACTTGTGGGTGGGGTCCTAGGTCAGGGTGAGAGTGGTGTGGGGTACTTGTTGGTGTATTACTGGGTTTTCTTTGGGATGTGCCTGCCATATGGCTGTTTAGTCCCACATGCCCCTTGCTCACAGGACATGCTCCTGCCCCTTTCCAAACCCTTCCCTGCCTTCCTCACTTATTCTTGCAGCCACTGTCCCTGTCTGTCACCGGGCTGCCTGTCCTGTGTATAGCATTTGGGGGCCAAGGGAGGGTAGGCATTCCAGAGATGGCAAGGGGGGTGAATTATTGGCAAGGGCCCAGAATTATTAAGGGGTGTTGTCTGGTAGGTAAAGCCAGGGTCTGGGATCCAGCTGTCTCTGTTCTCAGCCTTGCTGATGTATTTTGGCTTAGTACTTTGTCTCCCTGGGCTTCAGCCTTCTAGGCTCTGCACTGCAGAGCAGAGCCATGAATCTGACTATGTCCTTGTGTCCCAAGCATAGGTGCTGATTTCTATTTTTGTTGGGGGGGGAAGGCCTAAGATGATGGACACGTGGAAAGCTTTACACATTTCAGATGATGGCCCTCTTCCCAAGGGGGGCCAGGGCCCTCAGGCCCCCATGTACTTGACACCTCTGGTCCCAAGGGTTGGAGGGGGCCAGGAGTGCCCCAGTTATCTGGCAGGGGCAATGCAATTAGCTGGATTAATTGCTGGTGCATGCCAAGGCCTTAGGAAGGCTTCCTCTTCCCAGCTCTTGGTTGCTGAAAATCCCCATCGCAGTTGAGCAGACCTCTTAACCCAGGGCTGGATGCCTGGATGGGTGGACCAGCTGGAAAGGGACACTCAGGCCATTTGCCCTCAAACCAAATGACTGTCCCTCCAGGCCAGACCAAACTCCCTGCACACTTTGCTGTCTCTGACCATTCCTCAGTTCACTTCCTGCTGCTGCACTTTCTCTCTTTCTGCTCTCTCCCCTCTACTTCTCCCCATCCTGCCTGTCTGGATCACTACTCAGTTCTGAAGACTGTTCCTTTCACGGCCCGGACGGGCAAGCGCTCGTCCCGGCTCTTCTGCAACGCCAGCTTCAATGAGGAGAGCCCCTTATAGCCTCTGCCATAAGGTAATCTGGGTGTGGAGAACCATAGTAGGGGGGACCAGCTAGGCAAGACAGCTCCCCCACCCCCTCATGCAGCCCTTCTGCTCAAGGGTATGGACAGCTGCCAGGCTGAAGCCTCTTTGCCCACCTCGAGTCTCATGTCCTTATCCTCTGTATGAGGTTAGAGAAAAGAAGGCTCTGAAACTCGCTCTCTGCCTTGCCCCCCAGTTTGCTGGCACATCCACTACCTCCCTGACCCATAGGCTTTGATCTTCTAGGCTGTGAAGCTAAGCAGGACTGGGCCTGTTCTGTCCCAGCATAGGAGGTAGCAAGATTTCCCAGATGTTACATGAGTCAGTGCAGGAGGTGACTTTCCTTCTGTGTCAGCCCACGGGGACATGTTCAGAGGGCTAAGGGGGGTGCTGGACTGGAGCAGGCACCAACCAGGCTCCATGTGTTCTCTGCGCACAGGTCTGCGGAACAACCCGTACCGGCGCGCCGACATCAGCAGGTGCAGTGGCAAGAAACGATCCTCGGGGCAGACCCTCCAGGTGACTTCTGACATCTCGCTGTGACCACTCCTGGCCTCTCCATGGGCAGGCATGGCATGGCATGGGCCCATCATCACTACTGCCTCTGCCCAGGAGATGGCAGGACCCCAGGGACCAGGCTTCTCTGCAGACCTGTCAGACCGAACCAAGGACTCTTGCAGTAGGGGGGAAATCACCACTTGCAGCTTCTTAAGCTACTTAACTGTGCAGAGTGCCAGCTGGGGCTGTCCTGCCCTGCACCCCAACCCACCCCCCCTTCGCAGGTCTGGCCCAGTTGGCTCTCCAGGTATTATACAGCAGCTATGTCCAAGCTGTCTGTTCCACCGTGCTATTGGACTACTCCCCTTCTCCAGGCTTAGGGGACAGGAATAGAGCGCACATGGCAGTTGCTCAGAGGTCCACGGGACAAGCAGAGAGGGCTGAGGCTCCTGAGAGCAATATCTACCCCTTCCATGGTCGCTGTCCCTCTTCCCCTCACCTCACACGTGCTGGACCATGGCCACAGGTAGAGGAGCATTGGCGGGGGGGGGCCTACTCTTCTCTGGTGTGCTCCTGCCTCCCTGTGTGCTGGTGCCTTTGTGCAGTCAGTGTTGGGGCAAAGTCCAGGACCAGCCTGCTGCACTGCTCCTTGAACTGTGATCTCTTCTCCCCCTGGGCTTGCCCTGCCACTTTAGGCTAGACCCTGCACCCTTCCCCCTGCAACCTTATTCCTTCCCCCTGCCATACGGCAAGCAGATAAGCCTGGGCTGCCCTTGCTTAGAAGCCATCTGGGAAGGGGAAGGTGGCAAAAGGGGAGGGACCCACCAGATAATACTAGGCTGAGGTGAAGGGTTGGAGCCTATTGCAAGGCTTTTACCACCAAATGCTGCACCAGCTCCCTTAGCTGGTATATGCAGGCAGCTGGATACGTCTTCCTTTAAATTTTCTTTATGCTGCGATAAGGAGGCAAGCACTGGAGTGACAAGGGAGGCTCCTGCTGTTTGTGCAGCATCTCAGGATGCAGATGCAGCTGCATTCTGCACTTGGGCATTGAGTCCAAGGTGAGCAGCACTTGTCTGATCCCCAACAGGCTCAGATGCTATGACAATCAATGGAGTTAAGGATTTGCAATCCCCTGTGTCCCCACAAGGTGTCACACTTACCTTAAGCCATCTGCATCCCCATGGCTGGGATGGCACCTCAGCTCAAAAGCAGCTCAGTGGCGTGGCCTGTTTACGGGGCATCCAGGGACAGACCAGTACCAAGGAAGCCAGGTGCAGAAGGCTTGCATCAGACTGTGCAGTAAAGCTATAAGCACCCAAGGATGCCTGGGTGGCCTCACTCAGGTAGCTGCGGTAGTACATCTGTGCAGTACTCACTGCAGCTCAGGCATGTGCATATAGACCCTGCAGCACACACAATAGTATCAAAGCCTTAGAAAGGCACATCTGGTGCTGGTGCATACAGCTGGATTATGTCCCCAGCTAGCAGGGCCAATGCACTGCAGCCACCCTGCTACATCTGAATCCTAATCACTTACTATTGCAATTAAACAGCTGATGCTTGCTAGGAGTAGGAGCCATTTCCATGATGCATTTACCACTTCAATACACACACCCCCCGCCCTGCCCAGCCTGATCCAGGGCTTGTGGCTGCCATGTATTCTTGTGCTAGACCAGGCTTTTAGAGTGGAGCAAGCCTTATTTGTAAGCCAGAGCTATGCTTGCTTCCTGCTGTAATTAAGAAGCAAGACTGCCACCTGCTTGGCATCACTCTCACAAGCTCATCACAAAAAGGGGATGGGAGGGTGGGGGGAATGAATGTGTAACTTATAAAGATGCCTTTAAGAAAGTGTTGTAAGAAACATTAACTGCTAATTTGTATACATTATTTTTATATTCTGTCTGTGAGGCTGTTAAATCCAAAGCAGAGCCAGTAATAAACCCACTCAAAGGATATAGCACCTGTCTGGAGAGGGAGGGAATCTTCTACCCATTTACCATAAACCAGGGACACAAGGTGACCAAGTCATAGCTCACTACATGGAAAGACTCAGTCTGAGCATTGCCTGCCGTCCCCCCACCTCTGGACAGAGACCTATCTACTAAACAAAACAGGTGGGAGAAGCTGACCCCTGCAAACATGCACTGCTGTCCCTCAGGGGAAGAGGAGCTGATGGGTGAGGTTGAGCAGGGAGCAAGTTGAAAGCTCTCAACTGTCCTTTCTGGTACTTTGCTGTCAGGCCATGGAGGTTGGGCCCTGTTTTGCTGGACCTGATTGTAGCCAAGTGGAGACTCAAAACAAAAGTAGGGCACTGTGGGGGAGAGTCTGGAGCATTGTTCCAGCTGGCAGACAAGTTGCACCTTGTAGGGTGAACCTGAACAGAAACATGGCTTTCAAAGAGGCCAACATGCATCTGAAGGTCTCCTCTTCCCCCACTCCCCCACCCAGCAGCACATTTTCATTTTTATTTCACATTTGAAAAAAAAAACAACAGAGCATGGTTCCTCCTTTCCTTATTACACAGCTTGTTTGTCACCGTCAGGTTCCCGTTTCTCATGGAGTAGTGGATCCCCCTTGCTGACACCAAAACTGTAACACTGGTTCTCCTGGCATTTAAAAACACAAAAGCAGAACAGATGCACTTACAACTCAGAGCTCTTGTGGTTTTTCAAGCTGTATTTCAGCCAAGAGCCCAGATCAATTAAGGCAATGTAGGAAGTTGCCCTTTGAATGGTGGGCAGCCTCATAGAGACTGTGGTTATTGTAACCCAGTTGCTTTCTTGAACTGAGATGGTTTGAACCTGGGCTTAATTTTATCCAGTATTTCTGAAGAGACCATTCTTCCTTTTTTTTGATCTCACTGACGCATGGAAACTAGTTTTTTTCCTTCTTCCTGGTACTACTCATGGCTATTTTTTACGGGTAAGGCAAATAGACTCAAATTTAAACGATTGGCTCTGTTGTCAGACTTGTCAACTCCAAGACAGCTGCAGATTTGGAGGTGGGGTCAGAAGACCTCCATGGCCTCAGCTTGCTTTTTCCTGCCCCTGTAGAATTGTTCCAAGTGTCCATCTGCCAAGGTGTTGCTGAGTGTTCTTGCATCCACTGTTTGCTAGGGCTGTGCAAAGCTTCGAGTGGTGATTTGATTTGGAGGAGATTCGGCCTGATTCAGTGGCCGAATCTCTAAATTCAAAACCAATCAGGGGACCAATTTAGAGGTCCAAATCGATTCAAAGCTCTCTGAATCTTCAGCAAAGATTCAGAGAGCGTTGACAATTTGGACAGTCCCCAGCGGCTGCAGCAGGGAGCTGCAGCCACTCCGAGCTGGTAAGTACTAGGGGAAGTGGAGGGGACCATGGTGGGGATCCCTGCCAGCCTCCCCCCCGCAAACCCTCCCAACTCCCCAAGCCCCCCATGGCTGCCCCAACCTGCCCCAGCTCCATACTTAAAAAGCAGCCCCAGTGCTCACCAGGTGCTGCCAGGCAGGGCCCCCCACGTGGTGCAGGGATCATCCCCTGCCAGCAGGAGCAGCGAGTCCTGAGGTTTCTTCAGGGTTTTTTTTTCCTTAAAGGGCTGGAGCTGGCGCTTGTGGGGCATCCATGAGGGGGCGGGGCTTGGGGGCTCATGCAGAGCCCCCCATGCAGCATGGGGTAGTGATTTGGCCGAATCAAATCAGGACAGTGATTCAAATCACCAGATCGAATCACTATCCCCCAAATCCAAATCCGAAGCAAATACTAGCCACTTCACACAGGCCTGCTGCCTGCCAGAATAATCTACTGCTAGATTCCACCTTGGTATTAAGACATAGTTCATGATATGTATCTTAAGCTTTATTCTAATTTTCTGTTCAATGCACCTACGGAGATGGAATGAAATGGGGTGAAGTATTAAAAAGACACACACCTCCACCCAAACAGGGTAGCTTCCAGTAGGATCTCAAAGTAGTGAGGGGTTTTTGGAGGTGGCATCTTTTATCAGAGTAACTGTAGAGTTGGAAGAGACATTTGATAAGCTTTTGGACATAGAGGACCAATTACACAGTTGGTCCAATGAAAGACACCAGGCAGAAACCTCTGCTTCTTGCATATTTCATGGACTATCGCAGCAACCATGCTCAACCCCCAGCAGTAGGATCTCAAAGACAGGTACAGCCACAACATTTATTGAGACAGCAGACAACATTAAATTATGAACAACTGCAAAGAGCTGTCTTTCCTCAGCTTGTTTTTTTAATTTACATTCATTTCAAAGCAATTTTTTTAAAAGTCACAGTTTTCTAAAGTGTCAATTCATCATTAAGGCGTCATTTATTTAAGATAATTTGTTCACACTTACAGGAAAGAGACAATCCCACCACTTATACCTGCGCTATCTAGCCCAAAATAATTGAACTGATGCTTCTTTCTTTGCCAGCAGGGCATTGTTTTTCCTCGACTGGTTTAGGGGGAGAAGGAAGGCAGAGATGAGAGAGAGAGAGAGAGAGAGAGAGAGAGAGAGAGAGAGAGAGAGTGTGAGAGTGTGAGTGTGTGTGTGTGTGTGTGTGTGTGTGTGTGTTCGTTCATTCAGGCAAATCTATCAATCCCCATGACAATGCTCTCTCTGCTTTGGATTCTTTCGCACTGCACAGCCAATCCAACCCTGGGACAGGAAGATGGACTTATCTGGCTTGAACAGCAAGAGAGAATGAAACATTGCAACCAATAGTGCTAAACATGGCACCTCAGAGGAGGATCTTATTGCAAGGACAGTGAGAACAGGCCAGTGATTGCAGGTAACAGATGAAGTATTGTCCTAATAAAACAGAAATGTTCAATTCCAAGGCTGTTCAGCTGACAAGTGGCACCAAAACAACAGACCACCATCTGGAAGATGTCAGCCTCTCAAATCGCCATAAGCCATAAAGATCATTTGAAATGACATAAATGGGGTAGAGATATGGGCTAATGCTAGTAGCAGAGTGCATCCTACTACCCAATAATTATGCCCTGGAATCACACAAGGGTTTATTCCTTTTACTCATTCAAATAGCTAGGTGCAGATGCTGGTATTAATGCTATAACTAAAAGTGCAAGCTTTGCAGGTGCTAAGGGATGCTGCATTTGGCTTCACTGATTAGTAGAATTTGATTCTAACATTGACAGGTTAAGAATAAAAAAGCAAAAGTTACTTGGTAATGCTTAAGTACACGTTCTCTCCTCTTAAAAAGCTTCTCAGCCTTTTATCAATGAGCCTTTGGAAGGAGAAGTCAATTGTTCCTTCATACCAGCATACCCCCAACAGCTGTTGATTACTGTGCCAGGTTTTTCATGGTGAATGGCAAGGAGATAAGCCTACCCACTATGGATGTAAATATCATTTTAAAAAACAGCCATTTAAACTCTTCTAATTATATCAGTTAACCATTTAAACAATAACACATACCTACGGGTTGAGTTGAGGGTCAAATTGTACCAGCATAGTATGACTCTCAACTTTACCCTAGCAAACACAAGCTATGCTTAAAAAAAAACGTTAATTGTTAAACGTTGACTATAATGCATTAACAGTATAAAATACAATTATAGCATAACCACTTAACTGTTTAACCTCTTACATCTCTAGTACACATCAGGAAAAGGGTTAGGGAAGATTCCCTATTATGTTTGCTTTGGGAGACACTAGGTTAGACTTGACAAAAAAGTTCCAATCCCAGGAATACCAATTCAGCCTTTTGCTCCCGGAAGGTAGCAGTACAATTCTGTGCCCATTACGATATCTGAGTAAGCTCATGTGACTTTTGTTTTAATAGTATTAAAGGTTTCATTGTCACGACACTTGAAAGCAGGAACTGAAAAACCAAAGTTATCTTAAAATTATCCCCTTTTTTCTGCATACACTAGGTTATGAGTACACCCCAGAAATGCCTTGGCTGCTTTAAGTACATACTTTGGTATGATTTAAGTCTGGCCTGTCTGAGTAACAGAGGTTTTCTCAACTCAGCTATCTGGCTGCATAGTGCAGCAAACACCTGACCATTTTAGGGACTACCAGAGGGGGAAAAAATGCTTAAGGGGGGCAAATCTTCTACCAAAGGCAGACCAAAATTCTCCTTTAGTCCATTTAGGCTTAGAAGTGGTCCCCAGACTGAGTTCACCTGCAGTTTAGTTGCAGGGGCAAGACATTGCCCTGGGAGAAAAAGTGTCCTGTTCCTGGATCTGCCATGGACTCAGTGCAATCTTGGGCAAGTCACATCACTAACCTGTACCTCTGTTCACCTATTGGTAGAAGGGGCTATTGCTAGTCTCCCAAGCCTCCAACTTCAGCCACTAGATCAGTGGCTCTCCAATGCATTAGACTCAAGGCACCCCTTAGAAAATATCATCTCCTAGTCTTCACACACTTTTTGACTACAGAAAAATACAGCAATTCATACATTGCAAAGAACTCAAAAAACCCACAGCAGGGCAGACTGTGAATTCCTATTTGACATTTCTGGGTTTATCTTGTGAATCATGTGTAGGTATCTGCCCGTTCAAGTGTTAATACTGTGCAGCACCCCATGGCAACACTTAAAAGGATCTCAAGACACCCTGGTTTCAACTTAATGTACTAAACTAGAAGTACTCTACCCCCAGCGCCATGCCATCCAGCTCATGGGGCTCCCCCCAAGTCTGAAAATTTGGCAGCATCAGAGCAGTTGGCATTGTTCTCCTGATGCTAAATTTCCAGTCCCATGGAAAGCCCTGGGCCCTGCATGCTAGATTGGGCATCTGATCACAGGACTGTGCAGGGGCAGCACCAGGCCCCAGGGCCTGATTCCCATACATGTGGCTGGGTGGGGGTGGCACAGCCCATAAGATCTTGATCCCAGTGCACAAAGGCCAACCAATGCACGAGGCCTAATCTGGGCACATGGGGACAAGTGGAGACAGCACAAGGCCTAATCCAGCCTTGCACCACTGAGTTGGCCCATGGGGCCAAAAGCTTGAGCACCACTGCTCTAGACCCTTATGCACTGTCCTAACATCTGCTGCTTATAATAATGAAAGGGCAAGATAATGCTAGATGTTACCATGTGAATCAGAGGCAACGAAGCAGAAGTTATTGAGATCAGAAGAGGAAAGCTCTTTTGGGAAGGGACACAAACCATTTTACTCATGTCAAAACAGCCTTGAAAGAATCTGCTGCAAAGGGTTTGACAATTCTACTTTTGCACCAGCCCAGCCAGCTACAGCTTCCAAGATTCCCCCTGCTCTAGGCCTCAGGCAGCAAAGAGGTTATCCATCACTGGATAGCACCTTTAATCACCACATACGTGACCACAGCTTTCTTCCTCTAGGAAGTTCCTGAACCACTGGCGTTTTCCTGGAAAACACAATCCTATTCCTCTGAAAATCACAGTCAGGAACTTCTGTGTTCCCAATCTCAATTATAAACATACTTAAAGAAAAAGTGATTCCCTGGCTCTGGAGATCACACTATAAGTACAGCATGTGCCTAGAGACAGGATGTGGACAGATAGCAAGAAGCCAAGGCACTACAACAACAAGCAACAACACTCCCATCCTATTTCAGTAGAAAACACAAATCTTGACACTTGGTGAATTAACAGAGGCAGTTGTGGGTTTCTGCTGTTCCATACTTTGAGGTAACAAATTCCAAAGCCAGAAGCCTTATGGCCTGTTCTCCAGCTGACCATGCTTGACTCTCCAGGTCCAACTGAAGCTGCAGTCAGGGGCGAGGGTGCATTGTAGCTCAATACCAGAATCTGGGACCTCCATATCATAGTGAACAGGCTGTCCCTCCTTTGTAACAAGGCTGAAAGCAGAGGCTGGGATCTGTGAACCAGAACAAAAAGCTAAGTGGTATCTAGTAGACAAAGTTAAGTCAGTACCTACCCCCACATGGTCTACCTGGAATTAGCACTTACAATCAACAAGGAATGTAAAAGGTGAAAGATTTTATTTACCAGAGATGCTGTTCCAACCTTCCCAGGTAAGGGAATATTTTTAGAAGCCAGGTTAGCTGGTACTTATGCTGCAGCTGGATTTCTTCACCACTTAGCACCCACTGGTAGCTGATCATTAAATGTGGGTGACTGAATGAGACCACTACCATCTCTTCTTTATAACTGGCAATCTTTTGTTTATGACATCCCAGTGAACAGGCCATGCCAGACATGGGAATGGGCAATGTTATAGATGAATATTTCACACTTCCATAGCTCTTTTATTCACAAAAGCTGAAAGCTTTTTATGACCAAAGTAAGCTTTATGACTAAAGTAAGCTTTAGTGTCAGGATGCTGCTAGTTTTTTTGGCCTTCCTCATAGCTTCCATTGACACAACTAGCCTACTGAAGATGGCCAGCATCCCTTCCAAGATAGCTAGGGGCATCACAGTAATGCAAAGCCCATTTTGTTCAGCTGACAACACTACATACCTCTACAGGAGTGGTATTTCTAATCTCCGTAGAAAGCCAAAAGCATCTCCAGTAACAAAAAGAAGTCCCAGGACCTTAACAACTTGACAATCTCATCAGAAGTGGTGACTAAAAAACGCTAGCTATTTACCACACACAAATTTATTAAAGGGATCATACAACCTCATGCTTTTAACTGTAGGACACTGATTTGAAGAGCTTTGTGGTCCTATGTTCTTAGCAGCATTGACTAAGCAATTACCAGGTGAGTTATTATAGTGCTTAAACAGATTAGTTCATTAGCTTCCAAAGCATCAGTAGACTGTCCATGCACGGAGAACCATGCATTCACAGCACTGTGCTGACTCCTCACCTGGCCGCTTATCCCTGTGGCAATGTCTCCAACTTTTGTCCTGTGGAAGTCTCGGATATGTAGGTTTTCTCCACTTAGCAGCTGGATCTGGATTTTCACTCCTGAAACCATCCAAAAGAAGCTGTTCACTCCAGCTGCAAGCTTGGGGTTTTACAGTCCAGTATGCAGCTGCCCACAGAGCACTGACAATGTCTATGCACTGACATGTACCCAAGGTACTAATCTGTGCCACTTAGTGCCATGTGTATCTACATCTTCCCCTGTATAAGTATAGGAGCTTGTCCAGACAAGAATGACCCACATAAAAAGGGCTGGGTTTGGCAGGGAAGTAGTCCAAGGAAAAGGCTGTCCAGCAAGAAGTGGCCTTCCACTTAATTTGCTGTCCTGGGGAAGTCTGACGGTGGTGAAGGATAAGTCCTCCCAAACAGAGTCTGAGTTGTGAGACTCCAGGGGAGCTAGAGACATATGTGGGGAACAGCTGCTCCGTAAGCTCCATGGTTCAGCCATTTTTTTCTGGTTGCCTCATAAAAGTCCCCTGCTCACAACACCCTCCACCCCTCTCAGATCAATAGGAACAGATGGCTGAACCTCTTGGACAGCCCATGTGCTTTTATATGGGATGAGATGCCAAAGGCTCAGGCCCAAGCTTTACAAGATGCCCTCCAAATTCCAAGGGAAGGTTTCTGAGCTGATGGAGCTAGTGAAAGGGAGGAAGCTTAGAAAAATACAACTATTCGAGTGCAAACTAGATGCTGAACTGACATCATCAACCCACAACATCAGAAGAAAGCTGTGCCAACCCATTCATACCAAGTCTGAGACACAAATAGACCAACCATTGAAATAGCTGGGAGTGTCTGTGTGTCGACTGCGATACAGCAGGTTATTCCAACTGAAGCTCTGTCCATCTGACTGGCTATTCCAGGAGTGAATTCCAGAGCTCATGGTGTCCTTCAGGCTCTGAGAGGCCTTCAGGGAGTTCTGTAAAAAAGTAACCACCATTATTACTCAGTTTTCTGCTTCTGCACAAGCAGGGGCCAAGAGCATTAGGATTCAGCAGCCTGTGGTCCTAGGTTATACCACAGGATGCACTACAAGCAAGCTGAGACTGTGGAGGGCAGTATACACACTGTCCTGGCCAGAGAGGGGAAAATCCACTCTGGAACAATGCCCAGAGAAGGACTGTCACATTATCTCCCACTTTCCCATCAAAAGGCAGTTGCTCTCATTTCCCCAACAACACACAAGGCAACCACTGCTGGCATCTGCTTATTTTCACCTTCTCACTGGCATCAGACACAAGGGGACTGTCAATACTGAGACACGAAAGCATTTGCTCCTGCTCCTCCAGAGAGTACGGCTGTGACAGGCTGTTCAAAAATAATTCTACAAGCAAGAGAGAAAGAGAAAGAAACATTTGCAAACATTCTAGTCTCATGCCTTCCCCAGTGCATTCTCTTTTTTCAGTTAATACCTGAAGCTCTCCAACACCCTCTATTCAGTTTTAAACTCTTTACAAACAGTAAAGTGACTCTCAACCATCCTGCTGTCCACCAACAGAGGGGAAACAGCAGTGTGCTTTGAAATGGCAATTCTGGAAACTACTTTGGTTAAACCAACAGCTATCTGTTTAACACAGGGTGCTGCTTTGACAGCCTTGGGGTCCCCTCTCTTTCCATTCCTATACCTTACACAGTGTTACAAGCCAAGTCAAGACCAGAGCCAGGACTAATGTGCATGGTCTCAGCTCTTATTACCCACTGTTTTCAGCCACCTATTTTTTTCCCTAGATGTACCCGGTTAAGGGTTCTTTGGACACAAAGCAAACTGGAGGGTTTTTAAAGCAAATACCTACCTTCATGGGTGCAGACTTAACATCTGAAATATCCCCAAGTGTAGCAGGTTTAGAAACATTAAAAAAAAAATAATGATTCTGAATCCTACAGATGCAGGCTGCTGGAGTGTTCCAGGATGAGGAGCAGCTTGTACCACTGCTGCCTATGCAGCCAGGGGCTGAAGAGAGCACGGGTTAGCATGCTCTGAAGAGGCCCAGTCTTGGAAGGTTTCCAAGGGCTACCTAGCATGGTAAAACCCTGCCAGCATCCAGGAATAGTGCCTTCCAAACTTCCTGAAGCCAATTCAGACTGATCTTAGCTGCACTAGTCCAATTTTGACAGATCCCCATCAAATGCTTTTCCTGTTTTACAGAGACAATCAGATTTTTCTTATGCTTCGATTCAGTAGTGCCCAACTTCTTAGCTCCCATTCAATTACAGAAGTGGCAAGGCTGCAGATCTCTTCAGTGGAGAAGGAAGGAATAACCTACAGCCCATGGCACCAATTTTGTTGCTTATTTGAGTGATCTGAAACACTCAATACATCCGACAAAAGGGAGAAGTGTGTGTAACAAATACATTTCCCCCTTTTTTGGGAAACCAATCAACAACTTCTGGACCCCCAAAAGAACAACCAGGATCAGTCAGAAAAAACCAGATGAACTGCCACACTACTTCGTTCTGCTGATAGATCGAAAAGAGGCATTATCCTGAGCAAATACTGCACAGTGCATGTCTTACCTATTTCTAACTGTTGAAGCTCCTGTTCTGAAACAGTCATTGCTCGTTCTGCATAGCTGCTGCTTTTGGTGAGGACAGGAGTGGGATCACAGACCCCAGGGAACCCCTTACACAGATTCCAAGAGGCTCTCGCAGTCTCTTCTGACAGTTCCAGAGATGGTGGCTGCAGGCTTCGGCTTACACAGGGAGCACTGACTGCCAAGTCTGGGCCAGAAGCAGTCTCAGAAACTGCGTTAATTGTTGGGGACAGGGAAGTTTGTGGATTGTTTTCTTGGTTCAGAGAAAAGCATCTAGGTTCTCTGTACTCCCCCCTCCAGGGACTTGTCACACCTCCCACTACAAAGCAAAGATACATCAGGAGAGTTATACAGAGAGAAGAAATGCAGCAAATTTCTTCCACAACAGAATTCTGAACTACATCTTGCTGTAAAACACCCAGGAGCATCAAAAGATGAAGCCAGGAACTTAGAGGAAAGTTCCAATATATTACAGAGCCTTCCAGTGGGTCTGTGCCATACAAAGTTTTGACTTGTCTCAGGGATAGTGCAGGAGCATATGCATGGGTTTTTAAAGTATGACAAACCCACAATGTTCAGATGTGCTGGATAACAAAGACCACCTGTTTACTCACTGGATGAAGGAGACCTAAAAGTTGCTTATCAGAGTGTTGACTCATACTAGCAACCTTACAAAAAGCACAGCTGCTTCTAAAGACAGACATGGATGCAAAAGCCTGACAATGCTTAAATAAATCACAGTTTTTATAGTCAACTCATGGGACTCCTTCATGACAATTTAATAGGAGAGAAGGCTACAAGCAACCCCAGTCAGACACATTAGTCCTGTTTCAAGTGTAGACAGGGAGCAGCAGGGTGATACATATGCTGCATCCTATATTGTGGCAATTTGTAAATTACTTACAACAGGGATCAGGCACAGTCTGACAAGCAGCAAAATCCAGGTATAACTGATTGCTGACCATTTTAGCCTGGGATGGATAAGCAGAAGCCTGGAAATAAGACTTACACTGCTCAAGTGCAGTATCAGCTTTAGCCTTCAATTCAGCTGCAGAAGCTCTTTTAACTGGTTCCTTCTCCAGCCCCTCTTTAATGACCTCAGCAGTGAGAGGACTACAGGTAGGTGGGATTTCCCTCAGAGGAGGTGGTTCCTTTGCTATCTGTATTACAGGAAAGAAGCAGTGAAAGATTAAGCTGAACCAACATATTTTCCATTGTGCTTCCAGTGGCAGATTTTTCCCTACACTTGCTTAACTGAGCAGATCTGTTTCAATGCCAGGACTTAACTATGTAATCAGGTTGCAAGTAGAATCTTAAAAGTAATTAAGAACATGTGCCCCAATAACTGACAAAGAAGCTAGTTTGTGTGAACCCAGATACTGCAAGTGACTTCCTCCTAAATCAAGATTGGCACTACCAACAAGTTCCTTTTTGCACTTTGGATATCATCGCTGAAGCATACTGTCTCCCTATGTATAGAGAAAGTTTCAGTTTGGGTCTCCTGCTTGTTGCGCTGTTGGGTCTGCTCACCTTCAGGCACAGAGGATGATTATAATACTGGGTCCAAGGATGACAGCCATTGAGCATATGTAGCATCATACAGCAGCTGCTCCAAACATCCACCTTTGAGTCACAGCGCTTGCCCATTACTACTTCTGGAGCCATGTGCGTCTCTGTGCCAGGCACATAGTCCCCTAAAACACAAGATGAAAACTCAGATTACTGTAAAACCCACTGTGTGGAAGCCAAAGAGCAGTCAACATGTGCTCCAGAGGTCAGATGAAGCCGCAGGTGCTCTAGACTTTCATCCGCAATGACAACTTCAAAGGCAACTTGAACTGAAAAGCAGAACTGCATGCTGTTAGCTATCACTCCTGAAGGCCATAAGTTTACTCTCAGTCTTGTCTGTACCTGCCCCTTGATATGCCAGAAAGACACTACACCCCACCTCTAGGCAAAACTAGCTATGCAAAACATAGCCATTAGGCAGGTGAGTTTGGGAACTCATGACATGAACAGCTGGAACAGGCACACATGTTTAAAGGCAGGATGAACTCCTGGCCTTCACTGAAGTTAAAGAAATTATTCATGTCAAGGAGGCCAATGTTTCACCACAGGGGCTCAGGTGCTTGACACAATAAAATAGTATCAGCTGTTTAAAAAAGAAAAAGCTTTTAAAGGTTCTCTTCAAAACACAAAACAGACAACTATTTAGATTAATTGATTTCATTTTACTAGAGAAAGCCACCATCTGGGTTAGGAGCCTGAGATCAAGTTCCAGGCATAAAAGAAACCCATTGCCAGTAAAGTTATCATGAAGACAGCAACACGTTTTAACTGCAGTGATGAAAGTGGCGTCATAGGTGGACTGGTAGGGGGGTGCACGTGGCCCCCCTGATGGGGCTGGTGCCGCTGTCAGCAGCTTCTGCAGGTGCCCCCCCCCAGATTCAGGAGGCACCG
>NW_017729031.1:108084477-108086512 GCF_001723915.1 Gavialis gangeticus
CCCCTGCTCGCCACGCAGGGAAGGAGGCCAGGGAAAAGGTGAGCATGGAGGGGAAGCAGCCCCTCCCCCACCCCACAGCCGGTGCCCCATGCTGCAGGCACTTGCAGCCTGCGTGGTGCTGTCCGGAGCAGGCAGAGGCAGCCCCACGTGGGCTGCGAGCAGCTGCAGTGCAGGGCACTGGGCATGGGGTGGGGAGGGGCCGCTTCCCCCCTGCACTCCTTCCCTGCCCAGGGTCCCCCCGCCCCACCCCACTTACCTGAGCTTCCTGCACCAGGGCAGCCACATGCTTCCAGTCCAGAAATCCGGCTGGGGCTTCTGGCTGGGGGGGGTGGGGCCGGGTGGGCCTACTGTTGTGGGAGCGCACCGGGCTTCCCCTGAGTCCTACTGTCCTTGGTTCCTGTCACTTCTGACAGGAACCAAGGGCAGAAAAATATTAATTTTCTACATTTTTTGTAGGGGCCCTGCGGGCCAGATAGAATGGCTTCGTAGGCCGGATTTGGCCCATGGGCCATATTTTGTCCACCCCTGACCTACACTTAGATCCCTAGTTAGGTTGATCTAGTGTGAACTGTTTAGGAAGGTTAAGATGGTCTAAAATGGCCAATCTAACTGAACTTCTGTACAGTTCCCAACACAACCTCTGGGAAAGCCCAACCGCTGGCCATAGCCCTGGATCTGTGCCCCTCACCCCTTGCACCAAACTATTTTTAGCTCCCTGGCCCTAACTTCCTTGAATGCCTGTATCTGTCCTTAAGGGTTTCTCTTCTAGAACTGTGAAATATTAAACAGAGCATATATAATTGTTTTGCTGTCTTCCTAGATTCCTTGTTCCAGTTAGCCCTACTTTCAAGGTCCTCAGCCAGTTTATTCCAGTGATTCCCAAACTAGGCATTATGATTTGCAAATGAGGCGATGGCAGTGAGCAGTATTCTGACCCACAGAGAAATTCAATAATACTGGTTGGACTCAGCTCAAAAATGGGGTGGTGAAGTTGGGCTGAGGCCATAGTGGAACAAGTTGGAAAGCACTGCTTAATGCCCACAATTAATTTTTAGACAAACATTTTCATCTCCTTCCTCTGATCTCATTGGGTACTGCTGAAGGATTAGTACTTTTTGAATGCCAGGCTTATTGCATGCCTCAGTGAGACTTTGGAACCTAACTTTAAGTATTTCTTTTTAAAGAAACATTGGGCTTATGATTTAGAAGTATAAAATTGAATACATTTTAATATAAAGAAATGGAGTCCTGTAAATGTGTTTATAGTTTATAAATAGGTAATTAGTTAGTAGTTGGGAAGGAGTGGTCTGAAGAAAGGACAAGAGAAGCTACCACCCATTATACAGATTCCACAATGTACAGAAGGGTTATTTTTTAGTAGGCCTTATGAGGGCAATTTCCTGCTCCCTGCTGAGATTCTCAAAGTTCAGAGACCAGCCTTAGGAGCAGATACATGCTTAAAGCTTAGTTAGTGAGTACTAAACTGTAGAGGTGCACTGATACATCAGTCTGATATCAGATCGGCACTGATATAAAAGAAAATTGACTGTATCGGAAATCGGCTTTTTTGCGTGACGTGGCCAGTAAAGGCCTTATGCATGCATGCAGTACATAAGCAGTGAGGAGCACAGCCTGGCAGCATGGAGTGCAGCATCCAGCTGGTAAGTCTGTTGTGGAGGAAGGGTGGGGGGGAGGGAAGGGGCATGGGGGGATGCAGATTAAGGACCCTGCAGCGAAGGAGGGAGTGGAGCTGGGGGAGGGTTGGGTGCTGGACAGTCACAAGGAGCTCATTCAGGGGGCACCGGGGGAGGGGGCAGGTCCCACTGCTGTGTGCATACATGGGGGAGCCATGGGGGACATCTGCCCCCCCAGCTCTGTGCGCGGGCAGCAGACAACTGCCACTGCATGCTTCAGGCCAGGGGCTGCACTGGGCTCTTCCCAGCAGGGGGGCAGGGGAGGCTGGGGCTGTGCTAGGCAGCAGCACTGGAAGGGTGGGCTACGGGGGGCCCACAGCCCCCTCCCAGTGCCGCTGCCA
>NW_017729031.1:108086570-108088557 GCF_001723915.1 Gavialis gangeticus
AGCTGGAACAGGCACACATGTTTAAAGGCAGGATGAACTCCTGGCCTTCACTGAAGTTAAAGAAATTATTCATGTCAAGGAGGCCAATGTTTCACCACAGGGGCTCAGGTGCTTGACACAATAAAATAGTATCAGCTGTTTAAAAAAGAAAAAGCTTTTAAAGGTTCTCTTCAAAACACAAAACAGACAACTATTTAGATTAATTGATTTCATTTTACTAGAGAAAGCCACCATCTGGGTTAGGAGCCTGAGATCAAGTTCCAGGCATAAAAGAAACCCATTGCCAGTAAAGTTATCATGAAGACAGCAACACGTTTTAACTGCAGTGATGAAAGTGGCATCATAGGTGGACTGGTAGGGGGGTGCACGTGGCCCCCCTGATGGGGCTGGTGCCGCTGTCAGCAGCTTCTGCAGGTGCCCCCCCCCAGATTCAGGAGGCACCGCTCACTCATGGTTAGTGTCCAAATTTATAGCATGCTGCTTTCTTCTTTCTTGCTTTGCTTCCAACCTCTGGATCAAAGCTGCTTCATGTTAAACCAGCAGACATGTTGCAGTGGCAAGGCTGGCCTGATAGTGGAGAACGTACAAGGTACAAGAGACAGAAAGTACTTGGCTCAGTGAGAAAGTCTCCTGAACACTGAAGACAGACCTTACCTGTCACCAAGCGTTTCCCCAAGCCATCCGGATGAAGGTGAGCAGAATGACCAAAGTCACAGAGGAGAGCCCTGCTTCCATCACTGGATAAGAGTACATTGTCCGCTGTCAATTAGAAGGTTTTAAGGTCAAGCTCATTTTCACGTGTCACCCTTGGGCAAAGAGAGCCAAAAAGCTAGTCTTTGTTGAGCCCAAACCTACTCATGAAAGTAAGCAGATAGCATTAGTCTGCTGAGCTGCTGCTGTGCACCACTTTGCCAATACCTCTCAGTTCTAACCTGTAGAGTCCCTTTTTATCAGCCCTGGACCACCCAGGGCAAAACAGCCAGTCATGCCAATCTGAGCAAGGAACAGAAGCCTTAAAACTGTAGCATTTGTAATGAAAATGGAGCTTTCAGCTTGAATGTACTGAGCTAAAAGACAAGTAAACTGTCCCACTACACTACCCAAGAGTGATGTGGAATTAACAGAAACCTGTTCACTCAAAGCTTGTTAAAAGAAAAAGGAGAGAGAATAAAAGGGTGCTTGAAATGCAACTCTACCTTTTACATCTCCATGCAGAACGTTGCAAGCATGAAGATGCTTCAGCCCCTCTAGTGTTTGCTCCAGGTAACTGAGGGCTCTGTCCTCCGGCAAATAACCCGTCTGCTTAATTAGCTGCCCAAGTGAGCCACCTATAAGAGAATTCAGTTTCCATTTCAGTCTTATACCTGTCCAATGGCCCTCTGTAGTGATGCCCAATAACCTCCTTTTGCATAGATCCCAGTAGTCTCACGTAGTTCAGTAGCCTTGCATCAGCCCATTACCAATGTGACCATATCAACCTCATCTTTCAAAAGGCAGTGCCTCCCATTGTTCTGGTTTGACAGGAAGAGATGCATGCAAGGGATTTCATAGATTTCTAGGGTCAGATGGGATCTAGTAGATCATGGAATCGGACCCCCTGCTAGGTTATATCTAGTTTTACTACAAACTCCCTGCTCCAGTGTAATATATTACACGTTGCAACAATATTAACTTTTATATATTGAATCTTTAGTTTTAAGAATGAAAGCTGCAGCATCCAGTCAAGTGCTTTAGGCAGAGGCTTTAAGAAATGGTTGGCCTTCCTTGTTCAAAAATGCTGAAGTCAGGGAATCATTCAAGAGATGCTCATTCCTATGCATCAACAGTGATGAGAACCAGCTACTCCAATCCACTCAGCAATGAACTCTGGGAAAAATCCAAAAATACTAGGGGTGCACTGATAAAGATTTTTGGGGTTAATACCAGTAGCTGATTATTAATGGGTCATATTGGCCGATACTGATCTGGTTGCCAACATGCAGCCTAG
>NW_017729031.1:108093557-108097148 GCF_001723915.1 Gavialis gangeticus
CTGCCTCTGCTCCATGCACAGATCCAGGAGGCACATGCCCCCCATGGCTCCTCCTGGGACTGTATGCCATGGCAGAAGCCACTCCCTTCCTCCTCTCTCTATGCCCTCCAGATGAGCTGCTTGCAGCTCCGTCAGGCACCCCACCCTGGCTGGGCAGCACCTGCCCCAGCCCCACTCCCTCCCTCACTGCAGTGGCCATGATCTGCCCCCCTCCCCATGCCCCTTCCCGCCCCCAGCCGCTTCCCTTCTCCACAGGACTAACCAACCCAACGCTGCTCTCTCCAAGATACCAGGTTGGCCCACGTACATGCTGAAGCTGCACGCATGCACGTGGCATCTATCAGCAACATTATTGGCCACATCAGCCAAAAAAAGCTGATTGCCGATAATGTCAATTTTCCTTTTATCGGTGCCAATACGATGTGGACCGATGCATCGGTGCACCTCTAAAAAAAATACCCAAAAGCAAACAGATTTTAAGTGGGAGCAAAAGAAGAAGGTAGTATATATTTAATTTAATGGGAACAGTGCCACTTCCATTATGCTAGCTTCTTCCTCACCTTCCATTAGCTCCATGAATATTGTAACCCAAGGACCTTCCCTGACCGCTCCATACAAAGGGACAACTTTGGGACTCATCACCCCAGCACATGTCGTTAACTCCTCTGCACGAAAGTGTTCGACTTGCACCTGGAGAACCAAACAAGAAGACTGAGCAAGAGTCATGGAACAGTTCTACATAGAAGATCCTAGCCAGATAATCCCTCTATGCACTGAGTAACTGAGCCTTTTACAAAGTACCAACTGAACTTCAGCACCAGCAGCTCTAGAGGCAAAAAAGGGCCCCTAAACCTAGTGTGCACAGTACTGGGTGCACTGAAGCTGACACTCTTGAGCAAGAAAGAAATGCAACTACGTGATCTCATGGGATATGAGAATCCCTAGCACTTGGAGCACAGCAACGAGACCAGCAGCTTTAAAAAAAGCAGATAAAAGAGAGCTCAGACTACCATGCCTCTTTTCAAAGCCTCTATTATCACGGTTGAATTCACACCATTTTGGTGAGAAGGTTTAAGTAGTCAGCCCTAGATAGGTCTTGTTAAAAAGGGACACCAACAACCTACTTAGCATGCTTCTATCTAAACACTCCTGTAACCAGGGGCCTACAGGCCGTAGGTTGCAAAGCTGTGCTCCAAACTGTAAAGGTCAGATTGCGTTGTATGGTTGACAGCACACTGCCTGGTTTCTCTCTGTTTGTGCTTAACTTTCACACCAATATGGAAGAAATACACTTTGAGAAAGCTGGGAACATACAAGTGTCAAAACCACAGAGACTGGCCAAGAAAATCCAGCAGAGATGCAACATTGGACACAACTCTCAGAGACCAAATTAAAAAGGGAACTTGAAAAAAAACCTATGTATAGTAATCAACTTATTAGGCAGTAGCAATGCTACGCAAGGCAAATGGTTAAACAGAACTCTGATTCACATGAAGCTGGCTTATAAAGACAAAACTCTACTGAAGGAAAACATGACTCATTTGGACGTTGGTGGGAGAAGGATGCTTCGTGTTTCATTGTTGTCAACGGTCCAAGCCACAGCTAGTTTGGTTTCTAAGGGCCTGAGATTAAACCAGCTGCTGACAAGATCAAGTTTGATCGAACAAGAGTAGGTAGCTTGATTCCAGTAAAAGAAGAGTGTGGTAATTTCAGACAAGCCAGGCTTTGCACTTGAAGGCTAAGGTGTCTTAACTTAGGTTGTCTGTATTCTTAACTGCTAGTTAATATTTTGACAAATCTGAAATGCACAGACAAGTCCTTTTCTTCATCTAAACAGATACTTTCTGAAGTCCTCATTAAAAAAAACTGTAGGCAAAAGTGTGTGCATGTGCGCACACATGCATGTGTCCCCTCCCCCGCCCCCAACATAGGCCCCAATTATCTGTAACAGGATTTCTCAAGCATTGCCAGGTAGATAATTAACCGAAGTGAAAAGATCTATAAGTTTCGGCAGTGACATTATGACCTGCTCTTGCTTCCATTCAGCCATTATATGTATTTATACTTTTAAATATGATCACAGATGACATGACATTTTTGGAGGTATATGACCTTTCTTGTTCATGATGACCCTCACTATACAGCACACATGAGCAGAGGGGAAAAAAAAGATCAGTTGTATTAGTTTTCTGACTTTATATAAAGTTTCTTTTTTCTGCCATGTGAATTTTTATTAGAAAAGAATGAATTTTAATTAAGATGAAATTAAGATTTAATTTAAAAAAAATATGTATTTTGCTGTATCTAAGGCTTCCATTCTAAAATTGGTTATGCCTTAGAAGCTTGACTGGTTGCTGCTAGAATAATGTGAGAAAAATATGTTTAATAAGCACCAAAAAGTAAATAGTATGCTACTGTTGATCCTCTGGATCATGGTGTACACCTAAGAGGTCTAGTTAGATGCCTGATAAATTCAAGAGCCACACAGCTTGTTACAAAGTTTCACAGATCCATATGTTGTCTAGGTTAGAGTCATAGGTGACTGGTAGGGGGGTCCACGTGCCCTCCCTGATGGGGCTGGTGCCGCTGTCAGCAGCTTCTGCGGGTGCCCCTCCCCCCCAGATTCAGGAGGCACCACTCACTCATGGTTAGTGTCCAAATTTATAGCATGCTGCTTTCTTCTTTCTTGCTTTGCTTCCAACCTCTGGATCAAAGCTGCTTCATGTTGAGCTGCCCACAATGTCAGATATTCCCTCCAGATTGAACAGGATTCTGTATGCTTCCCGCAGCTTTCTATGTTGATGCTGAACGACTTCATATACTTTTTGGACACATTGTGGTACCACCATAGAGGGTGACCCTGCTTTCTAGAGCTGTCTGTGTGTCTCAAATTTCACTATACAAAATATTCTTGGGGATACGGTCTTCTCCCATTCTCCTGACATGGCTGATCCACTGCAACCTTTTCATTTTGATAATGGTTTCTAAGTGTGTCAGTCCTGTGCACTCCAGTACCTCTGTGCTTGGTATTCTGTCTTCCCATTTTATTTTCAGTATCTTACACAGACATCTCATGTCGAAGTTGTTCAGTCTCTTGTTATGTTTAGCATACGTAGTCCACATTTCTGAACCATAAAGCAGGGATGACAGCACGTCTCACAAATTCATGTCTCCACCTTAGCTGATAGTTTGCTATTATTCCATGCAAATTTCTGCAATAGCCTGAAATTCTTAGCTGCATTTCCAATTATGTTAGTCAGTTCAGTCTGAAGGTCAAGATTCCTGCTGACTGCAGAACCCAAGTAGCAAACACTGTCAACAACACCAAAAAATGTATCCTCCAGAGAGATGTCAGGTACTGTTTTTTTTTAACTTTGGTATATGATTGATCACAGTCTTCTTGAGACTACCTGCCATCCTAAAACTCTTGCAAGATTCAGAAAATCTGCCCATGAGATTTTGTAGAGAAGATCCACTGTGGGCAACCAAGGCCACATCATCTGCAAACAGGAAACCTCTCAGAACCAGCTCTTTCACCATGGTTTTCACTTTAAACCTTGCAATGTTGAACAAGCCTCCATCTAGTCTGAT
>NW_017729031.1:108102148-108112005 GCF_001723915.1 Gavialis gangeticus
CTGCAAACAGGAAACCTCTCATAACCAGCTCTTTCACCATGGTTTTCACTTTAAACCTTGCAATGTTGAACAAGCCTCCATCTAGTCTGATTAAAATATAAATGCCATCATTGCTGCCCTTGAATGCATGAAGAAGTAGTAGATGTTAAAAAGCATGGGAGCTAAGACACCCTTGTTCCACACTGTTGACGTCAAAGGCATTTGATTCTTTGTTTTCATACAGTATAGTTGACTTCATACCTTGATGTAATAAGTGGATGATGTTCAACAGTTTGGGGGGACAACCCAGTTTCTTCAGAAAAGTAAGGAGGCCCTGTCTGTTGACTGTATTGAAACTAAGGCTAAGATCAGATTGACTAAGACCATGTACAGTGGCATTCATTTTTGTCTATGCTTCCCTTGCAGTTGCTCGACCAAAAATATCGTATCAGTGGTAGAGCAATCTGAGCAAAAGCCACACTGACTTTCAGAACAGATTCTTTCACCCAGAGACTGCAGCCTAGAGAGCATGGTCTGAGCAACATTTTTTCCCCCCGACAGCGTTCAACACTGAGATACCTCTATAGTTGTCACAGTTGCTTCTATCCCCTTTGTTTTTTGTGTAATTGTTTAAACTGAGCATCTTTGAAATCTTGTGATACTGCTTCTTTTTTCCATCAGAGGAGAATCACTTCATGAAGTTTTCAAAGTAATCCGTTGCTGGCACATTCGTAGATTTCAGCAGGCAGTCCTTGCCAGATACCTGTTTCCAGAAATGGATTTACTGGCTTTCTGAAAATCTTCTAGTGTAGGCTCATTGAAATTAAACATGAAGAGCTCTAAGGATTAGCACAGTTCAAAGTTATGATGGATTTTGACAATCTCACTGGAGCATATAATTCCATAGTGTTCAATCCAATGCTCAAATTGCTTTTATCTATCAGTAAAAGACATTTCCATTTAAGTCTTTCAGCAGAGCTGTTTTCTTCTCCACTAGACCAACTGCTTGTTTGATGCCTTTGTACATTCCACAGCTATCACCTGCATCAGCTGCTTTCTGAATATCACCATAGAGTTTCAGCCAAAAATCTTGGGCATACCTCTTAGCCTCCTTTTGCATTTCTCTTTGAGCCTCTCAGATGCTATGGTTATGGTGTTGGGAGATTTCTTATAGTTGGTTAGTGCTGTCCTTTTGTTCTTAACCAGTGGTAGAAGGGCTCCAGAGCGCTCTTCAAACCAGTCTGCTTTTTTCTTGCGTTTTTTGCCAAACGCTGTTATAGCAGCATTGTACATGTTAGTTTTTAAGCTTTCCCAAGCCTCAGTGGCTGAGTTGTTAGGTAAAATTTGCTTTCACAACTTCTTCACTGAATAGCTTGCATTTTTTATATGTCTTTAGTTTGGCTGATGTTTATCTGAGAGCAATTGGTAGTTTAGCTACGGTGGATCTTTTTGACATTAATTCTTACTTTGCAGCAGACGAAGGCATGGTCACTGCCACAGTCAGCACCATGATAAGACCTTGTATGCAGGATTTATTTTAGGTGGTTATACCTGGTCAGTACTAGATCTAATTGGTGTCAGAGCCCTGACCTTGGATGGTTCCACAATGTCTTTCTTGTGATTTCTGCAGTGAAGTAGGTGTTCGTCACAAATAGATTTTGACTTGTACAAAGTCCTAACACTCGCTGACTATTTTTATTCATGTTACCAATATCATGTTTGCCCTGACTACTAAGGCAATTCTTAAAATTACATCCAACTCTTGTATTAAATATTATTAAACCCTGTTGTTGAATTTAATAGTACAAATGATGTGAGAATGTGATCTATTAGTTGCATTATTAGTTACATCTCCTGCCACTGCAGGAGTGTTTGACAAACTTAAAAAAAAAAAAAAATCCCCTTGCTAACACTAAGCTCTACAAGCATCACTTTGAGAAATCATCCCTCTGGGTTCACTGTACAATATTTAAAACATGACTGGCTATGTCAGCTTCTGCTTTTCAGAGCCTATAATAAAAATTCACTTCACTTCGTAGGTATAGGCATTGTTCATTGTGTTTGTAGAACAAAGGATAATACAGGTTTCCCTTGCTTTACGCAGATTCTGTATATGCCAATTCGCTCTTATGCAATGACCCTTTTTATACCAAAAATTCATTTTATGCAAGGTAAATTCACTCTTATGCAATCAGTGTGGTGGAAGCCTGCAGCCAGCTGCTTTGTGTGGTGCAATGTGGGAGTGACACGCACCAAAATACGGTCTCCTGTGTGGATCTCTGCTCCTCACTTGTTGTCTGCAACACGCGTTTCTGTAGTTGCCATCCCCATTATGATAGTGCCCTGTGCTTGTGTGTACTGTCTGCTGCTGCTGAGTACCAAAATTGTCTTGTAAAAGTGGTAGAAATAGGTCTGGGTGTCAATATAGTCGAGGTCTTGGAACGTATCCCTGTTTCTTACGTTGTAAAGTGGGTTCCCTTTATGTGAATTCAAGTTACGCAGTTTTCCAGGAACGCATGTACAGCATAAAGCGAGAGAAACCTGTACTGCAAAAAATCTTCAGGATCATCCTGTCTTTCTGAATAGGTAGTGCCACATGATTTTATCAGCTCACTCTCACATCTAGTAGAGGAAAAAAAGCACCTACACTTTGTTTGGGGCACAGGCACATATTTTAAGTATACAGTTAGGTAAGCAGACTACTTCAGGAACCACCTTTAACTCAGGAGCTATAAACACATTTCTGATATTTCAGAAATCCCAGAGTCCTCTGAGCCTCTCTCAGCTCAGAAAAATAGTTAGTCTTCAGAGCATGCCCTGGGGAATATTTAAGTCACAGTTCCTGACTGCTACAAAGGGGGCTGAGCATGTACACACGTGCAATAAAAGCAAGGCTATCCATAGAGACAATTAGTTCTGCTGTTTGACATATGCACGACTATACTTTGTACTTTGCCCTTGGATATTTAGGAATGGTTACACTAAGCTATTGATTCAAGAATAACAAACCTACAGTCCTTGGAAGCTGGAATAAAAAGGGAACTAGCTTCTGCTTTCCGTGCCTCCTCAGAAAGGGGAGCCAACTCCATCCAATACATTTTTTCACATTACCTTTTTGGCAGCACACTGAAATCCCGTTTGTTTGTCCTGTATTTTGTACACTTCCCCGAAAGAGCCAACACCCAGGGAGCCATGGCACTTGGTCCAGTGAACATCTTCTCGGTACTCGTAATCCACTGGCTTTAGTTTCTAAAGGTTAGAAGTCAAAAGAGAAGCTGAAGTAAGGAACTTCACTGCCATGGTGCAGTCATGGGCTGAGAGTCAAAAAAAGAAAGCACCCCAAGAACCCACTGAACCCCTTAAAACTCAGAACATAATTCAGAAGACCTTCCTTATTTCCTTCCATTCTTACTTCTGGAGTCACTGTATGGTTATCAGTAATCTAAACAACTCTACCCATCTGACCCAAAGAGAAACCATCTATTCCCTTGAAGATCCAAGTAACTTCCCCATCCAAAGAAGGTTGCTTTGTTCATTTTCTGGGCAAGTGAAAGTACTTAGTGGTCAGTGCTGAGAAGGCCAGTGGGACAAGATGCTGAAGCAGAGACAGATCTGTTATGCCTCTAAGCTTCACATGCACTTCTGTCACTTGTGGAAGTACTGCCTACACCAAAGTAGGTGACAGGTAGATATGTAGCTGGTTAGGTTGGCACCTAGCTACCTCTTTGCTAGGTTATGAGAGACTAAGCATGGGATTTGCAAATGGAATAGACCAGCTCTCACAGGCACAATTTAGTAGTACAAAAAACTGCTAACGGTCAAATGGCATACAGAATGTTATGACATGTTCACTTGTGTGGACTAGTTCTTTTACAAAGAAAAATAATTACACCAAGGAAGTCTTTGTAGATGGCTACAGGCAGAAACCTCTTCCAAACAAAAAGGCCCACTATGCCAAATGTCTCTTGGTGATGCATTTTAAGCCATATGTAAATGTGGGCACATTCTACAAGCTAGAAGAGTTGATACAGTATTTGAATTCATGCATATTCTTTATGGGAGATTTACACTCTGGATAAGACTCAGATTGAGAGTTACTTCTACAGATCTTTTTGTGACGCATCAGTAAAAATAGATTTAGGACAATGCGTACATTCAGTTCTCTTACAGACAGAGACATGCATGAAGGAACATACTGGATACTTTGCCCAGCACCATATTGGCCCAGGCATGGGATGAAATAGATCACCTCATTAAGCAGGACCCCTTCATTTTCATTTGCCTCTTGAAACTGCTCCTTTGAATCCAGACTGCCTCCTCTCCACGTCTTGGCTAGGCTGGCTAAGTTTCGCGGCTCACCGAGACTCACACTCCCTTTTAAGGCATCCACCAAGTATTCTTCCACAGAAAGTTTGTCCGTGCTTGTTTTCATGGACTGGCTGACACAGTTTGGGAAGCTGCATTCTGATCGTAAGCCAGGTAAATGATGCCCACCATCCACATAGGCCAAATCACCCTGGAGGTATGTCTCCAGAGCATTCAGTTTCATGGCATGGAGAGAACTGTCCAGAGCTGGGAAGCGAGGCTGTAATATATTATAGGGGAAGGGATGGAGTGTCTCTGGCTGAGGCAAATGATTCCTCTGACAGGGTGGTTTCCAAACATGATTAAGGTACTGAATTGGGCTTATCAACTTGTGCAAATGTGGTGCATGTTGGTTCCTTAGCGAAGGGAGTTTGCCTGTGGGTAGCACTTTTCCAGATTTCTCAAATGGGAACTGATTGCAGACTGAATCTTTGCACAGTTCTGAAAACCAGGAGCCATTACTGAAGAAAGTGTTTTGGTGGGTTTCATCTTCCTGGAAGACAAGAGAAAGTTAAGCAAGAACTGACAATTTCAAGCCAAACCTTGAAGAACAACACTATGTAAATCCTACGTGCTCTGCTTGCAACTCAATAAGATGAGCAAAAGGGTCTCACCTGGACCGGAATCGGCATACAGCTTTCTTGTTCTGGTGTTCTGGGTCCTTGCTTAGTAGAGGCCATTGTCTGTATTCTGAGCCTGGACTTCTTTTTGTGCCGTTTCTTCCTAGCTTTGCCACGATGCCTTGCCCTCCAACAGGCAGGTGCCATTTTCCCCTCAGTTGCATGAGCCACATTGTTAGGAATTTGATCAAGACTGTCTGACCGGCTACCAAGAAAAGAATAAAATATATTTGAATCTAACCCTGGAACCACATCTTCCCTAGCTTCCCTAACGAAACCAGGATTGAAAGTTATCATTATCACCTCTTGAGCAAGGCAGGAAATTGTCATATAGTCTCATGTGTACATCAGCACAGACAGTTAAATACACAGCATCAGCTGAAGATTTATTATGCAACAGATATCCCAAAGAAAGACAGTCTACTGGCGGTCATTTTTTATTGATTTTGGAAGGCGCAAAAAGGCGCTTTAGGAAAAGCTTGGCAGTGAAAGTTACTGATAATATCAAAAGTCACAGATAACTTGGTTTGCAAGTCCATGGTCACAACAGCTGAACAATTTATTTAATTTATATTTACACTTGACTCTCTTTAAATCAAATAAAATAAAGAGTTAAGTTCTTACAAGGTAGAGATCTTTTTAAAAGCTCAGATCAGTATAAAAGAAAGGACCTGGATTGGTGATTTTGAAATAGGGCAGACAAGACTTAGCAAGAGAAAAACCTCAGGTTGGTAAAACTGAACTATGGTAATACTAAAATAGATTTCCAAGGAAAGCATAGATATGCAAACCAGCACCACTCTGAGCAAAATAAGGGGGGAACCTGCAGCAACAAACAAAGACTTATCTTTCACAGAATTAATATTTGCTTTTAGTCATTCAACACCCGTCATAATAAATCATTGACTAATCGAACAGAGGAAGTGGTGAAACGGCTCTTCATGTGAAGAAATCCAAAGTTTAGCTTAAACTGCATTGTGTGGATCAATACATCTGCCCTTGGTATGCCTAAACATGCAGCAGTGCAGTTTCTCTCAACCCCTTTCCATTTTTCTCCAAAGCCTCTTCTGTCACGACATTTAGCAAACCTAATAAGCTGAGCTCTCGGTTCTAAGCTCAAGGAAAGCAAAGACAAGGCTTTTGATTCATCATACTTGCACGCATTATAATTATGTCCCTGAACTGATAGAGTTTGCACTACTTCAGCTGGTCCCTGGGTGATTTTTCAGTCAGTCTGCTTCACCTTTGATTCATAAGAAAGCAATCCAGCCCTGGGCTTTTTATGCCGAGTCAGGAGGAAGCGGAGGCTGCAGTGGATCATTAGCAAGGTAGAAAAAGTTATGCTCAAGTGGCCACAGGCAAGTAAGCCCCTCAGGCCACTATGCTGGATCCAGCCCACAAGGCCATTCTATCCAGCCCGTAGGGCCCCTAAAAAAAATTTAGAAAATTAGAATTTATCTGTCCTTGGTTCCTGTCAAAGATGACAGGAACCAAGGGCAGTAGGACCCAGGGGAAGCCCTGGAAGGCTCCTTCAACAAAGCCCACCTGACACCCCGCCCCCAGCCAGAAGCCCCATCGGGGTTGTGCCATGGCAGCAGCAGCTGCAGCCCCTCCGCTTGCCATGCTGGGCATCGTTTGTTGCTGTTGCCCAGCGTGCGAGCTCCGGGCAGGCAACAGCAGCCAACACTGCCTGGCGCGACAAGCGGGGGGGGGCCAGCCACAGCTGCTGCTGCCATGGTGGGGCCCCGACAGGCGAGCCCAGAGCCACACGGGGCCCAGGCTGGCAGTGAGGGCAGGTTACAAGCTGGTGCTGAGTGCAGGGAAAAGCAGCCCCTCGCCTGCCCCATGGCCAGCACCCCGTGCTGCAGCCACTTGCAGCCTGTGTGGCGCCACCTGTGCCTGCTCCAGACAGCCCCGTGTGGGCTGCGAGTGGCTGCAGCAGGGAGCACCAGCCACGGGGTGGGTGAGGGGCTGCCTTTTCCTGCACTGTGCTCCGCACCAGCTCCTTCCCTGCCAGTGAGCAGAGGGTTGGGGCTGTGTACTGTCCCCTGCCTGTACTGCGGGGCTGGGGGGCCCTGGGAGTGAGCAGGTGCAGGAGCACGGCCCTCACCCGTGTCCTAGGGCCAGTGCCAGCAGGGCCCAGAGCAAGGCAGCAGGAGTACAGGGTCCCAGCTGGCAGGGGCTCTATGGAGCCAGGCCAGCTCCCTGCTCTTCTTGCTGGTGCAGCCCAGCCTAGCTCCACAGACCCCTGCCAGCCTGCACCCTGCTCTGAGCCCCAATGGTGCTGGCCCTGGGACACTGGTCCCAAGATGGTGACTAGGGGGCGGGGCACCTGTCAAGGGGCAGGGTACCCATGCAGCCCTCAACAGCTTGCCACAATTTGGTAAGTGGCCCTCTGCCCGAAATAATTATCTGCCCCTGCTCTAGTGCTTGCTATGGAGCTGCTCCCTTTACTAACAGCAGCAGCACCAGCACACCCTGACTGGGAAGGGAAACCCAAAGCAAGTCACTGATGCTGCTCATCCCAATCTATATACATGGATCTCAGAGAGAAGCTACTTTTCTCTTTCATCTCCTTCAGTTTCTATCCTATCCTTTTCTTTCTCCATGTTCCCAATGCTGCTCGAGTCCTGCAGCATCAGAGCAGGGGTTCTCAACCTTTTTCTTCCCAGAGCTCTCCTTAGCATGCTATAAAGACTCCATGGCCCACTTGTGCCACAACAACTGTCTGACTCTCCACATGGCCCCGTGTGCAGTGGGAGGAGCTCAGAAGAAGGGAGCCCCAGGGCCCAACTCATCTGAGCAGCAGTATGGAGTCTCACCTGCCAGCCCACCACACTACCCACAAAATAGAGGACAGACCCACCCCCATCCCTTCCTCAGAACTCACCTCAGCCCCCAGAAGCCAAGGTAGCTCTTCCCCATGCCAAGCAAGGCAGACCCCCTGAAACCTTCTTGTAGGCCCCCCAAAGGGGCCATGGACCCCCAGTTGAGAACCACTGGCTTAGAGGTCTTTCTATTCCTCTCCTCCCAATTCACCCCCACACCACTCTTATGCTACTAGGCAATGGCTGTGGTTTGTTCCTGCTGCACCATCAACACATATGACCCCACAGCTTTTTAAAGGGAAGGTTTGGGGAGGAACAGGCACCTTTGCCAAAAAGATACTTTATTCTGTCAGAAGATATGAAAAGTGTATCCTGTTCTCAGTCCATGAACCCCAAATGAAAGAGTGATTCAGCCCCTCTTGGAATCAAGTCAATGCTCCTGCTACAAAAAGTCACAGCAGTAAGCATTGATTTGTAAGAATGAGTAAAGCAAAAGCTTTAAACATCTGATTAAATACAGAACATACCTACAGGGCAGTATAATCATTCTCTATTATAAACAGTTTTGGGGGGGGAAATTACATGGGTAAAAAGAATGCTGCAAGTTCTCCAGAAACCTTAGATCTAGCCATTGTTAACTTATATGCCATAGTTCTTTAAATCACTCAGGTTGTAGCGATGGAGTCAAAATAAGGTATCGCTAAAGCAGCGTGTCTTGACTCTGGACATGCACCTTTTTCCAAAGGCCTCTCACCTGTAACGTTTGCTATCAGCAATGAAAGGTCTCTCTGAGAATGTTGGGCTGAACTCTTGACTGTTCTCACCTGTATAAAAGAAAACAAGATCAGTATACAACTTGCATACTAGACAAAAATCTCTGCAGATAACAGCAACTGCCTGCTCTAGGAGACAATGGTACTGTCTTGCTAAATTGTAATCTTTGAGGGTAAATCACCATCCAGGTCATGCCAGGTGAGCAGAATTACTAAGTTTAACTTTTGCCAGGTATCAGACATTGCATAAAACACTGCAAATTTCCCATCATTTCTTTTCTCCAACTATGTCTTCTGGAAGACATTCAAGGAAAACCCGGCTTAACATGGTGGAAGGTTTGTTTCTGGTCATGAACATTTTGTAAACTTACTAACTGAGTGGGATCTGATCATTACACCCATCCTACTTGCAACCACAAAAACAGTACTGAACTCAGCTCTCCCGAGATGTAGGTCCTACAGTCCCTACCCCTCCCTTCTCCTTAAGGTCATCATGCTACATCACTTACATTCTGCTTGGGCAATGATAGAAATGGATGCAGAGCTTCCTTCTGTCTCTTCTTTTGCTGTTCCCTTGGTGATCACATCATTCAGGATCTTCCACTGGGTGGGAAAGGCACCTTTGCTTGGCTCTTCTACTTTGCAAACACTGCTCTGCTTCTCTCCTGCTGTTTCATTTAGCCCTTTAGTGGCTGCGAGCTCCTTCTGTTGCCTGACAGTTGGGTCAGGAGCTCCTTGGCAAGCAATTTCCATCACTGCCATTTCACAGGTTCACAAAGTCACTGAGGAAGAACAAGAAAAAACAGCTTAGTTATAACACGTCACCCAAGGATCTTAAAACTACATCAATATCCACTTGAAAAAAGGGACTGCTTACAGATTCAGAGGTTGTGTGACTTATCCCAAGTCACAGAGCAAATCAGAACCCAACCTGGAAACTGGGAGTAGTACCCTGGAAGCATGGCTCTCAAGACTCCCACTGCTACCACCAAGCAGATATGTATAATGAATGCTATTCTAGGTACTAAAAATGAGAGAGAGAGATAAGTTTATTTTCCTTTCCTATTCACCTGACTTAAATACAAAAAGTATTTAGAGATAACTTAGGGGTCCCATCCTCATCTCCTCTGTTTGCTGAATACTAAAATCAAGTAGATCAGTTCATCTAAAAACCCAGCTGTCCCCTTGTAACCTGCCCATTTGAAGTGGTCAAGAAATATTTCTGGCTGTTCTCTCCCCTGTGCAACCTACTGTCTCAATGATCTTTCCACTGTTTTTGCAGTCCAAAAGGA
>NW_017729031.1:108179321-108183426 GCF_001723915.1 Gavialis gangeticus
TGTAACTCGAAATGTTGTAAGTCAAGGACTGCCTGTACTTGATTATGCAAGTACTAAATGACTACTCAGTAACACCTGTGCAATCAGTATCATGTAGACACAGCCTCTGACAGCCCAGTCATTATAAGAGAGTTTGGTTAGCAAGTGCAAAGCCATTGAAAGGATCTGACTTGCCCAATGGTTGTTAAAGTGGCATACAAGCATTGAAAAACCATGCCAAATCTGAAGTTCACAAAAAGACCCAAAAAATGATACACTATGTTTGTCAAGGAGACACATCAGTAGCATTTCTGTTAAAAATGCTTTTAAAAGTAAAATATGAGGTGCAGATCTCAAAATGCAAATATTCTTTGCAGTTTTATTAAAGATAACACAATTTGCATTTCCTTTACCAAAAGGGAAAAATAAAAACAAACAAAATCAGATTGTCAATTAATCTCTTACTTTTGCATTTCATAAAACAAATTAGGAAAATCTATTTTTAATTGATCATCATAAACAAGCCTTTTGGCTGTATCCTACCTTCATACCTGCTGTTGCATTTTATCAGCAAGCCCAACAAAAATAAAGCAAATAACTAGATATACAAAGGAATGCAGCATAAAGAGATAACATTTATTAATAAAGAAAAGAATTTCCAAACTTTAAAAACAACAAACAAACACTAAACACACATAATACAGGTTCTATAATGAAAACCTAACTGCTCTTTAGAATCAGTACCCCTTTTGTGGAATGGGTAGGAAGCAAAATGATTTGCCATTGTGGCTGCATACAGACATTTGGAGAGGTTAGAGGGAGATTAGTTCCAGTTAAAAATAGCCACCCAATCTAAAGTAAATTGGGATGGGGGGGACTAGCAGGGAGGGATCAGAGGGGTAGTTGGCATTTATGGGGGTGGTCGGGGGGCAGGCAGCATCTGCAGGGGGGTTGGTAAAGCTCTGGTAGGATCAGAGCAGCTTGTAAGGTCTGCAGAGGCTCTGAGCCCCACCCCCCAAGACTATGAAATATTTTTAGCCCACTGACCCTACCCACAAACAAACAACCCCCATGGAAAACCTACCCCCTATAACTCCCCCTACTGGAACTTACTGTCTCAATGATCTTTCCACTGTTTTTGCAGTCCAAAAGGATTACTTAAATAAATATTTTCTATCCACTCCTTATCCTTAATATAGCATTTCCTCATTCCAATCCATCCATTCATGAGAGAGGTCTTAAAGCAAATGCTTTTCATTAACCAGGCTGTGAAAATTCAAATGCTTCCAATAAGCCTAGACAGATGATGAAACAAAGTGTAAGGCAGGGAAAGGGGATGTTTGACTGGAAACCAATTAAAATTAGAATCAGAAAACTATTACACAAAAGCACACCTTTGAATCTTATCAACCTATTCTGTACATATTTTCTTTGCACTTGTTGGACAGCTGCCCAAAGCAAAAGACCTTAATCCAAACAGGCTCCTGGCAACTACAAGCTTAATCACAACAGAAATTGAAAATGGGCACAGAAGGTGGGCAGCACCTCTCTGGATCAGTGCCTAAAGGGCCACCTTAGGAAGGGAAAAAAAAAAAGTGGGGAAGCAAACTGGTAGCCAACTGCAAATATCTGTGAGTTGTTTGTAAATGAGTCACCTTACAGCCTGGCAAGTATACAAGAGAAATCAACAATGACCACATTCAGAGGCTAATAAAACACGGAACAGCTGCTGTGAGATAGAAGTGCTGGTGACAGTATCCTGCTGATTAGTTTAACCCTCTGCCTCTTTGCTACAGAAATTATGCCAGATCTAAGTCTTGTAAAACTATCTCTTGGAGAAGCAGAGCCAGGCTGCAAAATGACTAACTCAAGCCACCAGTGACCTAGCTGACAAGTTCAGAGCTATTTTTATACTCTCCCTCGATTTGCACTCAAATTCTGCACCTCTTCCTTGTCTGCCCTCACTCCCAAGACCTAGACAAGCAAAAGTATGTTTCCATGTGTGTTAAACATAGCGGGGGAGGGGGAAGAGAAGGGAAGAACTATATAACCTTACTCTCTCCCTTGAAATGGAAAAGAATCCAATGAAGGGATACACTAAGATTCAAGTCGTCAAAAGCACAACATTTTGGCTATAAATTAAGGAGAAAAAAATCCTACTTATGACTACAGAAATGCTAATCAGCTGGTGATAACAAGGTCCGTTTTTAAACCACCCAGCAATAGTCTTTGTAGAATCAGTTTAAATTCATAATTCAAAGTCTAATGCTTATCAGTAGTAAGAGATGCAAATTTGGCCCAGGTTACATGTTGTCACAGAATATGCTAATTTCAGTTTCCAATGAAAAGCAAAACCCCCCACAGTATTCTAAAGGCACCTGTGATATATATCCACCACGAACACGCAAATGCTTAAAACAAGCAAGGCAGAAATGGGAATTTGCAAGCAAGAGAAACTGGCCATTAGGTTTGAAAACACAGGATCAAACCAGAGCATGACAGACTCTTCCCCTTCTCAAGCAAGAATAATGAGCTCCATGCACAGTGGGAAGGGATAATCCTGAGAAGTGCCAAGTGTCAATAACTCCCACTGATTTGGTTGTAGGCCCTTGTACAGGTCAGTGCAATAAGACCTCATCTTCATACAGCAATCACCTACTTCAGGTAACTGAAGTAGGTGATTGCTTCTGGTGGCTACTTAGATTGGAAGTTTTGGGGGCCAGGGACTTTTAAGTGCTTTACTAAACACAGACTTAAAGCTAGGCAAGGGGGAGGCAAATCAGAACTTTCTGGCACTGCAGTGCTCTATAACCACAGCACATTATATGTGCTTCTGTTCAGCCTGCCCTGCGAAGACCAAACCTTCCCTACCCAATTGCTTTTCTGGGAGGATTCAATCAGTATTTTGTGGGACAGCCCATATTTTGCAATAGTACTTGCACTAGTAAATTTCATTTTACAAAACATCATGTTATGTGAAGAGTACTTTGGAAGATTTTACAATGCCTGTTCTGTGGCTCAAGGGGCTGTGATCTAGACTAGCAAGCCAAAGGGTATGAGTTTGAACCTGGGGGTGGATCTCCAAATCAGACACAGCAGCCCTTGCATGCTCCAAACCTTGTGAGATTTAAGGGGAAAAAGTGTAAAGTCCTGCACTTAGATGAGAATAATCCTGTGCACTGGTACTGGCTAGGCAGCAGCTCTGCAGAAAAGGACCTGGGGGGGCTACAGGTTAATAAGCTGAATACGAGCCAACAGCAGACCCTCATTGTGAAGAAAGCTAGCTGCATTTGTAACAGTATGACCAGCAGATGGAAGTAGTTATTCCCCTCTTCTGCATGGGTGAGGCCACATCTGGAGTACTGTATCCAGTTTTGGGCCCCCACTACAGAACAATGTGCACAAGTTGGAAGGAGGCCAGCAGAGACCAATGAAAATAGTTCGAGACTGGGGCACATAACTTATGAGGGGAGGCTGAGGGAACTGGGCTTATTTAGTCTGCAGAACAGAAGACTGAGGCCATATCCACAGAAGTGTGCACATTTGTTTCCCCAGGGACAAGAAGCAGTGGCACACCTTGTGCTGCTGCTAGTTGTCCCCAGGAGGCAAGTTACCCCTGGTGGGGTACGGGAGGTGCGTCCAGCACTGGGCTGGCCCCCGCCACTTTACTTGGGATTCTGGGGACCTGCTGGGCCTGCAGCAGCAGCGATCCTGCCACTTGGAGCCTGGCAGACAGCCAGAGCATGGCTCTGGCCAGCCAGACTCCAGCTCTGAATGGTGCATACTGTCCTTGTGTGCACTGTTTCACTTTTTTTGTGTGTGTGTGGGTTTTCTAAGCCCTGGATATCCAGGGATCAAAAAAAAACAAAAAAAACAAAAAAAACCCCATGCAGACGCACCTGCAACACCGCATACTGCACACTCATACGTGCTCAACTGGACACAGCCTGAGAAGCTATTTAATAGCAGCCTTCAGCTACCTGAGAGGATGGAGCTAAACTGTTCGCAGTGGTCACAGATGACAAAACAGGGAGCAATGGTCTCAAGTTGTAAAGGAAGTTTAGGATAGACCTTAGGAAAAACTCTCACTAGGAAGGGAATAAAGCACTAAAACAGGTTACCCAGA
>NW_017729031.1:108188426-108192860 GCF_001723915.1 Gavialis gangeticus
GCTACCTGAGAGGATGGAGCTAAACTGTTCGCAGTGGTCACAGATGACAAAACAGGGAGCAATGGTCTCAAGTTGTAAAGGAAGTTTAGGATAGACCTTAGGAAAAACTCTCACTAGGAAGGGAATAAAGCACTAAAACAGGTTACCCAGACAGGGTGAGAAATCTCCATCTTTAGAGGTTTTTAAGACCTGGCTAGACAATGCCTTGGCTGGGAATGTATAGATGGGGATGGTCCTGTTTTGAGCACGGGGTTGGAATAGATGACCTCCTGAGGTCCCTTACAACCCTCAATTTCTATAAGGGTTTTAAGCCTATAAGAAGAAATCAACAAATATAATGTTCAGGAGCAGTTTCAGATTGCCCATCAATTTGAAGCACACAGTGTTTCCTTTAAGAGTTTCTTGATTTTTTATCAAAAGAATTCTTCTGAACAATGCATTTCACACAGGTCAGCCATAGCTCTTGCAGCTGCTTTATACATTTAAAGTCTTAGTAATATCTTCTAACTAAGAAAAAAAAAAGTTTCACAACTGCAGGAGGGGGTCAAGAATTCCATCACCATAGCAACAGGGAATGATACATTCTTCCTTCTAGACTAGGTCTAAACCCCAAGTCTTTTGGGGACCTTGAATTGCCAGCTTCACCAGTGGAAGCTAAAAGAAACTGAGGCTCAGGTGTCTGCAGGGTTAGACAACATCATAGTAAAATAGGGTCTGAGCTTGTCTGAAACCTTCTACCAACCACCAGGAGAATAACACTTGTTCACAACTGCATTAAAGTTCTCTCTGGAATCCGTAGATAAGGCCTTGAAGTGTTGAGAAATCTGTACAAAGCTAAGAGACACTGATTTCCTTATATAAAAACAGCCCTCTCAATATCCAATTAGTTCTTAAGGTTTCACCTTCCTTCTTTGAAGCGAGTGACCTATTTCTCTACCATCTTCCATTTAGCTGGTGCACACCCAGACTTCCTCCACTGCCCATGTTTCAAACAGAACTGAAATTAAAATGGTTCCGTTTTCTTCCTTGTTAGTTCAGGGCAGACCATGGGGCGGCATAGCTCTGGTTACCAACTATTGCAGAGCCAGCAAAGAAGAGCTTCAGTTTGTCTAAGCATGAATTAAAACATTTAGAAGACAGAGAACATTCTCCTAAAAAGTATTAAAATCTTAGGAGTATCTACAAAACCTTATCTGATTCTAATCTGGATTTTCATGCATTGTCAAGTACTCCTGCACAAAGCATACTTGACAAAAGACTACTCATATTTTAAAAGGGTCACTATTAGTCTTCAGATCATTTTACTTACGTTAATAGCTGCAAGTATTAAAACCAAAAAGAATTTTCAAAGTCTGGTTTTTTTCCATTTTTATTACTTTACTTCATTAGCTTTGTTATTGTGAAGTGTAACTGACTTAGTCTTTTTCCGTTCTCATGTACTACTGCTATATTGTAAGGTTTTGGTTCCACATCTTCAAGGAAATATTTGATTAGATTTAAAAAAAATATATTCCACTAACACTTAAAAGTCCTTGCACGTATCTTTAGACAGACACCTAACTCTTCTTTCACCGCATGATTTCCATAACAGTATTCTTTTCCTAGTATTGAACTGGACGTGACATTGAGACTATTTTTGCATTTACCTGAATCCATTTAAATTAACTGTGTAATGTCTGTCACTCATCCTGAAAATAAATGCTACAGAAGCTACAACCTTAACTGAAAACAGCTTCAGTCTAGACGCATTTAGTTTTCTATACTGCCCCAGCAGCCTTCAGGGCACATTAATAGATACAACAGCTTGATTCCATCCTCTCTCCCCCGTGCCACCCCCCCAAGCACTTATACAGGGAACTGACTCATAAATATCACTTCCCTAACTTAAAATAAAAGAGCATTTGAAGGATGCTGCCCAGTTAGGTTCTACATGAACCATGTAGCAGAATAGCTTTTTAACAATGCAGTGTTGTTTGGGTAGACAGGACACAACTATTGCTAAATATTACAAAATACTGTAAACTTCAAGGCCATTAGGCCATCTATCCTTACACTAAAATATCAAGTAACATCAGCAGGACATCATTTAAATGGTTTTACTCAACTTCACACACAAGCTTCATTTAACTATTCCCCCTTCAGTCTTGTGAACCCAAACAGTATTGCAGTGAGGTATGAGAACCAGAAAGTGAAACTGAATTGCTCGGTTTCACTGTTTAATCTTAGGAAATTACTATTAGTCAAATGCTAACCATTTTAAATGATGTACCATCTACAAATTCAACTTTTAGATTCATCTAGTCACTTCCAGGTTATCCATCGTGTTACCAACATGCCAAAATACAAAAAGCAAGCAGCAGCCCAACAATCTTAAACCAAAAGGACCTGCCCTCTCATGAAGCTGCTGTACAGCTTGAATCCAATGCTCTTTCCCTTCAAAATGCCTAATAATGTCAGTGTTTCAGGGGTGTTGGTTGTAGCCATATTGATCTAAGGATATAGGCAGACAAGGTTCTTTGGGTAAAGCTGATATCTTGTATTAGATGAGTTAAAATAGTTGGAAAAATTCTTCTTTGCAACTTTTTATGTACAAACACCCTTTTTCAGGCAGAGGGTAAAAGATTTACCCAAAGAACCTTGTCTGCCTAATAATCTCAATAGACTTTGAATCATCTCCCACATGTTCTTAGAGATATTCATTCAGTTCCACACAAGCACACACATACACTTAAAAGGACTCCTGATATACTATAAACATGATTTCAAGTTACCTATATTTCCAGCCACACAGTACATTATTTTTTTAGAATCTTTATTTTCCCCAAAAGAAAGCTAACACTTAATATAGTTAATTGATGACTCATTCAAAACATATTCATTGCAAAGTCATTAATTTTAGGCCAGTTAGATGGTGCTATGAACATTTATAGCGCTTTAATGCTCAATATGTTGAATCAGGATTTTAATTCCCCATCTGCAGCTTCCAACTGATAAAAAGGATCCATAAAAAGCAATCTGAAAGTTGTTTATGCACGCCAATTTCATGATGCCATTTCTGATGTACACAGCAGGGTACGTATGTACATATGTTTTCAGTTCAACTAATATGAAAAAGCAGCAGACAGGAAGCATCTGAAAACACCCACTGCAGTAGCTTAACCAGTCAAGAAGTACTAGAACATTTTGTTAAAAATTGTTTCAAAGAAAAAGTGATACGGTTAGATAATGAGAACTGAGTAAAGAGACAGTTTAACTGAACTACAGATCTTATTCACTTGTACATTTTGATTAACTGATCCCAAGGTCTTAACTGCCTCATTCTCTCTCTCCCCACTAATGAATAACTTTGTAAATCTGTGCCTAGCAACACCCAATCAAAACAGCAAAGTCTGCAACTTAATCTCTTATCTGGAGTGCTTCTTTAATGCACTCTGCCTTAGACAGAAAGCAGGCAGGAAATTAGTTATTTCAAAAACCAAAAAGGAAAGTTTGCTTACTAGCAGCAAAACAACATCTAAGCTAAAAACATCTCTTTTGATCTCCTCTGAGGATCTCACCAGAACAGAGAAAAAGAAAAAGCACAGCTCAGCTGAAGTAAATTCAAGGCTCCATCATCTAGGTTGAAAATATATATTAGACAAAACTTGCGGGGTCATTCAGAAGTACAAGAACACATTTCCACGAAATAAACGTGACCTCAGCGCTAGAATGTAAGGAACGGTCGCAGCCCAACACAGCACCTTAAGGAAATACTTGGTGTCACACACACACCCCTCCAAACTATTTAGAAACTTGTCACTCTCCAGAACACTGCCTGGACCAAGCAGTCATTTTCCTACAGGTATCCCTCAAAATGATGGGTGCTATATACTGCTGATAAAAGAAGTTAACTTCCGTGCAATTGGTGCAGAAAGCAGAATTCTGCAGCATTGGATGCAGTGAGCATCGCCTCAAGAAAGCTTGAGATTTTATGACTCTGTGCACATATGCACACTCGTGACCACACGTCTCCACACACATGCACGCGATGGTGACCACACACAGCTACACGCACACATGACCACATGTATGCACGTGATTGGATACATGTGTACACAAGTGCACACATGTAAAGCTGTGATTGTGTATGTGTGTATATGCACACACAGACATGCAAGGCTGTTCACACATGCCAGCGCATGGTTGTGATTTTGTACATGTGCATATGTGGGTGCATGTGTACATATACGTGGAAGGTTGTGTGTATATGTGCGTGTAGCATGGTGCATGTACGAATGCATGCAGCCCCCACCCCACACGCTACTGTCAGTGTGCAAGGTGCCGCTGTCCCCTGCCTGCCGCCGAGCGCGGGCAGGGGGCGGGCCGGCCGGCAGGCAGGTGCGGGCGCACAGGCGGCCCCCAGGCAAGAGCCGACAAGCGCGGCGCGGCGCGGGG
>NW_017729031.1:108193017-108193678 GCF_001723915.1 Gavialis gangeticus
CCCGGGCCCAGGCCACGGCCGCACCCACCTGCCGCTCCGCTCCAGCCCGCGCCGCTCCCAGCCCGCCGACAGTCTGAGGCGCCCAGGCCGGCCGGGCAGCACACACCCCGCCCCCCACCAGCCAATGGGCTCACGCCTCAAGCCTCGGCAGCTGGGAGGCCCCTCTCCTGTGTCCCCGCCCCTTCCAAGCCAGCGACCAATCAGCGTGCCTTTCCCGCCCAGCCGCGGTCGCAGCTGTCTGAAGACAGAACCACCGCCCACTCCAGAACCGCCCGCTCACCGCCCCTTCTCTCTCCGATGATTGGCCGAGAAGCACCTCTGTTTTCCCAGAAGTGGGCGGGGCCTTCTGCAAACTCTTTCCCCTCCCCCTTCCCCCGGAGCTGAGGAGGTGCTACCAAACACGCTGTATTGCGCATGCGCGGCGTGAGGGGGCTGTCTAGGGGTCGCAGCGTGTACGTTTGGGTGCTCTCCATCCCCAGGGGTGGCGCATGCGCATTGTGGGGCTGCCCGTTCCACGGCTGTTGTGTGAGCGGAGCCCTTTCCCGCCGCAGGTGCACGGAGTCGAGCGCGTCTCGCAGCGGCAGCTGGACGCGCGGCCAACGCCTGCGCAGTTCCTGCCTCGCCCCTGCCGCGGGGGACGTGGCCTCGGGTGCCCCGGAAC